>NC_048570.1:44515664-44838522 GCF_013265735.2 Oncorhynchus mykiss | reverse complement strand
CCTTCCCTTGTGTAAAGACATTATCAGACAATTGTTAACACTAAACAACAAACAAAAAAACGGAGTATTTAAATTGTAGTACATTAGACTAAATTACCCAAGTACAATATTATTTACATATTATAATAATAAACCAAAATGTGACCCAGATAACAATATTTTAAAACCCACACAAAGTAGGCTATTTGATTGACAATGATTACTTCTGTAACAATGTAAAAATGCAACAAAAAAAATCTAAAATGTCTCAAGATTTAGTACAAAATGTAGAAATAGTTGCCTACTTTGACAACAATTCAGTGAATGTTGCATTCACGTTTTAGATGGAGAAATATTCAGAAAAACTCCAAATGTACCAAGTATTAGATCTGTTCAGAGACCATTTTAGTATACTATTTCCCTAATAATATATGTAGGATAAATTCATATTTCACACTCACTTTTTAGTGTTTGCATTTCACCTAAAGCATGCCATGGAAATTCTGGAAGCATGGCCTTACATGATCTGCAAACCATTTCACTCTTCACACCATTTCACACTTCTCTGGAGCTTGACCTCCATAATGGCCTTGGAAGTTATTTCGATTGGCCCTTAGTGTACCTCAATAATAGATGTTGGGGTCAAGCAAGCCTCTCCAGAGGAATGGAGGAGAAATAGTTGTCTGCGTAAAGCTGGTGGTGTGACAATAGCTCCATTACAACTCTGTAGGCTAAGCTGAGCTCTTTTGCTTCATCCCCTCATGTACCTACTTAGCTGCTCAAAGCGGTTGTGTGGCATTTTGCTAGCTATATATGGAACCCTGAGGGTTGCATCAGTAGATCAGTAGCCAATGAGAGGGTAAGCGGTGGATGCCCACGAGAATATTGATGCCTATGAAGCATTTAATCTCCTCTTCAAACGTGCCAAACCATGATGGGGAGGCATTGGATGTGTTGGCGGACAGGTTTGTGTTAAGAAAAAACAGACTCCTACCACTGTTTTAAAAACAACTCCAAAACCCCTGCCACTGTCACTTTAAGCCAATGCTGTGTGGTACAAGGGTGAATGGTGGGACTTGGGGCAGAAGCACTTCATGGAAACTTAGTCTCCCCTCTGATGTGCTCTTGCTCCTCCACTTCCTGTGCTTCTTGCTCTCACTCTTCCCCTTCTCTCTCCTTTCCCTCTCAACTCTACTCTCCTCTCCCTCCTCTTCACTCTCCTCTCTCTTCTCTTCCTCTCTCCAGCCCTCCCTGCGCCTCATCTCTAACTCCTCTTCTTCCCTGCCTTCTGCTGCTGAGCCCTGACTCTCCACATTACTTCCCTCGGTTTCACTGACCAAGGAGGAGAGAGTGGGAGGAACAAAAAGGATACAATTGTGGTCTGGATCATAATCTCTTTCACTCACACACACTCTCTCCTTACCTTTCTTTTTCTCAGCTGCACACATACTATCTAATAATCAACACTTAGGGCAGTGTTTCCCAAACTCTGTCCTCGGGACCCCAAGGGGTGCACGTTTTGTTTTTTTGCCCTAACACTACACAACAAAGCTTGATGATTATTTGAATCAGCTGTGTAGTGCTAGGGCAAAAACCAAAACATGCACCCCTAGGGGTCTACAGGACCGAGTTTGGGAGACCGTCTTAAATTGTTAGTAACAACCATAACACAACACAACCATGTGGTACCCCAAGAAGAGTAGCTGCTGCAATAGCGAATGGTAATCCTAATAAACTAAATCATGATGCTATACAGCACTTTCATTCAACCAATCAATCATCAATGAAAATTATTTTATTAAGCCCTTAGTGGCCAGATTGTTTCTCAGTTCATTGTGTGCACACACAACGATGTTCCTAGATTATAACCGTAAAGGTGATATATGGCACACACACTTCAAGACCCATGGTCAGATGACTTACTTAGCTGGTTGTCATTGTGGAGTTGAGTGAGATGATCATGTGACAGCGTTCGAGAGCGAAGCACAATGTTGCCGTCTCCACTCAACTTGTTTTCTTGCCCGACAGCCAACTACAGAGTTAGCTGATTAGTTACAAAGCTGGGACAGTTGGGACAGTTTCCAATTGAATAGCATCAGTAGAAACATGACAAAACCATCAACTTGTTAGCTGGCTTTGTAAACAAGTATCACTGCAACTCAATATCATTGGAGCTCCACTGTATCATTTGATACACAACCTACCTACCACTTTGAAGATCTAAATATTTTTTTATTGTGTAACAAACAAGAAATAAGACAAAAAACTGAACTTGAGGGTGCATAACTATTCGCCCCCTCCCCCCCCAAGGCAATACTTTGTAGTTCTACCTTTTGCAACAATTTCAGCTGCCAGTCTCTTGGGGTATGTTTCTAAGCTTGGCACATCTAGCCACTGGGATTTTTGCCCATTCTTCAAGGCAAAACTGCTCCAGCTCCTTCAAGTTTGATGGGTTCCACTGGTGTACAGCTATCTTTAAGTCATACCACAGATTCTCAATTGGATTGAGGTCTGGGCTTTGACTGGGCCATTCCAAGACATTTACATGTTTTCCCCTTAACCATTAGAGTGTTGCTTTAGCTGTATACTTAGGGTCATTGTCCTGCTGGAAGGTGAACCTCCGTCCCAGTCTCAAATCTCTGGAAGACTGAACCACGTTTCCCTCAAGAATTTTCCTGTATTTAGCGCTATCCATCATTCCTTAAATTCTGACCATATTTCCAGTCCCAGCCAATGAAAAACATCCCCTGCGTAATCTGGGGGTTTGAGGCGAGAGGTCTGGTCGTGCGAAAGCAGACAGGTTGTCCCAAATGGCACCCTATTCCCTATATAGTCCACTACTTTTGACCAGGGCCCATAGGATCTGGTTAAAAACGGTTCACTGTATAGGGAATAGCCAGGGTGCCGTTTCAGATGCTGAGTGGGTACAGATGTTGGGTAACAGGTACTCTGCCAGCACCACTATATTTAATTACCAATATTGACCGCATCCTACTACCACCTCACAATAGACACCCTATTCAGAACGGGTGTTACTCTAGGTCACTGTACGGGTGCCATGAAGGCAACATTTGTTTGTGTAACGAGGTGATCTGCTACACACCTGACCATTTTGTTAGGAAATGTGCAGGAGATAGTGAAAAAGGTGTCTCTGCACACAGATGCAATTTCAGTCTCGCTTTAAACATTTAGTCAGTATGTCTAATGACCTTCGTCAGAGCATAACTTATTGTTGTTTGAACACCAGACCAGAAAGCTTGCCAGCCATACTGTCAGCCTAATCAAAGGGGGGTGTGTGTGTGTGTGTGTGTGTGTGTGGAAGATTGGATGCTCTGTCTGCTCTGGTTTCATGCCTAGCTTCTTCTCCCTCTCTCCTAATGTGCTGCTCCACTGTTTGTTTCAATGCCTGGAGGCCTAGCTGTCGCTCCGAGACATCCCTTCCCCTAGTTCTCTCTTCATCGTCTGGTGGAAAGTGTGCATTTGCCTCCTTGGATGGATGACTGTGGAAAGAAGGAAGGAGTCACTGGGACATGTGAATGTGTCTGCTTATGGCTCATCATGGTCCACCAGTTGCCCCAGTCAAACCTAAATCACATGCAGGGGCTAGTTGAGCACACTCATGGGGAGAATTTCAATTGTATTTCCTTGTCCTCTTCTCGACTCCTCAAAAGACATTGGATGAGAAGGTTTGAGGGTGAGGAGAGTGGATGTGACTCATGCGGAATCAAATAAATACATTTGAGATTCACCCTATGGTCACTAAGGAAGGTATGGTCTGTGTCTAGTGATTGGGAATGCTGTCCCAGTGACTGTACTCCCACCCAACCCACACTCCAGAGGATCCATCCATTCTCAGTGTCTTTCTGAACTGACCATTTTAATCTGAAATACTTGGTTGGAACTTCGGGAGCAGCAGGGTGCAGCTGTCATCAGACAGGAACACAGAGCTGTGGAGCAGATATATTCAGTAGAGCAGCAGAGAAGCAGCCATTGAGACTCTAATGTAGGCTAACCAACGGCTATGTACATATGCCGACCTATTTGCGCCAGGCAAATGTCATAATTTTCTTCAAAACCAATGTAGACTCTAGCCAGTCTCCTGGCTGGCTTGACATTTAATTCACCTTACCTACCCCTGTCTTTACAGATATAGAACAGATTTTCTGCCGGGGGGGAAAAAACGCTCTGTGAATCTGTCCCCCCTCTGCCACGAAGCTGCCTGTGACTGAGCCTACATGTGGGAATGTGCATCTCCCCCTTCATGACCGATTCGATACGCATCTAAATACATGGGCCCCAATACGATACAGGAACAATACTTTGTTTGAAATTATTCAGTTTGATTAGGGGAGCAAATTGATACAATTCGATGCACTAAAATGTTTTGCATGAACTGATTCAATTTCCATTTAAAATGAATATCTGCTGCTGATGGGAGCTCAGGAGCTGGGCCTCTCTGAGCTGGATCTGACTGAGAACTGCTCTAAACTGTGTGTGTGTGTGAGCGTAGGCACCTGAGCTGAGCCATAGGGCAGACTGCACCTAACACCCCACTATCAGATTAGGAGTGGGGGCAATTTATTATTTTTGTCCCCCCACTTTTTTATCTGAAATCACCATCACCCACTGATTCACTTGTCATTTTTGCAGATTAAACCATGTTTTAAGGTACTTCCATGTCAATGTTTATATTTAGAAATTAGCATGGCATTTAGAAAATTAATATAATGCAGCTTTGGATTTGATCCCAAACTCAAAAGTGAAGGTTGTGACCATTTGGAATTTTAAAGTGAGCTTCTCCCGCTCTGACCAGTGAATGAATTTGACCATGCGCAGCTGGCAAAAATGATTGCTGTAGGAAATTACCATGTTTATGTGAAAATGACTTAATACACATGGACTGTTTTAAAGCAAAACTACCTAAACTATTTATTATGGAGAACTTTAACAATTAAAATAAAATCTGAATGATGGAAAACCCAGATCAGCAGTTGGATGTGAGTTTTGTCCATTCTGGTAGATTATACAACTCTGGTAAACAGTTTTTTTAAAGTGCATTTGGTAACAATGACCCAGCAAATTATATTGGTTGTCACTTAGGCTTTATTAGTTTATTATTTGATATTGCAAAAGTCATTTTAGAAGCATTTGAATGCAAGAATAGCCTATTAAACCGTGTTCACATTAGCCGTTTTGAAATTACTCCTCCTGTTTATTTCATTTTTCCTGCAGTCTGAACGGCCAAAAACGCACATGGCATAGGATATTTCAAACCACCTGCGAAGTCGGGTTAAATTGTTTTTAGACTATTATTCAACATATCTTGTTGCTTGCTAGGTACTCTGACAGTTTGACAGGAACGTGTGGTAGATAACTAGCTTAATAATGTGCTAGAAAGCTCAACAGCTACCTACAGGTGAAGTCAGAAGTTTACATATGCCTTAGCCTAATACATTTAAACTCAGTTTTTCATCATTCCTGACATTTAATCCGAGTAAAAATTCACTGTCTTAGGTCAGTATCACCACTTTATTCTAAGAATGTGAAATGTCAGAATAATAGAAAAGTGATTTATTTCAGCTTTTATTTCTTTCATAACATTCCCAGTGGGTCAGAAGTTTACATGCACTCAATTAGTATTCGGTAGCATTGCCTTTAAATTGTTTAACTTGGGTCAAACATTTTGGGTAGCCTTCCACAAGCTTCCCACAATAGGTTGGGTGAATTTTGGTATATTCCTCCTGACAGAGCTGGTGTAACTAGGTCAGGTTTGTAGGCCTCCTTGCTCGCACACACTTTTTCAGTTCTGCCCACAAATTTACAAAGCCATTTTGCCACAACTTTGGAACTGTTTGGGGTCATTGTCCATTTGGAAGACCCATTTGCGACCAAGCTTTAACTTCCTGACTGATGTCTTGAGATGTTGCTTCAATATATCCACATAATTGTCCTTCCTCATCATGCCATCTATATATAAGTGCACCAGTCCCTCCAACAGCAAAGCACCCCTACAACATGATTCTGCCACCCCCGTGCTTCACAGTTGGGATTGTGTTCTTTGGCTTGCAAGCCTCCGCCTTCTTCCTCCAAACATAACAATGGTCATTATGGCCAAACAGTTCTATTTTTGTTTCATCAGACCAGAGGACATTTCTCCAAAAAGCACTATCTTTTTCCCCATGTGCAGTTGCAAACCGTAGTCTGGCTTTTTTATGGCGGTTTTGGAGCAGTGGCTTCTTCCTTGCTGAGCAGCCTTTCAGATTATGTCGATTATAGGACTCATTTTACTGTGAATATAGATCCTTTTGTACCTCCAGCATCTTCACAAGGTCATTTGCAGCTGTTCTGGGATTAACTTGCACTTTTCACACCAAAGTACATTCATCTCTAAGAGACAGAAAGTGTCTCCTTGAGCGGTATGACGGCTGCGTGGTCCCATGGTGTTTATACTTGCGTGCTATTGTTTGTACAGATGAAAGTGGTACTTTCAGGCATTTGGAAATTGCTCCCAAGGATGAACCAGACATGTGGAGGTCTACAATTTTTTTTTCTGAGGTCTTGGCAGATTTCTTCAGATTTTCCCATGATGTCAAGCAAGGTCCTTTGCATCTTCACAAGGTCCTTTGCTGTTCTGGGATTGATTTGCACTTTTCGCACCAAAGTACGTTCATGTCTAGGAGACAGAATGTGTCTCCTTCCTTAGCAGTATGATGGCTGCGTGGTCCCATGGTGTTTATACTTGCGTACTATTGTTTGTACAGATGAATGTGGCACCTTCAGGCATTTGAATATTTGAATATTGCTCCCAAAGATGAACCAGATTTGTGGAGGTCTAAAATTGATTTTCTGATGTCTTGGCTGATTTCCCCATGATGTCAAGCAAAGAGGCACTGAGTTTGAAGGTAGGCCTTGAAATACATCCACAGGTACACCCCCAATTGACTCAAATTATGTCAATTAGCCTATCGGAAGCTTCTAAAGCCATGACATAATTTTCTGGAATTTTCCAAGCTGTTTGAAGGAATAGTCAACTTAGTGTATGTAAACTTCTGACCCACTGGAATTGTGATAGTGAATTACAAGTGAAATAATCTGTCAGTAAACAATTGTTAGAATAATTACTTGTGTCATGCACAAAGTAGATATCCTAACCGACTTGCCAAAACTATAGATCAACTATAGAACAAGAAATTTGTGGAGTGGTTGAAAAATGAGTTTTAATGACTCCAACCTAAGTTTGTGAACTTCCAACTTCAACTGTAGCTAGCTAGTTTACTGCTGCGGCTAGCCACAAAGTCATGTTTGAAAGTTGGACCGTCTTATCTTTTGAGGCTCTAAAATTGTTCTTACACATTGATTTTGAACATTCAAAGCAACTGGGAAACATTGTCACCTTAGCGTGCTACAAAACTTCTGAGTGATAGAAAGCACAAGCACCACCACCCATCAGCCGACACCACTGTACTATACCACATACTATGACAACTAGCGTAGCCTGGTCAGCAAATGACTGTGGCCTGAACACACTTAAATCCGATTTGGTCACTTGTATCTTGTTGTTTGGACAGTCAGTAGTCCAAAACGGATTTGAAAAACAGAACTGAATTGAGCACGAAGGCCTGCAGTCTGAGCAAGGCTTTAGAACAGGGATATGCCTACCTCTCGTTAGCACGAGCAGCTGTGTCTCCAGCACTGTGCGTGGTTGTTATGACAGTCATAAGCAGTTACGTGCACAAACGTTTGATAGACTACTGAACTGAAGGAGAGGGACGCATCAATTTAATCACGAGATAAGAGGTGTTTTCGGGAATAGAACAATGAGAGTTAAAAACATTAGTGAACTGGGTATTTCTAATGTTTGAATCGGTTTTCTGACCGATGCATGTTGGCATCTTAAACATTTGTACCGGGACTGATACGCATCAGTGAATCCTTACATCTCTACTATATTGGCAGAAAAGCAGTAGGTCTAGGCTTGTCATACTGTACATCTACTGCTCTTCTCCCCGTATGTTTTCTTCGAGTGCGTAGACGTGTACAACCCGCTCAGTCATGACTCATGAGAGAGGCATTCTTGGCAAATCAGCCTACAATGACTGGGTGAGGGACGCAACGCTAGCGAGGAACTTAATTGCTACCTTTCCAGTACAAAATGCGCTGCCTCAGATTTTCTGCTGGGGGGGAAAAACGCTCTGTGCGTGTTTGCATCTGTCCCCCCTCTGCCACGAAAGCTGCCTGTGACTGAGCCTACATGATGAAGCCATACTGTACTTGCTAAGTTGAATAGGCCGCCATGGCTGTCGTCACCCAGAGAAAGAGGTATGGCTGACGATTGTACTTGTCTTCTCTGCCCACTTGTAGGGTAAGGCCACTTCTTTATATGTCCACAGATTACTACATTCCAAATGAGTCTACTTACGACATTTAGCTTTTTTTCCCAATCGTCTAAATATCCTCTCCAGTCCTTCTCACTTACTACTCCTCGCTTCCTCTCCTTGTTTCCTCTCCTTCATCAGTACTGGTCAGAAATACATTTACCCGCTCACTGATCTGAAAGCCAGACACATAATGAGCCGTCTTCCACCATATTGTTTTCCCTCATCAAGTATTTTCCCGATTTAAGGGAATGAGAGGAGGATGAGAGCATGAGATTTTTTGACTTTTGAAAAAGAGACATAGCTGATGGCTGTACTTGTCTCCGCTCTGCCTACTGTGCTGCTGTGCACTGCCCCTGGGCCTAGGTTTAATTTAGCTCATTAGAATAAGGCAGAAGCTCAGTATTTTTAGACCGCATATACCGTATAGAGGGCCTGTTGAAAAATGTAAGTGTCATGGCTTTTATGTGCCATGCTGCAGTTGGATTCCCGAGCAAACCAACCGAACCCACAGTCGGAGTAGCTAGCAGCTACAGTACGAGCTTCTAGCTAGCTAGCATTGCAGAGAGGGGATGCCAGCTTGGTTTAGAGTAGGTGATTGTGATGGACACATTTGCTGATGTGAGTGGGAAGTGAGGTAATGCATTGCGTCGGTCGGTCGTGGCGGATGGTTGTCTATTTTTGGGCTCTCCCTCAGTCTGCCTAAAGCGCTTTGCCTCACCATCACTCCACCACTCCACAACAGATCTACTTGATTCTCTGGCTGACCAACATAAGCTTTTAACCTATTCTAATCTTATGAACTGTCCTTTTTGAGAGAATCATATTTGATTATTTATTGGTTGGTATAGCTGGAGTGGCACTGTGACCAGATGGTGGCAATAATGTAGCCTTCCCTCATTTATAGTGTGCTGCTGACTTATATTCTTTTAACGATAAGTTTTCTAATTTAGCGATACCTACATAAAGCTGACTCTGGGCCTGATGATGTAGGTCAAGATGCTTGATCATCATCTGTTGGAGTTGGTTTCCCAGGGCAGAAACTAGGTCCCTTTCCAAGCTCTTTCACTCTCTGTGCCCTGGTCTCTCGGTAGCCCTATGTAATGCTGGGACTGGATATTCTCCATTGGGTCAAGTGGAGATTTGCCTGGCCTATGATGAATCTGGGGAGACTGCATCGTGCTCAATGGGAGCCAGCAGTGAATCAGGCTAAATGTGATTTTATTTAAGTCTCTGACTCTCTCGCTCTCTCTCATTTGTTATTTTTTTGCCATTCCTGGGACTGAATATGCAGGAAACAACCCTGTTTGTCTGTGTGTGTGTGTCAGTTCCCTCTCTTTATCTATAATGCATCACAATGCCAACAAATAAATTGAGTTTAACCCCCTATTTTGAACCACTGGGCTCTACTTCTGTTGTTTTGCAGTCTTAGTAACTGATATGTTGGACTTTAACATTAGCCCTCCCATAATTGCCACTAGGATCCTTTTTATTAAGCATTGTATTTGAATGATGTTCTAGAATCTATTGAATGGTGTTTTCATGCTCTGAGTAAACACAGTTCATATGTAAAGGGTATTATATTATTCTTTTCTTGCTTAGTTGTCCATACTGCCTATGTTTTAAATGCCTTTGTGAATCTGAAGAGCCTGAGGTTGAACTGAACAATAGCCCAATTAAACTGTGACTCGCTGTAAACTGTGCCATCCTCTCTCTCACACACACACACACACATACACACACACACACACACACACACACACAACACTCTCTCCCTCTCTTGCGGACAGACAAACACACATTTTGTTCTTCTGTCCTCGTGGGGACCTAAAATTAATTTCCATTCATCATTTTAAAAATCCTAACCCCTAAACGTAAACCTAACCCTTATCCTAACTACTATCCCTAAAGCTAACCACTAACCCCTTACCCTAATTCTAATTCTAACTCTTACCCTAAACCTAACCCCTAAGCTTAACATAGCCTTTGTCCTCATGGGGATGTGGGAAATGTCCCCACGAGGATAGAAGAACCAACTCACACACACACGGGAATAGATGTGCTGCTCCGCACAGCTGATGGGCTCTGAACCCTACATAAATTATTCTGTAGGAAATGTGATTTTCTGAGAATCAGAGTGAAGGAAACAGAGAGCAGGCAAGACAATGAAGAGAACCAACAGACAGCCAATCTCTGCCTCATCCTGCACACTGGCCTTTATGACCTCACAGTCCGCTTAATACTTCCTGGTATTATGGCCAGATAATATAATGGACATAAATTCCCCTTTATTAATGAATGTGCATATGTATGGTTCTGGTTAAATTTGTAACAAAAAATACATTTTGATAAACAGACTTGAAAGAAAGATCAGTGATTATTACCAAAAAAAGCAGGTTAAACTACTTTGAAAAAATAATTTCATTATTATTGGGTCTTATGGTTGTGGAAGCCTTTTAGTGCATTTGGAAAGTATTCAGACCCATTTACTTTTTCCACATTTTGTTATGTTACAGCCTTATTCTAAAATGGATAAAATAGTTTTTTTCCCCCTAAATAATCTACACACAATACCCCATAATGACAAAGAAAAAAATATTTGTAGAAATTTTTGCAAATGTTTTAAAATTAAACAACTGAAATATCATATATACATTGGGGCGGCAGGTAACCTAGTGGTTAGAGCGTTGGGCCAGTAACTGAAAGGTTGCTAGATCGAATCCCCAAGCTGACGAGGTAAAAATCTGTTCTGCTCCTGAACAAGGCAGTTAACCCACCGTTCCTAGACCATCATTGTAAATACGAATTTGTTCTTAACTGACTTGCCTAGTTAAATATATATTTTTAAGTATTCAGACTATTTACTCAGTACTTTATTGAAGCACCTTCGGCAGCAATTACAGCCTCGAGTCTTCTTGGGTATGACGCCAGAAGCTTGGCACATCTGTATTTGTGGAGTTTCTCCCGTTATTCTCTGAAGATCCTCTCAAGCTCTGTCAGATTGGATGGGGAGCATTGCTGTACAGCTATTTTCAGGTCTCTCCAGAGATGTTAGATCAGGTTCAAGTCTGAGCTCTGGCTGGGCCACTCAAGGACATTCAGAGACTTGTCCCATAGCCACTCCTGCGTTGTCTTGGCTGTGTGTGCTGAGTCATCGTCCTGTTGGAAGGTGAACATTCACACCAGTCTGAGGTCCTGAGCGCTCTGGAGCAGGCTTTCATCAAGGGTCTCTCTGTACTTTCCTCCGTTCATCTTTGCCTCGATGCTGTCCAGTCTCCCATTCCCTGACGCTGAAAAACATCCCCACAACATGATTCTGCCACCACCATGCTTCACTATAGGGATGGTGCCAGGTTTCCTCCAGATGTGACGTTTGGCATTCAGGCTAAAGTGTTAAAAATTGGTTTCATCAGACCATAGAATCTTGTTTCTCATGGTCTGAGAATCTTTAGGTGCCTTTTGGCAAACTCCAATGAATTGTACTGAGGAGTGGCTTCTGTCTTGCCACTCTACCATAAAGGCTTGATTGATGTATTGCTGCAGAGATGGTTGTCCTTCTGGAAGGTTCTCCCATCTTCACAGAGGAACTCTAGGGCTCTGTAAGAGTGACCATCTGGTTCTTGGTCATGTCCCTGACCAAGGCCCTTCTCCCCCTAATTGCTCAGTTTGGCGGGGTGCCAGCTTAAGGAAGAGTCTTGGTGGTTCGAAACTTCTTCCATTTAAGAAGATGGAGGCCACTTTGTTCTTAAGGACCTTCAATGCTGCAGAAATGTTTTGGTACCCTTCCCCAGATCTGTGCCTCAACACATCCGGTCTCTGAGCTCTTTGGACAATTCCTTCGACTTCATGGCTTGGTTTTTGCTCTGACATGCACTGTCAACTGTGGGATCTTTTTATATAGACGTGTGTGTGTGCCTTTACAATTCGTATCCAATCACTTGAATTTACCACAGGTGGACTCCAATCAAGTTGTAGGAACATCTCAAGGATGATCAATGGAAAAAGGATGCACCTGAGCTCAATTTCAAGTCTCCTAGCAAAGGATCTGAATACTTATGTAAATTAAGTTTATTTTTTTTATATTTGCAAAAATGTCTAAACCTGTTTTCACTGTCATTATGGGGTATTGTGTGTAGATTGCTTAGTATCTTTATGTATTTAATCAATTTCAGAATAAGGCTGTTAACAAAACGTTGAAAATGTCAAGGGGTCTGAATACTTTCCGAGGGCACTTACCCTAGGGCATTTAACCTAGGTATAATTTCACAAGCCCTGAATTCATTAGATTATTGCTGACTGTTTCAAATGCAGGGCATTTGACTTTTTAAAAATTTGACAACAAAGCTTATTTAGAGACTAATTCCTGGAAAATGCTGTCACTTTCATAGCATATAGTGCTATACTTAGGGAATAGGGTGCCATTTCAGACACATCCCTAATCTATTATACCCCTGTGATATTCAATGGGAGAGTAAAGCTTAAACTGTGCCTTAGTGGAAATGGGAGAGCCTTAGGAGCCGTGCTCTCGGTATATTGAGCTTTAGGAGCCGTGCTCTCGGTATATTGAGCCTTCGGGGCAGTGCTCTCTGTATATTGAGCCTTCGGGGCAGTGCTCTCTGTATATTGAGCCTTCGGGGCAGTGCTCTCTGTATATTGAGCCTTCGGGGCAGTGCTCTCTGTATATTGAGCCTTCGGGGCAGTGCTCTCTGTATATTGAACCTTGATGCTGTTCTGCTCCCTGTGATATATTTCGCTCTTCTGAATGAAGTGGCTCTCCATGACTAATTCAGGGCCTTGTATTTCTTCATGAAATATTTGCAGTACAAAGAAGATTTACCCAATGAATTATTAAAGTGAAACACGAGGAGATATGGTGTGTGTGTGTGTGTGGTCGTCTCCCTGGATGCTTGACCTAAGCAGAGCATGTGCTAGATCTCATGAGGGTGGGAGGTTGGTTGGGGGAGATTGTGGGGAGAGGGGCAGTGGTAAAAGTGCTGGTGATCCTCTGAGGAGGTTGTTAGCCGTGGTGGCTAGCCAGGCAGTCAAACGCTAACTAGGAGGATACACAGTTCCAGTACACAGTCGCAATTGCTAGTAGCAGTGCTGATGTGTCTAATTCTTCCAGCTTCTTCAGATATTGCTCCCTATTTGATTTATATGAACCACTGCCAGAGTGGAGCTAAAGCACCATAACAGCATATTATATGTATGTTATTATTTGTGACCTGGCAATTTCACCCTTTAAAACCTCTTCAATGTAATGGCAAAACAGACATACCCAAAAGTAACTGCTATTCATGTGTAATTACATGATTGTGACTTGCAAAAACTTGGTATATTTGGAAAGAAGACATCTGGGAGATTGTGAGGGAATTATCAGAAGATAGGAGTTACATAAGATCAAGCACACACAATGTTATTTTTGTTTATTTTGAAAGTAATCTTTCATTGACAAGCTATAAGTGAATTATTGATGACTAGAGCTGGAAACACATCAGATGGCTTCCACAACAGATGAACAATATATATAAAAATGTGATTGATAGACCTAAAAACTAGAAATAGGCAGATATTTTAGTAAGTGATGTCAGGTGTGGTCGCGGGACGTTTCCAAGTCTCTCTGAGCCAGGTAGCGATAGTTTGCATTACGCATAAAAGGCCTTGCTTTGCTTTGTCCCACCCAGGTCAACGGTATATCCCTGGAAAGCTTATGTCATTGGCTACAAGAATGTCAAAGTGCATAGTAGCCAATACACTGTGTAATGGATGCCTACAGTGCGTAAGCAGGCAACATCATATTTTTGATGCGCAAAGATAGTCACTCGGGACGTTCGACGTTGCTATTAAGTCATACGTCATCAGATAACATTGGCAATAGACTAGATTTGTTCCTACCAGCCTAAGGATTGATTTGATACCCCCCCCCCCATGTAGCTATAGCTCAAGCACAGACCAAATCGAAGCTTATATTGTAAGATGTTTGCTATTTGGTGAAAACTTTTGTATAAAATAAATATTTTTACTCTCGGGCTGGTGATCAATAACGGTAGGTCACAGGCAGACAGAGAAGATATCCTTATGGTCTGTGGAGTCCCGGCTTTCGGTGTGTATCCAACGTATTTCGTGTTTATTCCGTTTATTTCGTTTACGCTACCCGGAATGTTGGTAGCAGCCATCTTGAAATGAGGTTATTGGCTCGGCCTGCCCATATACATTCGTATGGTAGTAAGTCACAAAATATTTTGAATGCACCAGTCAATAGCCAAGATACTCAGCTTCCGCAGACACCCTGCTTCTCATACCAGACTGAATTGATTTAAAAAAATAAAATCTAACAGGGTCCCCAAATATGGGGACTTACATTTTAAGAGGTTCACCCTTAATTTCCCATGTTGGGATAAATACAGTTGTGTTGAATTGACAGAGGAAAGGTGGAAGGTTGGCTAGGCAGAAAGGATGACACCAGAGACGGTCATAACAGATAAATATGGGCAACAGAGGGATGATATCGAGGATAGCCGACAACAGAGAAAGGTTAATATGTACAAGAGCTGGCACTTCACAGCTGACTGGCTTGGCTGTACACTGACCAGAAGAGAGGAGGGCTATTTAAAGATGCAACAACTAGGATGGGTTGCTACTAATGACTTGGATTTTGCCTTTTGATTCTGGACAACGTAAGAAAGTTGACATGAAAAACAATATAACAGGAGAAATGGCATAGTGGGCCCAAATAGGGAAGTAAATTGTAATACATTTGACAAAATTATATAATTACTCCTGTCTATGTACTTCACCAGAAAGCATGACTTGGCCACAGAGGAGTCGAGGATCATTTTAAAAAAAAATAGTTGTGGATCGTTTCAAATCACAAGCTCGTAGGCCTATGCCTATTTGGTAAGTGTCCGTAGCAATAGGCCTAGCTGATTATTTCGTTGCGGCTGTTACTGAAAAGCATATAAAATCTGTGTGAAGATAGTGTGTCTTGAGTATAATTAAACATTTTCAGGCAAGAAGAAGAGGGGTGTGGCGAAGATATAGGCGAGTTTCTCTCCAGAATGGCTCAGCTGTCTGCCGTCAATTCTTGCGTGTTCATTGTGTGAATTGTTTGCCCTTTGATTGTTTATTTTGACCAGTTCCCCATTTACATATGTCATCAATAGTAAATGTACCGTTAATCTCCGTCCTTTGGTTACATACTGCCTGTATTCATTTCTAATTTACCGTTCTCATTCTCAGAGTGGAAACTTTGTTTGCAGAGTTCACAACCTGCTACACTTGTTAGAAACACGTTTTGGTTCATTTCATTTCATTTCATTTCTTTTTTTTTTTTTTTGTCTTTTGTTTGGATTGCTCCATGTGAGCAATGAGCATGTCTGGTTTCTCTGTCTTGATAATGTCGAGGGAGCGCGTGTGCCTGAGCACGCGTAGAAGTACCTGGCCTGCTGGCGGAAATGTATCAAAGTGCCCATTTGGGGATGTCTGATTTCTCATTGTCTTTACTCACCATGTTTTTATGCATGGCCTTTTCTGCAAAAGTTTCATTTACTAGCTTTTCATTTTTTTTGTATCTGCCGAAAGCCGGCAGTTTGCTGGCTAACGGAAACCCTGACACACACACACACACACACACACACACACACACACACACACACACTCATACTCACTGAGGTGAAAAGATGTTTTGACGGCTGAGCGCACAAGGAGAATTGTGTGCATGTGCCTGTTTGTGTGTGCAGTGAAGATGGGGGGTGGGTGTAGTGGGGTTAAGGGGGTTCTAGTGGTACTCACTATACCAGGAAGTCCATGCCTGTAGTGTCTTTGTATAGGCCGGTGTCACTCACTCACTGCTAATAATTTTAAAGGGATCCATCAATATTTCAGTGCCTTAGGTTTAAAGACTCCATGGTTAAATACAGTTCTACAGCTTATTATAGCGTATTGATTTTTTTAATGTAATGGTCCTCAGTATTACATGTCAGTAAATTACCCCTAGCATGATGTTTCCTAGCGTAAATCATTTCCAGGGAACTGAACAATTACAGCGGCACAATGCCACATTAGTAATCATACCTCAGTCAATACTACTACTACTACCACCACCGGGTGTTAGCCTACCTAGAAACCATTGTGGGTCAAATAATACGTAAATTCACACAGCACCACAGGGCTGAATTCTAACCGTTTTATTGAAAGACACGATGATGCTGGGATGAAACCGAAACAGTGCAGCTGTGAGAAAAAAGAGAATCTCCTAGCTGTAGAGTTCTGAGCTTGCATTAATTCACAAATTAATTGCAGGCAGACTTTACAGGGATAAAAGCTGAAATCCCAGCCCTAAACCCATGGGCCTTCTCCCTCTCCTCTCTCCCCTGTAAACTCCTAACCATGATGTACATAATTTATACTGTCAGTGTATATTAAAGAAACAGGCGGCGCAGAAGAGCACAGGGGAAATGACTCAGTGGCCTAGATGCAATGTTTCCTTTTTGGCGTTTCCTCCCACCCCTCTCTCTCTCTCATTCTTTCATTCTGTAGCTTTTTCGTTTTCTCTCACCATCTCTCTCTCTCTTGTGCACGCTTTTGTCTATTTTATTCCCTCTTCATCTTTCTCTGTTCTGTCATTCTCCATTTCTGTCTTTTTATGCCTGTGTTGATCATTCTCTCTTGTTCTTTATTTTTCATTCTTATATTTTTTTAGGAGAACTAATGCAAGGATGTAGGCAAGGCTTGCTACATCGTCATGCCTAGGCCATGTCTCGATCCTTTTCATTTGAGCAAAACACACAACACTTGCACCTTGCTTTCACAACCAACCACTTCAATGGTACGTTTTCTCTTCAGGTCAAACTCGTCTGTTGACTTGCGTCTTCGCTTACACACTTGTTTGCAAATTGAATGAGAGTGCACACCACACGTATTTCCCTTGTTTGACAGACGTAAGGAGGAAGTTGCAGGGGATTTTTTGGCGGTTAAATTTTGCATGTCTACAGATAATGTTTTTGTTTTTTTTACCAAAATCAACTGCCTCTTTTCAAAATGTCTGCCCCCTTGTTGGAAGGGTGGCTATAAATCTACTTCATCCAGCATATTGTAAAGTTGATAGAGCTGAAAAGATGGTAGTTCATAAATGTTTGCCAATGAATCACAACCTTTCTGAGAGCTCAGTGGCTGGTCACAGCATGACATCATTACACCCACTTCAAGAACGAAGGCAGAGAGAGAGAATCTGGGGCTGCGTCTCAATACTATACATTTAGCTTCCTTTCCTTCATTTGCACTTATGAAACTGACTGTAAATTCCCAATAGGTTCTAGTGCTGTCCTCCATATTGCTGTCCCATATCCTGTGTGGACGAGAAAAATAATACACTATTGAGATTCACTCCTAGTATCAATGCGCTATCAAGTGTATGTTCCGATCAGTACAGGGGAAGGTGAGGAAAGCGACATTAAACTATTGAGATGAACTCTAGGTCCAACCTTTTCTCCTACTGACCTCCATACTGTGGATCAGTCAATGAAATCCAACTCCTGTCCTCTCATCCTGCCCTAGTTACGCCACCCTCTCCACCAAACCCCAAATCACACGAACAGATCTAGTCGTGACAGATCTAGTCGTGACACCTCATCTCATTGCAGCGGGGACATTGACCCCGTTAACACACTCTGATCTAATGTGTCGAGCCAAAGTGTAGTATCTGTTCATTTGATATTTTAAATATTTAATGGTGTAAAGCTCATGAGCGGCTCTGGGTTTGCGTGTATGCCAGAGCCTGCCCTGGGATTGTACTGTGGTGGGTTTTGTCTTTTTGCGCTGCGCTTGATTCTGTGCTCGCTGTGAAACACGATTTGCATCCCAAATGGCACCCTGTGCACTGCATTTGACCAGAGCGCTATGGGTCCTGGACATAAATAGTGCACTATACAGGGAATATGGTGCCATTTGAGGTGCAGCCGTGCAAGCAGACCGCTATTAATCTTCCTGGTTCTCTTGATTGGAAAATCCTGTTGGGCTTTAGCATCAGAGCAGCCCTCTACTCCAGTCCCCCTCCCCTTCCTCCTCCTCTCTGAAACTAGATCAGTTAGTGTGCTAGTGTGTGATGGGACACAAGTGGAATTGTGTGTGTAAATTGTGTAGGTGTATGTTATAATATAGTGTGTACAGGAGTGTTTGTGTTTGACTGTGTGTACACAGTACTGTCCAGTGTGTGTGTGTGTGCTCATCCAAACACTCTTCTCATGCATTTTACATGGCCTAGTGGGAGCTGTAGCAGCAACTTGACTCACTGGCTTCTGTAGACATTTCAACACAAGCACTTGTTATGGTTGTGTCAGGGGCATCCATGGGACTGTGTCTACTCCTCCCCCATGTACTGTATCAGCTTTGCAGTTGGTAGTTGGCAGAGCTAGGCAGGCTTGTAGCAGCCAGCCTGTCAGTCGATGCTGAAGCTGCCTGAAACCAAACCCTAGCCATGACACAGTGGGTGTAATTCATAGTTAATCCATACACCGTGACGGACTCACATGGGGCAGATTTTATACTGCACCACTCGCCAGTATCTCGTTTGCAGGGCTGTTGAAAATCGATGTGGCTGGGAATTGATAGCGTCATAAACAGACCTAGGGTCATTGCCCAGTCCTAGTCGATGGCAATACAGTTGAGCTGTTTTCCACACTGATGGGAATGAGTACTTATCAAATGGTCTGATGTTCATGTCAATGGTCTTGCTATATCTATAACTGCAAATGCAGCCCCGTGTCAAACCATGGCTGTCAATCAGAAGACTGGGATCCAGTATGGGAATTACAATGACCTCAATATCCCCAGTATGATAGTCTTGGGTGGGGTACATCTCAGTAGTCTAAAGTTGCTTCCTCCTTGTATGGATCCTGTAAGTTAGAATGGAAAATGCAATTACCTCCATGACCCTATTAATGCAGTAGTCTCGGGTTGGCTGCGTCTCAATAGTCTGAGGTGGCTCTGTCTGCAATGATGTAGCAGTTGGACAGGCTGGCTAGAAGAGGTTGGTCAGTCCCAAATGTATTTAATCCCAGTCAATTCAGGAAGCGAAGCGGACATGGACTTTCAATAGCCAAAGCAAGAGAACAGCAACATGGGGTAATTTGTTCAGCTCTGAATTCCCCATCATATTTACTAAAGTCTAGTTCCTTCATTAACTGGAATTGATGTGCAAATTGAGGTCAAGTGAAGTTTCTCCCTCGACTGATCTAGGGTCAGCCATGCATTTTCCCGTATTGGTGAAGGTTAGGATTCAAGGGATAAGTAATCTGATCCTAGACCTCTTTACCCAGAGCAAAGGAATTGACTTCAATGTAGGACTTCAGTTTCTTATCCTGCTAAACTGGATTTCGAACGACTATGGCCAGCTCGTGAATTAGATCCATTGGTCTGGTTAGGATGGTGATTGAGAGATTTGGCAATTAAAGCCTAACCTATTTTTAGAATGTCATTAAGACCTACTTACCTCATGCCAACCTTTTGGCTTAATGCCCAGTCAACCCCTGATTTACAAACGGTCCATTCATCAAACCCCCCTGATCAACGGTCACTACTCCTGGGAGAGGCAATGGAGGACGTGATTGGACAGTAGCCTAATTGGACAGTAGGAGGAGTAAGTAGCCTGGTGTTGGCTAAACTACATGTGATAACCTTGAGCCTAACTAATGGATAAATACATAGTGTGGCCTAATGGCCTCCACGCTGTATTAGGCCATAGCCAGTTACAGAAAACAAGGCCACATGCATTGAGTTTGTCACATAGTCAGGAAAATGTCTTGGCCCTAAGAGAGAGTATATCAGTCTAATAGTTGGGCTAGTTTATGTATGAATTATTCTTCCATTCTGTTTTGGTAAGGTCATCTTCCCAGAGAACCAAACTGTCAGTGAAAAGTTCACCGAATATTTTGGGATCAGTGACGGTGGTTCGCCCCCGTACGATGACGTGAGTTCACTCAGGCCTCGGGATCCTGTCTCTGACGAAGGGGGTGTCATGTCAGGGGACTGCTCCAACGTGTGGGTGTGTAGGCGGGCCACACAAACACTGAGCTTTTGCCCTTTTGCTGCCTCTGCTTGTTTACCAACCCGCCAGCAGCAATCATGAACGAACAGGCAGTACACACACACACACACACACACACACACCCGATCATCATAGCCTACAGTTTTGACTTCATCCCAATCAGAGCTGTTTTGGAATTTTTGTTTACGGTAATTAGCCAGGCCAATGTACACGGTCATCGACATAACTGTTGGGTTAAAAATAAACGTGGCTTTTTTCCTGCAGCTTTACTATTACTTTTACACTTCGTTAATATCAGTAGCATTTCATTATTATTCTAGTATACAAATTAAGAACTGTCAGATTGGAGAGGAATTCTGAAAAATACAGATTCTGATATTTTTGACGCACCAAGTTCGATGTGTTTTTCCCTCTACTTTTCTCATCAATTTGCATAACGCTGCTGTGGTCATTCTCTGTGGCAATATGATGTTCAAAGTGGCTAGAGGGGACGCAGCAATGGGAGAAATCATATACTACTGGAAAAATGTGCTTCTTAAAATATTAGTTTACAGGCTATGCATCCTATAGGATGAATCATGAAAGGAGCTTGGCGACGGTTCATTCAGTTGCAACCCATTTATGCAAAACTGGCACCTGTGGTCAAAGATGAAATCCAGACAAGCTAGGCCTACTTTAGGAAGCTTTCGGAATGGCGATATTAGCGAACTCACACACGCACACCCACCTAAAAGGACCATCCATCAATCAAAGCCGACTCACTCAGATACATAAGCAAATCATATTTGTCCTTTCCCAAAAATGTATTAAAAACCTTGCCTTAGCTTCAAATCCTTTCTGTACGATATCCCCCCAAAATTATAGGATAATGCTAAATCAGTGTAGCCCATCATATAAATTGACGAGGACATTTTTAAGAAGGTTATATAGAGACAGCTGTGATGGGCATGAAGATGAAATTGAATCCCCACCCCGGCAAGGTGCCCCTGAGCAACAACTGCACCCCGAGCACCGGTGACGCGGACGTCGATTAACCCCTTGAACCTCTGGGGGCAGAATTTCATTTTTGGATGAAAAACGTTCCCGTTTTAAGCGCAATATTTTGTCACGAAAAGATGCTCGACTATGCATATAATTGACAGCTTTGGAAAGAAAACACTCTGACGTTTCCAAATCTGCAAAGATATTGTCTGTGAGTGCCCCAGAACTGATGCTACAGGCGAAACCAAGATGAAACTTCAAACTGGAAGTGAGCTAAATTTCTGAGGCGCTGTTTTCCATTGTCTCCTTATATGGCTGTGAATGCGACAGGAATGCGCTTACACTTTCTGCCGTTTCCCCAAGGTGTCGGCAGCATTGTGACGTATTTGTAGGCATATCATTGGAAGATTGACCATAAGAGACTACATTTACCAGGTGTCCGCCTGGTGTCCTGCGTCGAAATTGGTGCGCAAACGCCAGGTGCAAGTATTTTTCCATTTGATAGAGAGGAGAAACCAGACTTCCACGAACGATATATCATCGAAGAGATGTGTGAAAAACACCTTGAGGATTGATTCTAAACAACGTTTGCCATGTTTTATTCGATATTATGGAGTTAATTTGGAAAAAAGTTTGGCGTTTTGATGACTGAATTTTCTTTTTTTTTTTGGTAGCCAAACGTGATGTACAAAACGGAGCGATTTCTAATACACAAAGAATCTTTTTGGAAAAACTGAACATTTGCTATCTGAGAGTCCTCATTGAAAAAATCTGAAGTTCTTCAAAGGTAAATGATTTTATTTGAATGCTTTTCTTGTTTTTGTGAAAATGTTGCCCGCTCAATGCTATGCTAAATGCTACGCTAGCTATCAATACTGTTACACAAATGCTTGTTTTGCTATGGTTGAAAAGCATATTTTGAAAATCTGAGATGACAGTGTTGTTAACAAAAGGCTAAGCTTCAGAGCTAGCATATTTATTTCATTTCATTTGCGATTTTCATGAATAGTTAACGTTGCGTTATGGTAAGGAGCTTGAGGCTGTACTCACGATCCCGGATCCGGGATGGCTAGTATCAAGAGGGCATCCCCCCGTACCTCTCTGATTCAGAGGGGTTGGGTTAAATGCGGAAGACATTTCGGTTGAATGCATTCAGTTGCATTCAACCGAAACGACTAGGTATCCCCTTTCCCTATAGTATTTATCAGCGTTGATTAGTCTATAAATTAAGAAAAGATTCCGTATCAAATTATACCATACCAGGTTGGATAGGATTGGCACATTGTCCATTTGACACAACACTAGCACATTCTAGGCCTTCAAACATGAACAACCTTGTCGACTGCTGTTGAATAATTAATGAATAGGCAGACACATCCAACATTTAAAATATCTATTTATTTACTAGCAAGCAATGAAAATCTGCATTGTATAAAAGAAAGTCTACACATCAAACTATTTGTTTTACTGAAGTGCCATAGCCTAAGCAGGGCTCTCCAACCCTGTTCCTAGAGAGCTTCCATCCTGTGGTTTTTCGCTCCAATCCTAATCTAGCGCAGCTGATTTGATATAATTAGCTGGTTGATAAGCTGAATCAGGTTAGTTACAACTGGGGTCGGATTGAAAACCTACAGGAGGGTAGCTCTCCAGGAACATGGTTGGAGAGCCCTGGCCTATAGGCTAGCGCTTCTACACCCCCGCACATCTAGCGGATTAGCTTCTCGAGCATCAAACGACAGTTGGAAAGACGAGGAGTTATAGACCATTTAATAGACAGACTATAGAAGCAAATCAATTGTTTATAATAATTAGTAAACATGCGGTTAGGTGAAGCTTATCTACGTGAAGATAAAGTTAATACAAATGAATAAAAGGCCTATTTAAACGGTTTTGACAGTTATTATAATTTTCATGGCGGCCTTCATCCACAAATCAGTTACACGGTTATTCAATTACAGTCACAGCCCTAATCCAAGTCCCCAAGCCCCTTTTTCCAATGCTGGGTGCGTTCTAGTACTTCACTTTCGGAGTCAGAGAGAGATGTGTTTGTGTTGGCTTGATCTGTTACACTGAACTGGAATAAGTGTGTCAGTGAGTGAACAGATTAGTGTGTGTGTTGTGTGTGTGTGTGATGCCAGTGGAAAATTACAAAGTTTAGAGGATGACAGTCAAGGCTGGCTGCATTTCTATTGTCATTTATCAGAATAACTGTTAGGCCAGATTTTTTTCCCTTCTACTTTTACAGTGCATTTACTTTTTGGTGCAAGACACACACACACACAGTCTGTGTCTTCCTGCATCTGTGTGTGTCTGTGTCTGTTTGTGCGTGACTGTGTGTGAGACTTTTGGAGCAGAGATGTGCTCCCCTTCGCCCTGCATCTGCCTCTGACTGTAAACTATAGTTACAGGAGCAGGGTGAGCGAGAGGGCAGGTGCAGAGAAACCATAAAGCCTCCCCTTCACACCCTACACATGGGGTACTTATGTATTTTGTATATTCAAGTTGGAAAGACAAATCTAGGTTAGCTCCTGCCCTGGGGTGGAAGTAGATGTGTTTTTTTCCCCCTCTTGCTCTCCTGGGGAAAATGACTAGTTGTTGAAGCACACAACTCCAAGAAACACAGATTGTGTGTTTTTGCAAAAGTCATCTTCAAATCCCACGCCATCGTGTGTATATCAGGCCAGTGATTCAGCTAAGCAGAGGTGGTAGTAGATGCTCAGAAATCAGAACTCCTATCTTCTGCCTTGCCCTTGTGCAGTGTGTATGTACGCCACCGTGTAGGCTGTTGATGAAATCAAAAATGGAATCAAAGTTGATTCATCATGTGCACAGGAAACAGCGGGTGTAAACGGTACAGTGAAATGCTTAGCTGCCGCTCGCCATCAACAGTGCAGAATAAATGTAAAGCAGCAAAGCTAATCAATAGACAGTAAGTAGATGAATAAGAAAAAAAGAACAGAACATGGAGGAGGCTATAGTAGATCTTGAAATAGATGACCCTACAGCCTGTGCCCTATGGATTCTCTGACTGGATGCATCTCAACAATGAAATGTTGCTTCCTCTACCCAGAGAGAGGAGACGTGGAGAGGGAGAGGAGGTGCTACTTTGGACTTTGAGATGCACCCCCTGCTTCTCTCCCAATCCCAAATCTTGCATCACTCCTTTCTCTCTCCCTCCTCCTCCTTAACTCTATTCCTTGCCCATCCTTCCCTCTCTCACTCTTTCCTTCTCAGTCTTTCATGTCTTTCCTTCTTTCTTTTCCCTCCTATCCTCTCCCTCTCCTCTATCCTCCCTCTCTTCTCCTCTCTCACTCTTTCTTTTCCCTCCTAAAGATACTTTTACTTGAGTCATTTTCTACTAAGGTAGGTCACCCAGTAAAATTCTACTTGAGTAAAAGTATTTGGTTTAAATATACTTAAGTATCAGAAGTAGAAATAATTTCTAAATCCTTATATTAAGCAAATCAGATGGCACCATTTTTAGAAAAATGACGGAAAGCCACGGGCACACTCCAACATTTAGACAAAATTTACAAATGAAGCATGCATGTTTAGTGAGTCCCCCAGAACAGAGGCAATACAGGATGTTCGGTTGAGAAATGTGTGAATTGAACTATTCTCCTGTCCTGCTAAGCATTCAAAATGTACTTTTGGGTGTCATGGAAAATCTATGGAGTAAAAAGTACAACATTTTCTTGAGTCTAGTGAAGTAAAGGTAGTCAAAAATATAAATAGTAAATTAAAGTACAGATACCCCAAAAAACTACTTACAGTTGAAGTCGGAAGTTTACATACACTTATGTTGGAGTGATTAAAACTCGTTTTTCAACCACTCCACAAATTTCTTGTTAACAAACTATAGTTTTGACAAGTCGGTTAGGACATCTACTTTGTTTATGACACAAGTAATTTTTCCAACAATTGTTTAGACCGATTATTTAATTTATAATTCATTATCAGAATTCCAGTGGGTCAGCTGTTTACATACACTAAATTGACTGTGCCTTTAAACAGCTTGGAAAATTCCAGAAAATGATGGCTTTAGAAGCTCTGGTAGGCTAATTGACATCATTTGAGTCAATTGGAGGTGTACCTGTGGATGTACAGTGGGGCAAAAAAGTATTTAGTCAGCCACCAATTGTGCAAGTTCTCACACTTAAAAAGATGAGAGAGGTCTGTAATTTTCATCATAGGTACACTTCAATTATGACAGACAAAATGAGAAAAAATATATCCAGAAAATCACATTGTAGGATTTTTAATGAAATTATTTGCAAATTATGGTGAAAAATAAGTATTTGGTCACCTACAAATAAGCAAGATTTCTGTCTCTCACAGACCTGTAACTTCTTCTTTAAGAGGCTCCTCTGTCCTTGACTCGTTACCTGTATTAATGGCACCTGTTTGACCTTGTTATCAGTATGCCTAAAAAAGGGAGTAAATACTTATGCAGCTATTTTATTAATGACATTTTTATTCATTTGTATAATTGGGATTTTATTTTCACTTTGACATTATGGAGTATTTTGTGTAGATCGATGACAACCGCACTTTGTAACACAATGTGAAAAAAGTTCAAAGGGGTGTAGACTTTATAGGCACTGTATGTCTAGAAGACACATCTGGATTCCGAATTTGTCAGGATATGGTGCACATCCACAAAACTGCAACTATGGAAATGTTCTGTATTCTCATTAACGGGTATTCAACTCTTACCCCACGAGGTCCAGAGCCTGCTGGTTTTCTGTTCTAATTGCACACACCTGGTGTCCCAGGTCTAAATCAGTCCCTGATAAGAGGGGAACAATGGAAAAATGCAGTGGAGCTGGCTTCGAGGTCCAGAGTTGAGTTTGAAGGCTCTAGAATATAAAACGTGTCATGTAAAGATATCCCCTGATATGGACCTCTTTCACCCAGTGTGTCCTGACACTAAGGTTAGGCTACCGTTTTTAGATTAGACACAGATCAAATGGGTCTAGACTAGAATAAGGGTCTAGGTATTTTTAGTACTCTATGAGGAGCAGCAGTACTGTAGTAGCACTGTAATTATAGTAGCACCCCACCTCATACGCCTGTCATAGGTGCTTGATCAGGTATGATGGCGTGGTCTTTTTTTCTCTTTCTGCCTCCTTTTCATCCATATCGCTCTCTCTCTCGCTTCCTCTACTTTCTCCCTCTGCCTTCCATCTGTCCAATCCCCTCCCCTTCTCTCTCTCTCTAAATCCCTCTCTCCTCCATCCCTTCTTGCCCTCCCCGATTCTTTAAATGTGTAATGATCCACTGTGAATGGCACTGGGACATATTCTCAACTGAATGTGTAAAACTAGCTGTGAGTGATTGTTTAAATATTTACTCCATTGGGTGTGGAGTGATAGGGCACTTTGCTTGTTTGTTTCATTCATGTTGTGTGTGTACTCTACGTTTGAGGACATGTCTTGCACTTACTCACACACACTAAAACACTACACACTCACACACACACAAACCCTGCACACACCGCATTCAGCCAATCACATTGTTGTATGTGGGTGTACTGTGCATCCATTTGACTAGTCTTGCACTTATTCACACATGCAAACACACACAGCACAAGCACAGGATAACACCATGTATTCCAAAATGATGACCACAGCCATATTGATCTCAACAGACGACCTCAACTTGGAATTGAGAGGTCATCTTTTCTCTGACCCTAAAGAAGCTCTATGGCTTTTAATATCCAACTACACTTTGTTCAGGGTGAGAGATGGAGGGGGATAGTGGCCCGGTAAGTTTAACGTTTGTGTGAGTGAGACCGTGTGTGTTTATTATTGAGTGTGTGAGTGCCTATGCTCCCAGAGACGAGGTGTTGCATGGGAGGTGTTAAAGAACAATGAGCAGTCCCTAGAGCCTTGCCAGAGCAGCTACGTTTCTAAGCTGGGCCAGGACTGAATATTGCATGTTGCCACTTAGATGGATCATATATGTGACCGACCGCCTTGATTTGGTCTTATGTAGGAACATTTGAAATATTTATTTGTATTTTTTTACATTGGTTAAAAGTTGAGACTCAAAGTTAGAAAGTTACATGTCATACACTGCAGTTGAGGAACAATGGGAAAGTAATTCTGCTTTGAATGTTGATCAACTTGTCACCCCACTTTTGAGAAAATGGCCCTTGAATATTTTGGAATACCTACTGGAGAGCTCTTTTTTTTTGTCTACACCCATTCAGCATCGTTCACACCCTCTTAAGCCTTAACCCCACCCATCTATTTAAGGATTCACATGAGGCCATGTGGTAAACACATGCTATATCAAATCAATTAGTTTATCTGTCACATGCATAGGATACAGAAGGTGTAAACGGTACAGTGAAATGGGTTGCAATATCAAAAACATAGTGTCCAGATATAAATGATTGATCATTATTAGATTACGCTTACCCGACACACTTGAAATTGATGGGTGAAGAAAATGCTATAACCCCCCTCCAGCTCCATCTAGCTTGGTGGATGGGTCACTATTGTCTAGACATGTACACACGTTCATGAAGTACAATTGAAAATCCTTAATCACCACCAGACACACCTGGCAAATTTGATGGGTCATGTAATAATCTGGCCAAAGTGGGGTCTTGTTTAGACGTAGCTAGCTAGCTAACCAATGAACCGGCATAATCCCAACTCATACTACTACCAATACAAACGGATTGTCATAGCTGTTGTGTGAATCTGCAGGTAGCCAAAGCTAACAAACTAGGTTCAATATTAGCTAGCTAACATTGGGCTATAACTAGCAATGCAAATGGATTTCTGTTTAGAATAATATTACTACACAGATCATACAAGTAACGTTAGCTAGCGAGCCAGCAAGCTATCGTTTGCTAGTTAACTAACAGTACGTTTTACATTGCAATGAAAATGACTTTCTGACAAAATTAGGAACTTCTAACTGGAAATGTAGCTCGACTCTTACCTGTATACATGGATGAACGCTTCACGGCAGACTAACCATTTAACTCTGTTTTGTTTGTAGCTACATCTTGTTTGGCCAGCGTTGTGTCAAGTCACTCCGGTTCACACTGAATGTAGCAAAACTTTTGTCGGCCTCGATGGCTAATGTTATACCTTTCAAAAACGGCGTGGTTGAAAGGACTGGCAAACACATACTGAACAGCTCACGTTACAAAAGCATTCTACATGCTAAACCAACCAGGTTTGCAATTTGAACAATTGTATTAGTATTTATGGATGGAATACACGTTTGTTATTAAGATTCATGAAAGTGCTTTAAATAAAAAGCTGTTTTACAACACACTACGACACAAAAATAGGCTACTTGTTTTCTGTTCTGAGTATGATCCCTGTGCATCCACTGTCCCATCAGCCCAGCCAGGCAATTTGTTAACTTGATCTCAACTGTGAAAAGCATTATTTCTCCTTACTTCTAGCCTAACATTTGGTTTGCAACAACGTGGGCTTGTACAAATGTTGCTGTTTGCCTCCTCACCTTTGCATCATTGTTTAAATTTTGAATAGCGATCTCCACTGGCCCATATGAACGTGTCAGGACAGACAGCTTTTCTGATGCTGGCAAAATAATGCTTTAGCATACTTTAAATATATATTATTATTATTATTATTATTATTATTATTATTATTGACTGTTTGTTTATTCCATGTGTAACTGTGTTGTTGTATGTGTTGAACCGCTTTGCTTTATTCTTGGCCAGGTTGCAGTTGTAAATGAGAACTTGTTCTCAACTAGCCTACCTGGGTAAATAAAGGTGAAATAAAATAAAAAAATATGCAAAGACGTGTCAATCGAATAACAAGCCAAACTAAACGAAATGCAGCTGGTTTGGTGTCTCTCCAGCTAGCAAAATGGAAGAGCTTGCATAGCATCATCTAGTGGGTGATTGAAATAAATAAATTGTCAGTGTTATGATTACAATAATTGCCTTTCCTGTAAAATGGCCTGGCAGTAGGCTACAAGTGTAGACTGTATTTCTGCTTGATGAGTATCGATGATTGACACGCTATATTCAGCACCATTGACAGCACTATCACTGTCAGCAGCAGCACTAGCAGTGCCTGCCTGCCTATAGCAACCTGCCCAAACGGACATTGCCAATCGAACTAACTACACAGAGGGGTTGGATGACAACGATGCCAATCAAACGAACGACCTGTCGGTTTGAATGATAGTAAATCAAACTAATGACCAGTTGGCCCTAGATTTGTGTTGGATCTATATTCTCATGATGAAATAGTAGCCTGTGAATACATTTGATCAAAATAGCGTTTTTTATTTAATTGTAAAAAAAATTGTAAAAAAAAAAAAAGCAGTTTCCTAAACACATTTTTATCACTGTTAAATAACATTTTTTGCACAGCTGTGCTGTGGTCTTAGATGCAAGGTGCCAGCTAAAAAATGTGTAACAAGCCATCTCGTGAACAATTGCTTCAATTCACATAGTAGGCCATGTCAAAAAAAAATCACTGTCTCTGTGGCCCTACCGAAGACACTGACACACACACACACACACACACACACACACACACACCATGCTTCTTTCCTATCTGTCCTCACTCAGACACATTCAGCCAGGCTGTGTCTCTGTTAGCCAATAAGTGTCTGAAAGACGTCTGTGCGGGTACACTGTCTGTCCTGCTCATAGATCACTCGCGCGCACACACACACGATTACACACCAATAACAGTGTCTGAAGGCCATCTCCTGCCATTGGCTACGAGGCCTTCTCTGACCTAGCTCTGTTAGTTACATCACCCAATATAGGACCCCCTCTCTTTCCCTCGTTCCCTCTCTTGCCCTATGACCACTATCCTCCTCTCCTCTTCTCCCCTCTATCTCTCTTTCTCTCTCACTGTCTCTCTGAGGAGAAGAGTTGAGGGCTTAACTTTCCCAAGGCTCCTGCCTCCTGTGTCAGTTTTTGTTATAAATCATGCAGCAACACTCACAAGAAGCACAATACAATTTCATCGCTTTCCTTTATTTTTCAATATTTTTATACCAAACCTTATCCTGAGGCTTGTGGTATCGAACAGTAATAAGTCGTTTGGAGAAAAGAGGAACTAGTTATCTGAGGAAGAGGTCAGGGGTCCTTGGTTGAATAATAGTTGTATTTTCTCTTGGCTGATGTTGTCTGGGTGGGTGTTCATAACGTGTTGTTGTGGTGTTTGGCCACTGACAACATGACCAGACTCTAGCTAGGTTCCAGAATGGGGTTGTTCTTGTGTCTTTATGGATGAGGATGTTCCACCACCTGTCAACTCAGTGTATGATAGGACTGTACTATACTCTAGTCTGAGCGATTTAGTACTTTTTGAGGTCGTTTCGGTTCCATTCTTATTTTTTTTAAATCATGGTTGCGATTTAAAAAATATATCTTTTTTTTTTTTTGCTGTAACAACGCAGAATAAAACCAGTGTTTCCCCTATGTGCAGGAATAGTTTGCTTTAACAACTTGAGAAAATCAGATCTGGGTTAAAATAGATTATATACTTATTTTCTGTGTATTTGAGTATTTTCAAATAATAGGTGTGTCGTCTGTGTATGCCGTCGTTGGAAATAAGAATTTTGTTCTCAACTGACTTGCCTAGTATAATAAAGGTAAAAAATATATATAAATAATATACAATGCTCAAAAAATAAAGGGAACACTTAAACAACACAATGTAACTCCAAGTCAATCACACTTCTGTGAAATCAAACTGTCCACTTAGGAAGCAACACTGATTGACAATAAATTTCACATGCTGTTGTGCAAATGGAATAGACAACAGGTGGAAATTATAGGCAATTAGCAAGACACCCCCAATAAAGGAGTGGTTCTGCAGGTGGTGACCACAGACCACTTCTCAGTTCCTATGCTTCCTGGCTGATGTTTTGGTCACTTTTGAATGCTGGCGGTACTTTCACTCTAGTGGTAGCATGAGGCGGAGTCTACAACCCACACAAGTGGCTCAGGTAGTGCAGCTCATCCAGGATGGAACATCAATGCGAGCTGTGGCAAGAAGGTTTGCTGTGTCTGTCAGCGTAGTGTCCAGAGCATGGAGGCGCTACCAGGAGACAGGCCAGTACATCAGGAGACGTGGAGGAGGCCGTAGGAGGGCAACAACCCAGCAGCAGGACCGCTACCTCCGCCTTTGTGCAAGGAGGAGCAGGAGGAGCACTGTCAGAGCCCTGCAAAATGACCTCCAGCAGGCCACAAATGTGCATGTCTGCTCAAACGGTCAGAAACAGACTCCCTGAGGGTGGTATGAGGGCCCGACGTCCACAGGTGGGGGTTGTGCTTACAGCCCAACACCGTGCAGGACGTTTGGCATTTGCCAGAGAACACCAAGATTGGCAAATTCGCCACTGGCGCCCTGTACTCTTCACAGATGAAAGCAGGTTCACACATGTGACAGACGTGACAGTCTGGAGACGCCTTGAAGAACGTTCTGCTGCCTGCAACATCCTCCAGCATGACCGGTTTGGCGGTGGGTCAGTCATGGTGTGGGGTGGCATTTCTTTGGGGGGCCGCACAGCCCTCCATGTGCTCGCCAGAGGTAGCCTGACTGCCATTTGGTACCGAGATGAGATCCTCAGACCCCTTGTGAGACCATATGCTGGTGCGGTTGGCCCTGGGTTCCTCCTAATGCAAGACAATGCTAGACCTCATGTGTCAGCAGTTCCTGCAAGAGGAAGGCATTGATGCTATGGACTGGCCCGCCCGTTCCCCAGACCTGAATCCAATTGAGCACATCTGGGACATCATGTCTTGCTCCATCCACCAACGCCACGTTGCACCACAGACTGTCCAGGAGTTGGCGGATGCTTTAGTCCAGGTCTGGGAGGAGATCCATCAGGAGACCATCCGCCACCTCATCAGGAGCATGCCCAGGCGTTGTAGGGAGGTCATACAGGCACGTGGAGGCCACACACACTACTGAGCCTCATTTGGACTTGTTTTAAGGACATTACATCAAAGTTGGATCAGCCTGTAGTGTGGTTTTCCACTTTAATTTTGAGTGTGACTCCAAATCCAGACCTCCATGGGTTGATAAATTTGATTTCCATTGATAATTTTTGTGTGATTTTGTTGTCAGCACATTCAACTATGTAATGAAAAAAGTATTTAATAAGAATATTTCATTCATTCAGATCTAGGATGTGTTATTTTAGTGTTCCCTTAAATTTTTTTGAGCAGTGTATATCCAAATGCATTCAAATATTCATTGAACGCAGGTCTGTGGAGAATCACAACTAGGCTATACAGCCAACTCCTTGATAAGTGCGCGTTGGATAAGTGCAAACAATTTCACAACATTTCGAAGCACCAATGCATTTATCAGGAGTCTAACTGTATTTAAGCTATGTGATATGTAAAGTGTTTTTTGACCACATTCTTTAAGCATATCCTCTCCAATTCTGTGTTCCCTCAGGTTTTCCCCCATCTGTTCCAGTCATGGAGCAGCGGAGTGGGCTGTAGACCCACTCTGAGCGCAGAGAACAGCAGCAGCCCCTCATACACATTCTAAGGTAATGTGGTCGTCTAGCACTAGTAGAACAATTTTGTCCAATGCCACCTCCAGGTAACCTATATTTAGACTAGTCTGTACTGTATGTTGCCTGTGCCGGAATCATCAGAGTCAACCGTCAGAACATGTCCTCAAAATCAATATTCAATCCATTCTGATCGATAAATGTATTCACTTTGAACCATTTAGTCCTTTGTCAATCAAGCCTGCTCCCTCCATATTGTATTGCAACCAAGCAGGCGACTGTAATGGTTGCTCATCTCTTGCTGCTCTACATACGAGAGCCGGCGTGATGCTGCTGCCTTCGTGAACCAATCACTCAGAATTCAACTCTTCTCTGGGAGAAGAGGAGCAAGCTTTCTCTTGCCACAGCTTGCTCCAGTTTCTCTCCCCCCCCACACACACACAGACCAATATCGCTCGGAGGAAAGTTGGCTGCTGAGTCAGAGTAGTGCAGAGCGCTGGGGGGGGGTCCTGGGGAGGGAAGGAGTGGGAGGGAGTGTCCCTATGTGTGTCTGTGTGAGATTGAATGACCGAACCCCTGTATTAAAGTGTGTTATTTTCAAGAACACATGTACTCATTTTACATTTCAGTCATTTAACATGCTCTCTTATCCAGAGTGACTTGCTCAAGATATTTCAACTAGTTGGCTTGGGGATTCGAGCCAGCAACCTTTCGGTTACTGGAATGACACTTAGCTGCTAGTCTACCTGCCACCAGGGCTGATGAGTCCCAAGGCTGTCTGTCTTGATTAGTATGGCTTTAATAAAGTTAAATGATTCTCTATGGGAATAAATACCATAGTAGAATACCCTAGGAAAAGCCCTAATTCTACTCTGTTATGTCATGGTATCATGAAGTAATTTTCACTCTTTCTCTCCTTCCTTCCTCCTCTCTCCTCTCTCTCGCTATCTATCCCACCATATGTTATCTCAACGCACAATTTGCCAAGTTTATCTTTTTCTTTTATTACAAGTCCCCGGCTGCGTTTGAATCCGTTAAGAATTCCCACAGTCTGTATAATTCCTGATTCCTTAATGCGGAGGGCCGTGAGCCGCTAAACCCGCTGCCTTCGCATTCAACTCACTCGTAGGAGTTCAAATGGAATACACAATCATTGGGAGAGATGGAGAGAGGAACCGAGGAGAAGAGAGGGATGGACTGAGTGAGAAAGAGAGAAAGAGCCATTGCATCCTCCTCAGAGTGTTCATGTTTGGCCGAGTGTAAGAGATGAGACAGAGAGAGAGAGAACTCCTCAGTGTGTTTTCACCCAGTCCATCTACATCAATCTCACTGTACCAGGCAGCTATCAGCGGAGTAAGAGCTCTGGCATATGTGTTACTGCATGTGTGTGAGTAGCCATGCATGGGTGCATGTGTATGTGCACGCACATCCATGCGTGTGTGCATGTCAGAGCAGAGTTCTAGAATATAATATTCAGCAGCCTGATGGTGGTCTTTCATAGCAACACGTTTAGAGATGAATTAGTAATGGCAGTGCAGGGACCTCAGGGAACTCGCAGCGTGAGAAACAACTGTGTGCGTGCTTGCATGTATATTTGGGCAAGAGGAGATGTGAGGGAATGTCTGTTTATGAATATTCGAAATGGGAGGGGGTGTGTGTGTGTGCGTGCGTGCGCCCGATCATCATTATAACTCTAATAAACTAGTCCATCGCAATTACATTACCTCCCCCCTCTCGCACTTTACCCACACGCCTACCCACGCACACATATAGTGCCTTCAAAAAGTATTTCTCCCCTTGACCTTTTCTACATTTTGTTTTTAGAAAGTGGGATTTTTGTTTTAATTTTTGGACAACGATATACACAAAATACTCTGTCAATGTTTACTAAAAATGAATGAAAAATCAAACACAAATATTTATTGATTAGATGGGTATTCACACCCCTGAGGCAATACATGTTAGACACCTTTGGCAGCGATTACAGCTGGGAGTCTTTCTGGGTAAGTCTCTAAGAGCTTTGCACACCTGGATTGTACAATATTTCCCAATTATTCTTTTTTTAATCTTCAAGCTCTGTGAAGTTGGTTGTTGATCATTGCAAGAAAGCCATTTTCAAGTCTTGCCATAGATTTTCATGCCAATTTAAGGCAAAACTTTAGGTCACTCAGGAATATTCAATGTTGTCATGGTAAGCATCTCCAGTGTAGATTTGTCCTTGTGTTTTACGTTATTGTCCTGCTGAAAGGTGAATTTGTCTCCCAGTGTCGGTTAAAAAGAAGACTGTAGCAGGTTTTCCTCTAGGATTTTGCCTGTGCTTAGCTGTCTTCCGTTTCTTTTTATCTAGGCTACCTGGGGCGCCAGGGTAGCCTAGTGGTTAGAGCTTTGGACTAGTAACCGAAAGGTTGCAAGTTCAAATCCCCGGGCTGACAAGGCAGTTAACCCCATAGGCTGTCATTGAAAATACGATTTTTTTCTTAACTTAACTGCCTAGTTAAATAAAGGTAAAATGAAATAAAAAAACTCCCTAGTCCTTGCCGATGACAAGCCACATGTTTTTCAGTATTACTTAAGTGCCTTGTTGCAAACAGGATGCATGTTTTGGAATATTTATATTCTGTACAGGATTACTTCTTTTCACTCTGTCATTTAGGTTAGTATTGTTGAGTAACTACAATGTTGTTGATCCTAGGGCTGTTGCAGTGACCGTATTACCGCCACACCGGCGTCATGAGTCATGACCGCAGTAAAATTCTAAATGACTGTTGAGTCACGGTAATCTCCTTTTATGCACTCTGGACACGTGTTAGTAGTATCCAACTCACTAACGATTATCAGGTCTGGTACTCAGGGCTTGATTGTCCCTCTAACCACTCTGACATCAATGCAAATGCAATTGAAAATCACATCAAACACTTATCATTAAAACAGTATGTGCTTTTAAAACTCACCTCACTGTGATTGATCAATTTGAAGAAAGAAGTTCAACAGCAGATTGAAACTGAGTGTAAAACATGGTTGTTGTGGATGTTATTTCAAAGCCTAGCACATGAAATGGACAGAGCCTTTTAAGGTTGATAATTAATTCAAAACTACTATATGCATATTATAGTTTATGCATAATCATAGGCCTATATATAAGCCCAAGTCCAAAATAAAACCTGAATTAAAATAATGATTGTGCTGTTACACAATGCATAGCCAAGACATATTACGCATGGCAGAAAAACATTTAAAAAATGATTTGAAGTCTTTGGTACATAATTGGTAGCTTAAATTAAACAAATTCAGAGTTGGCCTACAATTAAAGTGAATTTGTATTTTTATTTTGAATAGCCTAGTAAAAGGGCATTTTAAAAATATTTTCATTTATATGCTGACACATTACCTTTTAGCTACATGAAATCTCACCACCGAGTGTCTCCATCTTCTCCCCTCATTCCTTTCTAAAGCGGGCAGAAAGAGGGCTGTCAACAGTTTAATGAAATATGTTTTGTTGTGAAAACATGTTACTGTTGATGTTCCTGAACAGATTTAACTTGGTTTCCCAAATTAAGGACTGGGTAGCTGCAGGAACAGGGTTCGAGAGCCTATGGAAGGCTGCATGCTCCTCAAACAGTGCTTGATGCATTCAGGGAATTAACCGGAATAGACTTCCAGACATGAGTGAAACATTTAAAAATGGCCGCCATTACAGTGCAAACAGATGACTTGTATTTTTTTCTCCTGCCCATTTGGTAATGAGCCATTCTAAATCAAAACTATTTTTACAAATGAGTAAAGACTAGATTAAATTGAGAGTAGTCTGATGGGGGAAAATGTGATCACTTGAAAAGGGAACAGTAGGTGCAGCCTATAGCCCCATTATGTAACACATATCATATATCCTTTTGATTTCTAAGGTTTGTATCATTCACAGCTAAAGTTGCCAAATAACTCTAAATCTAGCATATAAGAGCTGTTTCAAATGACCCCTTTACGCTCAACATAGCCACTTCAAATGTGCACTCGCACAAATATCCTTTCTATTTTATTCAGCTAACCTCAATTATACGTCGTGTTAATATAAAACCACATGATATAAAAGAATGGCACGGGACTTAAGCATATCTTGTCTGCTAAGTGAGCAAGCCTATGGCATGGTGCACAGCCAGATAACATTCAGTAGGCCAACTCATATTCTGTTCTTCCTGAAATACACTTTTTTCATATGTTTCTTTAGACCTGCCTAAAATAAAGTTGATTTATTTTGATGGTGTATATTCAATTGATTTGTGAGACTTTTTTTTTTAAATGTAATGTTCCAAAGGCTTGCATGCATGGATGCTAAACATGTTTGTTAATTAACGGTGAATTACCGACAGTCTTTTGCATGACATTAACCGGCTTACAAAATGTCGTGACCGCCACAGCCCTTGTTGATCCAACCTCAGTTTTCGCATATCACGACCATTAAACTCAGTAACTGTTTTCAAATCACCATTGGCCTCATGGTGAAATCCCTCTCAAGCATCTGATTTGGGAAGGACGCCTGCATCTTTGTAGTGACTGGGTGTATTGATATACCATCCAAAGCCTAATTAATAGCTTCACCATGCTCAAAGGGATAGTCGGCGTCTGCTTTTAAAAAAATGTTTACACATCTACCAATCGGTGCCCTTCTTTGCGAGGCATTGAAAAATGTCTGTGCTTGAAAATCACTACTCAATTGAGGGACCTTGTAATTATCTGTTTGTGTGGGGTACAGAGACGGGGTAGTCATTCAAAAATCATGTTAACCCCTATAATTGCACACACAGTGATTCCATGCAGCTTATTATGTGATTTGTTAAGCACATTTTTACTCCTGAACTTATTTAGGTACGCCATAACAAAGGGGTTGAATACTTATTCACTCTAGACATTTCAGCTTAATTTTTGTAATGAATTTCGAAAATGTTCTACAAACAGATTTCTACTGACATTACGCGGTATTGTGTGTAGATCAATGACACAAAATCTAAATGTAATCCATTTTAAATTCAGACTAACGCAACAAATGTGGAACAAGTAAGGGGGTGTGAATACTTTCTGAAGGCTCTGTTCTATATGCACCCACCCATTCATTCACGCGGACCCAAATGCATGCTTGTGCACTCCCCCATACACACGTGAGCATATTTACACACACACACACACACACACACTAATCTAAACCGCTTCCCTAAACCTCCCTTAGCACAACGGCATTCATAGATCCTCAAATTATTCCCGAACACACACACACACACACACACCAAACGGTGTAAGTGGGTAGAGGGAGGACAGGGAAGCAATTGTTGAACCAACCCAACAGCACTGTTACAACCTGTTGTTGCCTCGTTGCGTCATATCACACATTTCTACTGAGAAGGAGAGGAGCAGGAGGAGAGCAAAAAAGAAGGGAAGAGAGAGGGAAGTGAAGTGTCCCTTGAGAGAGCATGTGGCTTATTAATTTTCTCCTTTTCTATCTCGGACCCTCTCTCCTTCTATCACACTAATTTACACTGAGTGGACAAAACATTAGTACTGACTGGGTGATTCCAGGTGAAAGGTATGATCACTTGTTAAATCTGTCTAAAAGACCAGTTAAAGAAGGAAGTCTTGAGACAATTGAGACATGGATTGTGTGAATGGGCAAGACAAAAGATTGAAGTACATTGGAACGGGGTATGGTAGTGGGTGCCAGGCGCACTGGTTTGAGTGTGTCAAGAACTGCAACGCTGCTGGGATCCTCACCCTCCACAGTTTCTCTTGTGTATCAAGAATGCTCCACCACCCAAAGGACATTAAGCCAACATGACACACTGTGGGAAGAATTGGAGTCAACATAGGCCAGCATCCCTGTTGAACACTTTCGACACTTTGTAGAGTCTATGCCCCGACTGAGGCTGTTCTGAGTGCAAAAGGGGGTGCATCTCAATATTAGGAAGGTGTTCAGAATGTTTTGTGCACTCAGTGGCTTTGAAACCTTTTGAAACCCCTACCACGTGGGTAAAATCACTGATGCTCTCTCTCTCTCGTGCGCTCTTCTCTCTCCTTTATTTTCTCTCTTTATCTCACCTCTCTCTCTCTCTCTCTCTGTCTCTGTCTCTGTGTTCTTTTATCTGGCGGAAGCTGTCTATCCAGATTGAGCGGGGGGCTTACGTCAGGTTTTATTTGAAGCTGGAGAGGTTTGAGCTCAACAGGAGGAGAGGGGCGACCGACCAGGATGATGCAATGAAGAGACACACACACACACACACACACACATTTGGAATAATTTATTTGGATTCACTGTCAAGCCTATAATCATGGAAACAAAAACACGGTCTCCGCAATCACTCTCTCTCACACACACACACACAATGTGTTTTCCCTGTTGGCATGTCGGAAGGGCCAGTGAACGATTGCAGGATGTTTGAATACATTATGTTTTTCTATAGCTAAAGGGTGTATTTATCGTTCTATGTAAGGTCTATAACAGCGGAGGCCAGTAAGAAACATGGCGCCTATTTCATTCAGAACAATCTGACCATGAACTGAGAAGTTGCCAGTAGTTTGCCAATTCCTAACTCTGATATCAGTGGTGGAATGAATCAATGTTTTTAAAAACGTTTAACCCATATTTTTCATAGGTTTTGCAAAGCAGTGATTATGTAAGTTGTATGTGTGAACTGAACTTTAGTTTAACAGAGTAACGCTTCATTCTAAAAAAGCAAAGGTTCCTTGTGTATCCTTTAGGGGTTCTTCAAATTGAAACTGTGGGGGAACCCCTATAAGTTCTTCGAAGAACCCTTTTAATGGGTCCTCAAAGAACCTTTTGAATAATCTTTTGCAGTTCATTTTTGAACTAGCCCCTTCACCTAATTATTATTGTTATTATTATTCATAGTAATATGCATAACACTAATATCAATAACACAATATTTTAGTTGTCAGTGTTTAATGATTTTAGTGGCAAAGCAGAATAAAAAAAATCCAAGTATGAGGTAAACTCCCAGCAGGGCCCCAAGTCCAATGGGTATATCTACTGGTGTGTTGCTATTGATGTTCTCCTCATCCATAGCCAGAATGATTTTTGCAGTGCATGGTGAATCGAACAGGCTTCCTGTTATATTCATCAGAGGTGTAGGGAGGGTGAAGTCTGTGAATCCCAAAAATAGTAATTATACAGATCATTAACAAAATATGCACACGACAGCATTCATACCTTGTGAATGAAAAAAAAATTATGTTTTGATAATGTTTTTCACCTTGTCCATAATGTAGAGGCCTATGGGATAAGGTAAATGTGATCTGCATAACATACCAATAGACACACCTTTTGTATGCCTCCTCGTCTGTATACCTACAGACACAAAAGTGAGCAGTTCAGTCATCCTCACCCAATACAGCTAGCCTTCAACACATTCTTATAGCCTACATATTCTTACCTCTTTGTTGGTTGATATCCATTGAATTGTGTCCTTTTTCTATTTTTTTAGAAAGATTGGCACAAATATAAAAAGATAGATGGTATCATCATAAAACAATATCAATTTAGACATACATGGGACAAACCTTAACCTTAAATTGAGGAGATCTTACAAATGTTCAGTTAAGTGCCTGCGCCTGTTGTTCTTTCAACTTCAAATCCAAATATTTCAGTTGGGCAGTTAGGTTCCTGCAAGAACCCCCACCTACTAAGGAGGTTCCTTGATGAACCCCACCTCCTATAGGGTTCTTGGAATAACCTTTTTGGGGGCAATTTTCAGTGCCAAGATCCTTAAGGTTCTTCAAAAAACTGAGAGGATCTTTTTGAACCCATCATGTTTTGAGTGTATAGCAAGAATCTAACACAATGCACAGTATTGTAATGTACACATTAGAGCCCTTGTACGCAGGCTGTCATGCATCGAGAAGATGGCACAACAAAGCCTATTCCCCCTTAGCTCTACCAACATGTACATATTACCTTAATTACCTCGACTAACCGGTGCCCCCGCACATTGACTCTGTTCCGGAACCCCCTGAATATAGCCTCACTACTGTTGTTTTATTGTTGCTCCTTAATTATTTATTATTTCATTTTTTTACTCTTATCTGCATTGCTGGTTAAGAGCTTGTAAAGTAAGCGTTTCACTGTAAGTATTCCACGGATGTGACAAATACAATTTGATTTTATTATGCATACTTCCTACAATTTGATTTTATTATGGATACTTCCTACATATCCCATCTTGTTTTTCACACCGTAACGCCCTCAAACTCAACTCTGGACCTCGAAGACAGTTTCACTGCATTTTTTCATTGTTCCTCTCTAATCAGGGACTGATTTTGACCTGGGACACCAGGTGTTTGCAATTATCCATTTAATACCCATTTAAAAATTCAATTCAAATAATAATAAAGGAGGCGACAAGGACAAAACAATATAACTTGAAACTAACGTAAACCCCCTACAGTGGTAACAAGGTTTTTGATATATTTTTGTATCTGGAAAGAAGACATAACTCTTTAATAAGAAGAAACTCGTGAGAATTATGATGACGATGTTGAGTGTCTGTGTGTGTTCCTGTCTCTGCCTGTGTACACCGTGTTTTTCTGCCTGTGTAAAAAAAAAAAGGTATGTGCGTAATCATGTGGCCCTCTGCTCTCTCTGTCTGTGTGTCCGTCCGTCCCTCCCTCCAATGAGATTAGGGGTTCTCCCATGGAAGTCATGGATGTTGAAGGCTGACCGCAGTACTGCAGGCATTGTTAGCAGAAAACAGGATCCCCAATTATAGTGAATGGAAAAAAGTACATCTTCGTGTAAATTAAAACAATTAATTGAATACAATCATGGTACCAATAATTGCTTTAAATACTCCCGGTGTATGTCCTTGAACCGATTATTTTAAAATTGAACACAGAAGTTATAAGGATAATTTAGTTGCAAATACCAGCCTGCAGTACCCCAGTCGGCCTTCAACTTTAGTTACTCAATGAGAGGGGGCAGCAGTGAGCTAGCCTGCAACGTCACTTCCTGGAGTAGCTCAAACTGCGCATGTTAAGTCTCCATGAGATGCCATCTTAACTGACTTAATTTGGCTTCAATGCGCTATTGAGTCTTCACATGGGAGGAATGGTGTCACATGATCGATGGCATTGTTCATTTATATATACAGTCATTGGTGTGTCACTAACTGGAACAAAGCTCAGGCTATATGTCACATGTTTGATGGCCCAGCTGCAGTCTGGTGACTCACAACAGCCATACCTGCTGCTGCTAGCCTGTACATCCGAGTGTGTCAGTGTGTGTGCGCATGTGTGGAAGTGATGCACCAATGACTCACGGTGATCGAGCCGTCCAGTTTGTGTGGGTCTGTGAGTGTGTGTGCATGTGTATATTTTCCTCCAACTGTGTGTCTGATCTTCTGCTTGGATGAGCAACAGGAGCAGACAGTGAGCAGTCCATGCCGTACCATCTTCTTCTGCCCCCTCTACCCTGCCAACTGTTCATGTGACATACACACACATTCAGCTTGTAATTCCTAGAAAGAATCAGGTTATATGGGGATGAGTAGGATATTGGAGCAGACAAGGTTGTACCGAGTCTCTTGATCAGTCTGTGTGTATGTGCATGTTTGTGTTGGTCTTTAGGTCCTGATTGTAAATGTAATCTCTATGTTGTGTGTAGGCCTCCAGTAACTCCATCATACACGTGTCTCTGTGTGTGTGTGTGTGTGTGTGTCTGCTACATGGATCGTGCCTTTCCTGACAAGCTGCTTAAATACCAGCCCCTCATGTCACGCCTCGGCTATCAGTGCAAGCTCGCTGTCCTGGCCATGTTCACAGGCTGATAGTACATGGCCTTCAGATAGCAGGCCTGCATAAGACGAAGCAGCTACCAAGTTACTACTCGGTGTCAGCACTTATGGGCAGCATTGTTGTGTGGAGACGGTGCTATCTGTTTCCTTAGGTGTCCAGATATCCCTGTCCTGAAATGTTTGAATGGTTATTGTATGAATTATGATTTGTGGATTCATAAAGTATTTAAAATTGTGTGTCTTCCATCCAGGTAGTGATCATAAATGCTGTCTGTCTGCACGGTTACGTCCTAACTTATTACCACCTCTCTCTCTCTCTCTACGTTTTGGCATGGGAAACGTGTACATTGCCAAAGCAAGTGAAATAGATAATAAACAAAAGTGAAATAAATAATAACATTTTTACAGTAAACATTACAGTCACAAACATTGCAGATTCTAGTAACTCTCTCTCTCGCTCTCTCTGTATGTTTTCTCTCATCCAGGTGGGTATGGTAAATGCCCGGCGCGTGGATGAGGAGCAGCAGCTGCAGTGAGGTGGAACATCGCGGGAACCGCGGTACCGTCTAGCCCCGCCCACCATGCCCTCGTCCACGCGGAAGGGAGCGCTGAAGGACCCCGAGCTGGCCGACCTCTTCTTCAAAGATGACCCCGAGGAAGTCTTCTGTGACCTGCACGAGATCGGCCATGGCAGCTTTGGGGCCGTCTACTTTGTGAGTAGTACCTCAGGGCTGGATACTAAATTGAGTTATGTCTAACTCAGAAATGTACATTTCGGAAATTTTAATTAAAACATTTTATTTTTAAAATGTAATTTTCATTTAGCTAGGCAAGTCATTTTAACTAGGCATTACTGAAATCATTTTCACAATACATTTAGTACTTAGATAGTATTTGAAGTTATTGGCCAACTATTGAACAGGGCCTATTTCATTTCAATTTCTCAACCAATGGAAATGCTTTCATGGCGATTGTCAATTGAAAGTGATATTTAGTCCAAGACTGGCCCTGGTCAGTGTGTGTGTTATATGCATTGGGTGAGTGCAATCCCTACTATTCACTGTCAGGATCATGTTAGACACCCAGTCTAGCTGTCTGTGGCTATAGATGTCAGAGTCCAGGGACAAGATCACTCGCTCTCTCAAGGTTGTCTAATAATAACTCTGCTGTCATTTCTGTTAAATTCTGTCTCTGCCGCATTTCTTAATCTGGTCGTCACTAATGACAGAAGGCCTTTAAATCTAAATCAACGCAGAGCGGGAGAGAGGGGAGGATGAATCTGCTAGCACCAATCCCTCCATCCTCCTCCTCCCCTCCCTTCACCCCTCTCATCCCTCCCTCTAGCCCTCTCCTCCTTTTCCTCCTCCCCTCCCTCCATCCTCTTTCTTTCAACCCTCCCTCCAGCCATCCTTTCCCCCCCCCCCTCTTTCTTTCCACCTCCAACATCCCTCCCCCCCCCCCCCCCCCCCCCCCCCCCCCCTCCTCCATCCCCCAGCCTGTCCATATGCAAGGCTGGGGGGAGAAGGATAAACGGAAGCCTTTCCTCCTAAGACAGCTGTTCTGCGCGTTAAGTGGCGAGGCCAGCTGGTGATGGATGGCTGGATGGATAGATAGTAGGGCAGGCAGGAGATTTTACCTGGCCTGGTTGACTGACATTAGTGCTCCTCTAAGTCCAGTCATCTACCGGACAAGGCTACATTCATAGAAATATACTTATTAGAATGGGAAATGGATTTAAAGTGGCAATCTGGATTTGAGGTTAATGGCTGTGTATCAATAATTTAACATTCCAAAATGGATATACCAATCCCAGAGTAGCCTTTAAAATGTTCCAGTCAAATTGCCATAGTCTGAAGGGATTTGCCCATTCTAGTAATTATATTTATATGGCTATGGTACTGTATGTCAGCATGCCACATGAGGCCATCAGTCTTGTCTGGCTGATTTGGCTGGCTAGTATGAAATCCTGGTGCCTTTTTGGTAATTGATACACTTCTTTACCCGCTGTGAGCTACTAGGATAGCTATCTGCAAGTGTTCGCTAGCTGCTGTGGCTAGCTCATAGCTCTACTATGCATTCACATTCCTTCTGACCAAAGGCATGTGTATGGTGGGAAATTACTGAAATGGAATGAGGCACCATCAACGTTTGTATGAGGAAGCCATCCATGTGTTCTAAAAGCCTTAGGGATTTTAACACGCGCAATGTTCTAATTACTGTGTGGTTAAGTACCTAGCCAGCTAGCTTCTCTGTTGAGTTGCTTGTTTCCTCTATGCTTGTTTTCGTCTATGCTCACATTTGTAACTACAGGGAGTTTCCTACATATGTTTAGTATTGCCATCTTTTGAGGAGACAGTTGATTCTTGTTTCCCATTTACCCTCATTTGACTCAGAGCCATATACAGAGAGTGGCTACATCTCAGTCATATGACCCACTTTTACCAGTTTTTGGCTACCAACTGGATTCTAGCCAGCTGTTAAATATAGGCCTATATCCTGTATCCAGACTACAGCTGTGCGTTTCTACGAGAAATGCCTGTTCTCACATTCACCTTTCTCTCTCGCTTTACATTTCTTTTCCCTCTCACTCACTCCCCTCCTCTCCTCTCTCTTGCCTACTCTCACTGCCCTCTACTCTCCCTCAGGCCAGAAACTCCTACTCCAACGAGGTGGTGGCCATCAAGAAGATGTCCTACAATGGCAAACAGACCACTGAGGTGAGAGGACTGCAGCCTTTTACTCACTTTAAACACAAGATGAACTAATTTAGCACTCTGTCTGCTTTATCAGTCACACCTCAGGCCTTGAAACAGAGGTTAAACAAGATGAGAGGACAACTAATACAAATGTTTTGAACTCCCTCTCAAACTCTTCCCTCTATGGCCAATGGGACGGTCACAACTCAGGACTTGAAACGGAGGTTCAACATCCCATGGGCAGTCCCTTCCTCTGGCTGCTATGATGGTCACAACTCTGTATTTTTGAAATCACAACCTGGCCACTGGAATGGTCACAGCTTAGGCCTTGTAGCAGAGGTCAAATGAGACGAGAACAACTAACACAAACACTTTGAAATTACACACTGTTCCCACTCTGGCCACTTTATGGTCACACCTAAGGGCTTTAAACAGAGGTTCAACATTCCCTGCGATCCACAAGGCCTTGGGTTGGGGTCCTCCTCTCTTGTGTAAATGGAACTGACCTATCCATAAACCCACTGCCCTGGCCAATATGTCAGGGCCAACATGCTGTGAATAGGGCTCTTTGCAGATGTGTTGATGTTGTTGACTCTTACACTCTCTCTCTCTCTCTCATTCTCTCCCTCCTTCTCTCCTCAGAAATGGCAGGACATCATTAAGGAGGTCAAGTTTTTGGAACAGCTGCGCCATCCAAACACCATTGAGTACAAAGGCTGCTACTTGAAGGATAACACTGCCTGGGTCAGTGGAGTGTGGCAGAGCTGCCAGGGAAACCACTTCCCCCCCCCTCTTCATCAGGCTGCTTCTATCTTTCTTTCAACTCTCTTTCTTTCTTTTCATCTCTCACTCTGACTCTTTCTCATAATCTCGCTCATTCTCTTTCTCTCTCGGTCTCACCATTTTCTACCTTTCCCATTTTTGTCTCTCTCTCATCCCTCTTTTGCCTAGTTTCTCTGATTCTCTTTCATCATTTGTCTCCTTCTCTAAAACCTCCCTTTTACAACATGGTTTATGTCATGACCTTTTAAAATATGCACCAACCACTTCCAGTGTAAAAGTCGTTAGGAAAATCTTTTTGCACTTGACAGCACTTTCTCTTATTTTTGGTTTCCACCACCTCTGCTATGATGGTAATAAATGAGGCCTTCCTTGTTTTTGTCTGAGTCATTATATAATAGATATTTGGGGTTGTTGGTCATTTGTTTAAGGAGGCAACTCTTAATCTTGTGTGTGTTTTTGGGTGTCCACTTGTCTCTGACCTATGACCTTTCTGTCTCTTCCAGCTGGTGATGGAGTACTGCCTAGGCTCCGCATCAGATTTACTAGAGGGTGAGTAGTAAACACACATCCAGCGCGCACACACACAAACACACACACATACTTATTCACCTAAACACACACAGTTCATTCAAAGAGAAGTTACAAAATCGCAATGAGAATATCGGGGTTATTTTTGAGCATGTGCTTTATAAACCCATTAGTAATGCAACATTCATGGTAAGCAAGGAACCTTTTATCTCTAAACAGGGTGTGTAATATTCCACTGTGAATGTTCCTGTTCAGGGTCTCCAAACATTCCGCACCTTGGCCTACGTGATATATTTAGCACTTCTGTTTGTGTCCCGTCCTGGCTGTCATGGAAACTGTTTTAAACAGCCATGACAGTTGGCTGGTTTTGACCTATTTTTGTGTGTGTGAAGCACTTCTGAAATTCCTCCACTGTAGTTCTGCTTCCTTTGACTCTAAGGCAAGGCGTCGCTCTGCTAGCCTGGTCCCAGATTTGTTCGTGCTGTCTTGCCAACTCATATTGTCATCAAGTTGGTAAGACCGCACAAACAGATCTGGGGCCAGGCTTTCAGAGCAGCAATCCACCCACCGGGAATGTGTTTTATAACCCTTTTATCCCAACCCTGTTAGACTTTACACATTTAACAGATGCTTCTGGGGTTTGTTGTTGTGTGTCATATCAGGAAGGGCAGATTGCTTTTGTCTCTAGATAGCACTGACGGTTTTCCCCCTTGATGTATTTTTCTCTTCTTTGTACCCTCCATTCCAGTTCATAAGAAACCGCTCCAAGAGGTTGAAATTGCTGCCATAACCCATGGTGCCTTGCTAGGACTGGCTTACCTCCATTCCCATAATATGATTCACAGGTGAGCTTCCGGTCTACCTGTCTTCCATATGCCCCCTCGTTAAAATGTTTGTCATCAACATCTTAAATTAGCCCCACCCCCCACTTCTCCTTCACCCAAATCCAGACAGCTTATGTTCTGAAAGAGCTGAAAAATCTGGATCACTACAAATCAACTGGGCTAGACAGTATGGACCCTCTCTTTCTAAAACTATCAGCCAAAATTGTTGCAACCCCTGTTACTAGCCTGTTCAACCTCTCTTTCGTATCGCCTGCGATCCCTAAAGATTAGAGAGCTGCTGCGGACACTCTAGACCCAAACTGTTACAGACATATATCCATCCTGCTCTGCCTTTCTAAAGTCTTCGAAAGCCAAGTTAACAAACAGTTCACCGACCATTTCGAATCCCACCGTACCTTCTCCACTATGCAATCTCGTTTTCAAGCTGGTCATGGGTGCACCTCAGCCACGCTCAAGGTCCTAAATGATATCATAACCGTCAAAAATAAAAAACAGTACTGTGCAGCAGTTTTCATCGACCTGGCCAAGGCTTTCGACTCAATCACCGCTTTCTTATCGGCAGACTCAATAGCCTTGGTTTTTCAAATGACTGACTCGCCTGGTTCACCAACTACTTCTCAGATAGAGCTCAGTGTTGTCCAGACCTCTGGCAGTCTATGGGGGTGCCACAGGGTTCAATTCTCGGGCCTATTCTTCTCTCTGTATATCAATGATATCACTCTTGCTGCTGGTGATTCTCTGATCCACCTCCTACGCAGACGACACCATTCTGTATACATCTGACCCTTCCTTGGACACTGTGTTAACAAACTTTTAAACGAGCTTCAACGCCATACAACACTCCTTCTGTGGCCTCCAACTGCTTTTAAATGCTAGTAAAAGTAAATGCATGCTCTTCAACGATTGCTGCCCGCACCCTCCTGCCCGCCTAGCATCCCTACTCTGGATGGTTCTGACTTAGAAAATGTGGACAACTACAAATACCTAGGTGTCTGGCTAGACTGTAAACTCTCCTTCCAGACTCACATTAAGCATCTCCAATCCCAAATTAAATCTAGAATCGGCTTCCTATTTCGCAACAAAGCCTCCTTCACTCATGCTGCCAAACATACCCTCGTAAAACTGACTATCCTACTGATCCTTGACTTCGGCGATGTCATTTACAAAATAGCCTCCAACACTCTACTCAGCAAATTGGATGTAGTCTATCACAGTGCCATCCGTTTTGTCACCGAAGCCCCATATACTACCCACCACTGCGACTTGTATGCTCTCGTTGGCTGGCCCTTGCTACATATTCATCGCCAAACCCACTGGTCATCTATAAGTCTTTGCTAGGTAAATCCCCACCTTATCTCAGCTCACTTGTCTCCATAGCAACACCCACCCACTGCACACGCTCCAGCAGGTTTATTTCACTGGTCATCCCCAAATCCTTCACCTCCTTTGGCCACCTTTCCTTCCAGTTCTCTGCTGCCAATGACTGGAATTGAATTGCAAAAATCACTGAACCTGGAGTCTTATATCTCCCTCTCTAACTTTAAGCATCAGCTGTCAGAGCAGCTTACCGTTTTGACCGTACGTTTGTTTATCCCATGTGTAACTCTGTTGTTTTTGTCTCACTGCTTTGCTTTATCTTGGCCAGGTCGCAGTTGTAAATGAGAACTTGTTCTCAACTGGCCTACCTGGTTAAATAAAGGTGGGAACAAAAAATAAAAAAAATAAAAATGTAAACACGTTTGAGCTCTTGCTGAGACGAGATATGTGGTGCCTCTGGTCTCATTGTTAAGTAATAATGAACTCATCAGAGAGAACATTCTTAGAGTTGTCATCTGCCAACCCTAATCTGTATTTCAATGTGCATTCCAACAGGCCCTTTTCTTGAACATCACTTACGGAGAATGTTATGTGAAACCTTTATCATTTTTCCACCATTGCCCATAAAGACAAATATTACTGTTTTATCATGTTAAAAGTTCTGAAACCGAAAGGAAAGAAAAAGGTATATTTATTCACCACATAAATTAATTGTGAGATTGTATGCCTCCCCAAGTACAGGCCTAAATAAATGTGTGCTCCTCTCACTGTTCAGCTGAGCTCAAGGAAAGGCCTAAATAAATGTGTGCTCCTCTCACTTCAGCTGAGCTCAAGTACAGGCCTAAATAAATGTGTGCTCCTCTCACTGTTCAGCTGAGCTCAAGGAAAGGCCTAAATAAATGTGTGCTCCTCTCACTGTTCAGCTGAGCTCAAGGAAAGGCCTAAATAAATGTGTGCTCCTCTCACTGTTCAGCTGAGCTCAAGGAAAGGCCTAAATAAATGTGTGCTCCTCTCACTGTTCAGCTGAGCTCAAGGAAAGGCCTAAATAAATGTGTGCTCCTCTCACTGTTCAGCTGAACTCAAGGAAAGGCCTAAATAAATGTGTGCTCCTCTCACTGTTCAGCTGAGCTCAACGAAAGGCCTAAATAAATGTGTGCTCCTCTCACTCTTCAGCTGAGCTCCAGTACAGGCCTAAATAAATGTGTGCTCCTCTCACTGTTCAGCTGAGCTCAAGGACAGGCCTAAATAAATGTGTGCTCCTCTCACTCTTCAGCTGAGCTCAAGGAAAGGCCTAAATAAATGTGTGCTCCTCTCACTGTTCAGCTGAGCTCAAGGAAAGGCCTAAATAAATGTGTGCTCCTCTCACTGTTCAGCTGAGCTCAAGGAAAGGCCTAAATAAATGTGTGCTCCTCTCACTCTTCAGCTGAGCTCAAGTACAGGCCTAAATAAATGTGTGCTCCTCTCACTGTTCAGCTGAGCTCAAGGACAGGCCTAAATAAATGTGTGCTCCTCTCACTGTTCAGCTGAGCTCAAGGAAAGGCCTTTATTAAGCTTGAGTTATTTGCATTTCAACCCGACAGTGAGACAATATTTCCCTTTCTTCCTGCTTTTAAACGCATCACTATAAAGTCACATTGTCATATGCACGCCACATTAGAGGCTGGTGGATATACAGGCACATGCATGAAAAAGACAGACGCCAGTGCACTTCAAACGTATCACTCCCAAGAGGTAGCTAATACACCTAAAGTAGCCCATATCACTCTGAACCATATCCCACCACCCTATTCTAACCCTGTTTGACGTGTCATCGCTTATTTTTTCTCTCTCTCCAGAGATGTGAAAGCTGGAAACATCCTGCTAACTGAGCCAGGCCTGGTCAAACTGGCAGACTTCGGCTCTGCCTCAATCGCCTCTCCTGCCAACTCCTTCGTAGGAACACCTTACTGGTCAGTACCTACCATTTTGAAGGTAGAGTCAGCGGAATGACGTAGATGCATAAAGTAAACAGCATAGTGGGTCAATTTCCGCAACAACTAAGAGCGCTGAAGCGCGAGGCTCAACTTCTCTGCTGTTTTGGTCCTGTGGCTACCATGTTGTAAAAGTGTGAAGCGAGCCCGTGTACATGCGCAGATCCTGTGTGTGACTGTGGGAGCGAAGTCTTGCATCTTGCTCATCGTAATATGTCCGGTGCTGCTCGTGGCAACATCATTTCACTGAGTCTACCTTTAACAATACCTCAACACTACACTTTGCTGGTCTGTACCTCAACACAGACACAAACACCTTACTGCTCAGTGTCACCACACTAACATAATATATAGCTAGCCTAGTAGTATATAACATATCTTTGCCTCTATTGCCTCTCCTGACTCTTTCGTAGGGACACCTTATTGGCCAATATCTTAAAGTCTTAGGGATGAGGTAGTAATCATGTAGGAATACACTGAGTGTACAAAACATTAAGAACACTTTCCTAATATTGAGTTGCACCCCCCCATGTAGACTCCAATGCTCCCCACAGTTGTCAAGTTGGCTGGATGTCCTTTGGGTAGTGGACCACTCTTGATACACACGGGAAATTGTTGATTGTGAAAAACCCAGCAGCGTTGCAGTTCATGACACAAACCGGTGTGCCTGGCACCTACTACCATACCCCGTTCAAAGGCACTTCAATATTTTATCTTGCCCATTCACCCTCTGAATGGCATACATACACAATCCATGTCACGGTTTTCTCAAAGCTTAAAAATCCTTCTTTAACCTGTTTCCTCCCCTTCATCTACTGAAGTGGATTTAACAAGTGCCATCAACAAGGGATCATAGTTTTCACCTGGATTCACCTGGTCAGTCTATATCATGGAAAGAGTAGGTGTTCTTAATGTTTTGTACACCATGTACATTGTGCCAATGTTAGTGGTCAATATCTTAACACTGATGCAGTGTAAAGCTATATCTTGTATTGTATTTGTATACTCTTGTATGTTCTTGTAGCTGTTATTTGCCTAGGTTCATCTCATTGAGACCTAGTCCAAAACATCTCCTTTGTGGGAATTCTGTAACATACTTGTCAGTACCTAACGCACTACAATAGGGCATTTCCACACCAGTCCTGGGGCCTCCCCAGAATGCACATTTTTGTTCCAGCCCACCAATATCCCATTTGATTCAACTACTCGAGGCCTTGATGATTAGTTGATTAATTGAATCACATGTTCAGCTGGAACACAAATGTGGGACGCACTGGGACCAGATGGCTATGCATCATAATTTACAACTATTTATTATGTTAAAAAAAAACAATGGTCATTCACATAGAAACCCTCATAGTAACGCTGGAGACAAACAAGCAAACAAACAAAACATAGGGAGAACTCTCAGAACACTGTTTCAATTCTCCTGATACTCTCTATTCATGATACTCTAAGCTCACAGTGTGCTACTTGTATCCAGCCAGGCTGTTAATTCGACACATAACGTACAACCTCTAGTCTTCCAGCAGCACATTACTCAGACCTGAGCTTCTAGCTAGGCTATCACTGCATACCAAAGGGACTTTAAGATATCCAGGCTTAACAGATTATGCATTTCCACAAATTTAACACTGGTGGTTAATTACTGACACGTGTGTGTGTGTGTGTGTCCCAGGATGGCCCCGGAAGTGATCCTAGCAATGGACGAGGGCCAGTATGAGGGGAAGGTGGACATCTGGTCCCTGGGAATCACCTGTATTGAACTGGGTTAGTGTGCATCTGTTTTTACTGTAACAGGCTGTTCTCAGTCTTTACTGGTTTATTTACATTTCAGTCATTTAGCAGGCACTTTACCCAGAGCAACTTAGTCAGTGCATTGGTACCTACAGTGCCTTCAGGAAGTACTCGCAATCCCTTGACTTTTTCCACATTTTGTTGTGTTACAGCCTGAATTTAAAATTGATTACGTTTAGATTTTGTCACTGGCCTACACACATCACCCCATTGTGTCAAAGTAGAATTATGTTTTTAGAAATGCTTACAAGTTAATAAAACATGAAAAGCTGAAATGTCTTGAGTCAAAAAGTGTTCAACCTCTTTGTTTTGGCAAGCTTAAATAAGTTCACAAGTAAAAAATATGCTTAACAAGTCACATACGTATTGGACTCTGTGTGCAATAATAGTGTTTAACATGATTTTTGAATGACTACCCCAGACATACAATTATCTGTAAGGTCCCTCAGTCGAGCAGTGAATTTCAAACACAGATTCAACCACAAAGATCAATCCCTCGCAAAGAAGGGCACTTATTGGTAGATGTGTAAAAAAAATACAAAAATAGCAGACGTTGAATATCCCTTTTAGCATGATGAAGTTATTAATTATACTTTGGATGGTGTGTCCAATACACCCAGTCACTACAAAGATACAGGGGTTCTTCATAACTCAGTTGCTTGAGAGGAAGGAAACTGTTCAGGGATTTTACCATGAGGCAAACAGTTAATTGAGGATGGATCCACAACATTGTAGTTACTCCACAATACTAACCTAAATGACAGAGTGAAAAGTAGGAAGCCTGTACAGAATAAAAATATTCCAAAAGCAGGACAATAACGTAAAACACAAGGCCAAATCTAAACTGGAGTTGCTTAACAAGAGGACGTTGAATGTTCCCGAGTGGCCTAGTTACACTTTGACTTAAATCGTCATGAAAGTCTATGGCAAGTCTTGAAAATGTCTTTCTAACAATGATCAACAACCAACTTGACAGAGCTTGAGTAATTCTTAAAAGAATAATGTGCAAACATTGTACAATCCAGGTGTGCAAAGCTCTTAGAGACCTACCCAGAAAGACTCACAGCTGTAATCACTGCCAAAGGTGATTCTAACATGTATTGACTCGGGTGTGAATACTTATGTAAATAAATATTTCAGTATTTAATACATTTGTTTTCACTTTGTCATTATGGGATATTGTGTGTAGATGGGTGAGAAAATACATCTATTTAATCAATTTTGAATTCGGGCTGTAACACAACAAAATGTGAAATACGTCAAGGGGTATGAATACTTTCTGAAGGCACTGTGCCACTACTGTACTTCGCTCCCTGTCGAGCATTGTCCTGCAACTAGTCCACATCTCAGAAGGCATCGTTACTTGTTAGGAAAATTTACTTTTTATGGCCTTCCTCAAAATGTCAAAGAAACAAACAGACATAGCTAGACCATCTTGGACTTCCCCATCTAGAGAGAGCAGTGACACACTCCTGACTGACACATGACAGTTGATTCACAATGTTGCTCAATCATGTGTTTGTTATGTGATTACCATGGCCCCTTGTGTGCTACATGTACACACACACACAGATACACACACACACACACACACACACACACACACACACACACACACACACACACACACACACACAGATACACACACACACACACACACACACACACACACACACACACACACACAGATACACACACACACACACACACACACACACACACACAGATACACACAGATAGAATAACATTGTCAAGGTCAAAATAATATATTATCTTTCCTCATGTTCAACCAGATATGATAACCCCCTCTCTTTCTCTCTCTTCCTCTTTCTTTCTCTACTCCCCCTTTCCATATCTTCCTTCTTTATCTCTCTTCCTCTTCATAGCGGAGCGCAAGCCTCCCCTGTTCAACATGAACGCTATGAGTGCCTTATATCACATCGCCCAGAACGACTCTCCCACGCTGCAGTCCAACGAGTGGTAAGTCCTCACCATGCCTCTGCTGAGCTGTGTGACCACACACACACACACACACTCACACACACACCCTCTCATTTCCCTGGAAGTCCCAGTCTGTCTCTTGTGTAATTACCTGAGGGGCCGAGCTAAGGCCTTTCCTATTTAAAGAACCAAGCCTCAGGCTAAACTCACAGGCTACTACTGTACTGTACCATACACCAAACCACACTCTGCGGGAGGGACGGATGAAGGTAGGGCGAGTGGGAGGGTGAGATCGATAGATGGGAGGTAGGCAGAGAGAGGCCTGTCTCCCTGGATGGAGACAGACAGCTAGACAACTGCAGGTTTGGAGGGAGCGAGGCAGAGAGTGTGAGGGGAGGAAGAGGGAGACAGACAGGTGGCAATCACACTAGCCCCCCTCTTTCTTGTGCTGTTGATGCCCTTTGAATTTATGGTGTGATGACTGCCAGTCAAGTCAAGAGGAAGATCCAGTCAAACATGACTCTGTCAACATTTACAATGTCATGATACTACAGCCAGTGTATGTTTATTGGGGGGGGGGGGGGGGGTGTTGTACTCTACTTGACCCAAATAATGATGGATATAGGACTTTTTCATTTTTTAATTGAACCATTTAACCTTTATTAAACTAGGCAAGGCAACTAGACTTATATGGCTCTAGGAGTACATTCCTTTCAACAAATAAAGAATCTATAATACAGCTAAAACAAGTTGCAGCATTTGCATGAAGGTGTAAGTGTTGTGTTTTATTTTCATAGTCCACGTTCCTTACTGAGAACATCGATTTGTGTGATTCCAGGAACCCAAAGCAAACAGATTCACAAGTAGTACATTCCAATAAATAAATATGTGATTGTCTTTACAGTATGCAAAGATTTAGCATATTTTGACAAATTAGCATTAAAAGCAAGCCTTAGTCTTGTACTGAAGAGAGTGTGTGTGTGTGAAGCAAGGTTATGGTCCTCCCATAGAGATACAATATGATTTAGTTTTCGATTTCACACACACACACAGTAGTCAGTGTATTGTTGGAGGTGCTCCAAATAGGCCTCTGGCATGAACCTCTCTCATTAGCTGAGACTAGTTGAAAATGTATACCACTATGTAGACTGCATGGCATCGCCACACAGAGCGTTTGAAGATGGACTTTCAATAACACGGACAAATCAAATGTTATTTGTCACATGCGCCGAATACAACAGGTATAGATCTTAGTGAAATGCTTACTTACAAGCCCCTAACCAACATGATGAATAGCTATAGAAGCACCCTGGCTTTACCCTGACTCTAAGGCTTGAAAGGTGGGGACGTGGATATACATTCCCCTATGTATGTGTTTGGACAGTGAAGCTAAAACTTTTAGGCTCTATACACCAACCAGCATTTTGGATTTGAGATCAAATGTTTTACCCATTTTGAAAAGAAAGCACTTTGTGGTCCCACCATTTGAAGGTATCATACGTATTTGGACAAATTCACTTAGTGTATTGAATGTAGTCCAACGTTTAGTATTTGGTCCCCTATTCCTAGCACACAATGACTACATTAAGCTTGTGACTTCACAAACTTGTTGGATGCATTTGCAGTTTGTTTTAGTTGTGTTTCGGTAGAATTGAATGGTAAATCATGTATTGTCATTTTGGTGTCCATGAATAATGATGAGTGATACATTTAGAGGCTTAAATGTCAGCCCCCCCCCCCAAAACATTCTAACCTCCCTTTTATTGGTAATGGTAAAAGGTTAGCATGTTTTGGGGGCATGATCTTTATGCCTCTAAATGTATCACTCATCATTATTCACAATTCATTCAGGATGATCTGTAATCATGGTAGCATCCACATTAATGTAGGGTTAGGGTTAAATAACAATAGAATGACTCTAAAATGACACTACATTATTTACCATTCATTTCTACACAACCAAAACAGACTCTAAATGCATCCAACAAGTTTGAATAGTCACAAGCTTGATGTAATCACTGCGTGCTAGGAATATGGGACCAAATACTCAACTTTTGATTAGATTGAAAAGGCTACAAGTGAATTTGTCCAAATACTTATGACATCTTCAAATGGAGGGACTAGATAAATAGTGTTCATTTATAAAAGGTCAAATGGATATGTTAAATACTATCAAACAAAAGGTTACATTCTGTACAGTCAGTCACCTCATTAAAGTTTTAGCTTCACTGTACATATAAATACGTAGGGGCGTGTATATATTTTTTACATTTGAGTAATTTAGCATACACTCTTATCCAGAGCGACTTAGTTAGTTAATGCATTCATCTTAAGATAGCAAGGTGAGAGCTATTGCCTTTTTATTCCTGTCTAATCATGGTTGTATTCTGTTTTCTTCCAAATCCTTCCACCTCTTCACCACCTCTCCATCGCTCCACCTGTCCATCCATCTATCTTTCTACAAGGTCGGACCCCTTCCGGAGCTTCGTTGACTACTGCCTACTCAAAATTCCTCAGGACAGACTCTCGTCGGGGGAGCTGCTGCGAGTGAGTGCACTTCCTGGTATCTCTGACAGAGGCTGTGGCCTCACTTCCTGTGTCCAGTCTCTCAAAGACCATCTGGATGAATGCTTCCAAAATGGCACCCTATTCCCTAGTGAGAGAGTTGGACTCACAAATATCAACCACCCCCAGCTATGCTACATACGTTTGGAGTGTAGAGCCAATAGAATAAAAAATGCTTCACTGTCCCAATAATTACGGAGGGCACTGTAATGCACTACTTTTGACCAGAACCCAATGGGACCTGGTCAAAAGTAGCACACTCTGTAGGGAGTAGGGTGCCATTCAGATACAGCTGATGATTCACTGCCTCCCACAGCTGTAGAGAAAATAGGAATGAAAGATTCCACAGGGGTTAAGATTTGTTGTTCACATATGCACGCACACACACACACACACACACACACTGATCCCACAAGGGTTAGGGTTTTGTTGTTAAGCATTTTTGAACCCTTTTTTTTGTTTGTTTTTATCTTGCGCTGTAGTACACCTCGTGTTGGAGGTTCCATAAGACATCCATAAGACATCCATAGTGTGTGTGACCAAATCCCCTTGACACACAATGAAAGCTAAAGTCAGACTGACTGCCCCCACAGACCCATGTGTTATAGTACAAGATCGGTCAGTTGTGTGTCAAGGTATTCTGCTAGCTAGCCTTTGTTTGTACATCCTGATTGGCCAATCCACTGTGTGTGTGTGTCTGACCATGTAATGTAGAGTTGATCTTTTTGTTTGTTTGGCCGAGAAGTAATCCTATTGGCCTGCTAAGAGTTTTATGTTCTTGATTGGTTGTCACACTCTCTCACTAGCCTGTCGGTCTTACCTGGCTGCCCAAGGAGGGGTTAGTGGGCTAGAGGGGATGAGATGGTGGGGGCTTGTCTGGAGCTCTGGGTAGAAGTAACCCTTATCCCTTAGGTGCAGATCTAGGATAAGCTTTCCCTCTCCCAAATCCTAACCTTAATTATTAGTGGGGAAAAGGCTAAACTGACCATAGATCAGTGCCTAGTAGGCAGCTTGCTCCTAATCTGAGTCGGGGCAGGGGGCATCCAGATCACCGCCCCTCAAGCCCCTGATTAATACAAACACACACACACTCATTGCCCTCTGCCCCTCTTTGAGCTCTTTAGGAGAAATCAGGTCAGAATTGCATGGTTGGGTGCATGCATCGAAAAAATGGGTGAGGAAAATGTAATGGGTTGAAGGGAAAGGAAGACAAGAATCCGAACCATCGGTCCGACTCCGTTCATGGTCCCCAGGATAGTTTTTTTTTTCGGGAAGGGATTACTCTGAAGATTAGTCCTCTCTCTCTCTCTTTTTCTATTGCTCTCTCTCTCCCAGCCCCCTGGTACATGGCAGCTCTGGTTTTCTAACTCACACTTTCGCTCCCTCTGTCCGTTTGTTTGAAAACGGGAAAATGTTTCCTCTCTATTTCCAGACGATGATGTCATCCTTCTGAATCAGAGAGTCCATTACATTACTCCAGCCAGCATCTGTCAGATAGAAGGGAAGGTGTGTAGGGCGAGACATACATGGCCGTTTCAGCCCCCAAATGGTTGCATACATTGCATTTCCACTAAGCAGGCATTTAGCAAGAAAAGATGTGTGTGTGAGCGTGTGTGCGTGCGCTACCGGTCAGTCCCATATGAACACTATTGGATGGAGTATTTTCTTTTTACACATTTTTTTCTTTTCTTTTTCTGGTAAGCCAGCAGAAGAAACTCTATCTAGGTTGAATAACCCACAGGCGCCCTCTAGTGACCAATGGGAAAAGAGCGAGAGAGAAATAATTATCTGAAATAATAATCACATGGAGTATTGATATATTATTGATATAGAAAACATGTTTATAATACCATGGATTTATAGGGCTGTGTTATATCAGATTAAACATTTAAGAGGTCTTACCCCATTTTGTGGACCTGTTTCTACACTTACCCTGACTGCCCTGTCAACACCCATAGACTATTTCTTTGGTACATATCTTACATATGTACATACTTTACAATCAGACAGTCAAACAGACAGACACTGTGTATAACTTCCGCCCTCTTTTGCTCCTGTCCACCTGCAACATGACTTTGTGTATCAGAATCGCCTCCTGCGGATCCTCATGAATCCTAACCTCTAAGCCCTCCGCCCTCTCTCCTCTACCCAGCATGACTTCGTCCGTCGGGAGCGTCCCCCACGGGTCCTCACGGAGCTCATCCAGAGGACCAAGGATGCGGTGCGGGAGCTCGACAACCTGCAGTACCGCAAGATGAAGAAGATCCTCTACCAGGAGAAACACAACGGACCCATGGGGGAGAGCCAGGAGGAGGAGGAGGTGGGCTTAACACCACTTAAACAAACCATGTTCACCAAAGATAAAATGAGTAGCATATGTGTGAGGATAGATTTAGCTTCTTGAGTCAAGAAAGGCTTAAACCTCAACTGAACTCCTATTCCTGTTTGGCACAAAAAAAGATAACTGTCACAGAGGAGGAATATGTGTCTCAGAGGTCAGCAAAGGTTGACATGGAGAAGATACCTATTATTCTGTTTACAGGTCTTGAACCAGGCCCAAGGGTAAAGCAGTACTCACACATTTGAAATCATGTCAAATTGACCATTAACACCCATTTGTCTCAAACGAGGCCATTTCAGTCAGGCAGACAGGCAGACAGGCAGACAGGCAGACAGACAGACAGACAGACAGACAGACAAGACAGTAGCTATGTCCTACAATCATGTGTGTCTGGCCTAACCGGGGCATTATGCTTGAGTGTGTCACACAAATAGGAGCGTGTGGCACAAAAGTGTTGGTGTGTTTCCCACAATTCCCTTACTGAATACTGATCCCCATCTCCTGCTTCTGTCTGTCTCCAGGAATCTGAGCAGGCCAGCTGTAAGATGAACAGCCTGGGCAGTAATCACTCCATCCCCAGCACCTCGGTCAGTACAGGTAGCCAGAGTAGCAGCATTAACAGCATGCAGGAGGTCCTAGACGAGAGCTGCTCCGACATGACCATGATGCACCATGACTACGACAGCACCCTCGAGTCCTCCGCACACACCAAGAAGGTAACACTGACAGAGCGAGAGGGAGAGAAACACACACACACACACACAAGCTAGCAGACACACACGTGTGTACACAGGAAGAAGGTAAGACTCATCTATCACTATCAGTGAACCGCCAGGTAGTCACCCACTCCAAACCTACTCACGTCCTCAAGGATAGCTCAAACAAACAGGAACACACATGCCAATAAGGTACTGCTCATCTAGTACCCTCAGCCAGCAGCCACCTACACCAAACTTCAACCCACGTCCTCAAGATTGACAGCTCTCAGGGGTGCATCAACACACAAACAGGAAGACTCGCACTAACGAGTGAGCTTCCACACTATCACTCCAACCCACGTCCAAAGAAACACACAAACACACACAACCAACCTCCGAGGTAATCATATGATCGTACTGTTCACAAACAAACCTAGCGCTGTTAAACATTGACACCATGGAAACCAGACACATTTTTCTCCCGCTCCAAAATCCTGCTTAGCTTGATTCCTATAAATATGCTCTTGATAGACACACACACACACACACACACACACACACACACACACACACACACACACACACACACACACGGAGATACACAGAGCCGGAGTTCATCAGTGCTGTGAATCACACCCTCAGAACAAAGATGCCCTCTCTTCTCCTCTCCGCTGGCGTCTCCATGCAGGCTGAGGTTGACACACTGCTGAATGCCTGACATTCACTCTGAATACTCTTTGTCTCGGGCATCGTAGCACAACACACACACACACACGTGCGCACGCTTCAAACAGCAGCAGATTATGAGATGCCTGTCATTCCTCGTCTTTGTCCATTCATCTGCCTGCAATGACGGACTGTTATTAAAAATGTCACTCGGTGTCTAGGTTGACGATGTGTCACGAGACAACCGTGGGTGTAGCAGAACCTGAGGAGGTGACAGACTGTCTTGTCTATAGATTCTAGTTCATTTTCTTCTGTAACTGGTCATGAACAATGTACTGTAGTGAAGTGCAGTATTGGCATTATGGCAATAAAAGATTAATAAAACTCCGGGTTTATACTATAACCATCACACTTCGGGTTGAGTTTAATCCAAAACCTGTTCAGTACCATCCAAAAAGTGCCCCAGGATTTTGCCATTTTCTCATCTGGTTCTGTACACAGTGAAAGTTATACTATTGTAGTGACAGGCCATGAAACTCAAAAGTGTATCATCTCTTTCGTCAGGACCACGGGTATAACTGGGATGATGGTGTGAAACGTGACCACAGGCCCGAGCTGAGACCAGCCTCCTCAGACAAGAGCCAGGCACACAACTACCGCCACAACAACTTTTCTACCATCAAATCAGCATCGCTGGTAAGGGTCAACACACCTTTGTCTCTCTAGCTTCATCTGTCTCACTCTGTCTCTGTGTCCACTATCCACCATCAAATCAGCATCGCTGGTAAGGGTCAACACACCTTTGTCTCTCTAGCTTCATCTGTCTCACTCTGTCTCTGTGTCCACTATCCACCATCAAATCAGCATTGCGTGTAAGGGCTAACATCATAGTTCGCTCTCCCTGGGTGACATCAAGTCTCCCCCATTCTCTGTCCATCTTTCCCTCTCTTTTTTTCCCCCCTTTGTCCGTCTCTATTTCCCTTTGCGTGTCTTGCTCGCTATCCTTCTTTCTCTAGCCTCCTCCTTCTCTCCCCTTCCTCATTCTTCTCATTCTCTTCCTATTGTTTTCTCTCTCCTCTCTGTACTTTCCTTCCTGTCCTCCCCTCCTGCTCTTTAATATTGCTCTCGCACTTCCCTCCCTCTCACTAGACCCCTTTGTCTTCTCCCAGTCCTTCACTATCCTTCCGTTCGCCTTCACCTCCTCTTCCCCTCCCTCCCTCTCTTCTCTCCTGTACTTTTCCCCTCACTAATATCAGTCTCATACCCCCTCTATGGTTGTGGGGGGGGCAGGCAGTATGGAGTAATATTACCATCCTTGCCTTTCTCTTTCTCTCGCCCTCTCCATGTCTGTTGTCATGGTTACAGGGCTCCAGTAAGCAGCTATCTAGAGTGGTAATGGTGTCTAAGCTCTGTCTACCACTGGTTTTAATTGTGGTATTTGTTTCCTTCCGATCTCCTGGTTTCTGGACTAGCTATAGCACTGGGGGAACTGGGAGGAAACAGGGTTTGTGTGTCTATGTCCTTAACATGCCATGTGTTACAGAGCTTTACTGACTGATAGTGGAGTGTTTTCCACTGTTTTAGTGCTTTCTTTATCATTTGTCAATACGGACCCTTTCTTTGTTGTTGACTGTGTTCATCAGTTAATCCGAGTGAATTGGCTGTTTTAGTTCTTCTCCAAAAGAGGCAGGTTATAGTTGCATTCAGACAGCGTGTCGTCTGTTGCTGCTGCGGTGACTCGATGACATCATCTCTTTCTGGCTGGCGCGAGGCGAGCACACGGCCCCAGATGGACCCTGCACGGCTCTCGCTCAGACTGGAAAGAGCAGGTGGAGGGAGGAAGGGAGACAGGGAGAGGGGGGAGGGAGGATAAGCAATATAGAATGACAAAGAAAAAGGGAGGGAGAAGAGATGAGCGGATGGGATGAACAGAAAAGAGGAGAGAGAAACAGGCAGACAGACGGACAAGAGAGACAGATGGAGAGCGAGGGAGAAAGACTGAAGAAGAAAGAAAGCGAGAAAGAGCGGGAGAGAGGAGAGACCGACACAGACAGACAAATGGACAAGAGAGCAAGTCAAGTAGGCAGAGAGGAATGAGACTGAAGGCAAGATAGAAAGTGAGAAAAAAGAGAGGGAGAGGAGAGTGTGGTGTGCTCTGTCTGGTCTCACTGAATGAAGTGTTAGATGGCGGTTAAGAGGAGAGAGCAATGGGGGGGGGGGGAGAGGGAAAGAGAAGAGAGGGATAGTGAGCCCCATCTGGAGTAGAGAGGGATGAATGGGGTTATTACAGGTCAGCCAGACTGAGGAGACCGAGAGATGTTAATATAACATAGCATGTATTAACACTTTTTATGCCCATCTGAGATCTGCATATGTTTTGGTTTAGTCCACATATACAGTACTTTAGTTTGTTTATTTACATTAGAATCTCTATGGCTCTATTCTATAGACAATGCTAACAGTTTCAATCCAACCATGCTTTGCTAAATGTTGCACATGTCAGTTATGTTTGGGTGTTGCACCAGTCATACACTAACACGAGTTTTAGATATGGGCAACGGAAGGGGCTTGCCTTTTGTCGACCGGAACGTTGGTTGGCAGTTTGAAGACGGATGAATCTCAAAGGTTTTGGTTCGAAGTAACAGTCCCCTGTTTAGGATGTCAGTCTATCTACTGGTCTTCTATAGGGACAGAGACCGAGAGGGATCTAGAGAGAAAAAGAGGGGGGGGTCCTCTCTATGTAACGTAACAAAGTGGGAAAAGTATAGGTCCAAATACTTTCCGAATGTTAACACAGAATAAACACAAAATAAATCAAACTTTACACACAAGACTCCCTTGATTAACCAGGTCATTGACTTAGTGGCTGACCTGACAAACAAATAAAACAAACAAATAAACCAACCAAAATGTCCTTCCACCATTGTGTCCCAATGTCTTAATAACCTTTGACCTGGAAGTGTTCCCTCTGGAGCGTGATTCCCTCCTTTGAGCCAGGCTGTGTGAATGGCGGTCACATGACGTGACTTGGCCCTTGGTGGCAGCGTGGCAGAAAGCAAGTGACTAGGATTGGCTCTGCATTACAGTAGGGGTATTGATTCAGATAGATTAGGAGGGGATCTCCCTCTTTCTCACCCTCTCTCCCTCTCCTTTTCTCAGCCCCCCCCCCCTCTCTGTCTTCGTTTCTGACAACACTTCTCCTCACCCTCTCTCTCTCCCTCCTCTCCCTCTCTCAATGAGGCTTTCATGTGACCCACCTGCTGAACGAGCGCCGCTCGGCCCCCAAAGAGCCCCCTCTGTTCTGCCTTCCCATGGAGCCCGCTCCCTCTCCCTCCCTCATTCACAGTTCACACGCCTGCCCCTGTGTTGCTGCCCCTGTGTAGCTGCCCCTGTGTAGCCCACAGCCGCCGTGTTTGTCCAACGTCGTTTGTCTAAACGTAAACCAACCAGCGCAGTTCTTGCCGATTTGTTGCTGGGTTGGGTAAAGCTGAGCTGAGGGGTTTGGGTGTAGGAAATGCCACACAGGGTTTCTGGATGCTTGCACGGTTGTTGAACATGAACGTCGCCATGATGCTTGGCCTTAAGAAGATGAGTTATGAGAAGATGAACGACTACTATGGGGACCTGGATAGTCCCTTTTGTCAGGTTTGGTTTGTTTGTCCTCTTTATATTGTTGTGATTTTGATTTACTTGGCTTAAGCCCTTGGCACCTATGAGGAACATAGGCCATTGACAAATGTCTTCCTTCTCACTCGGTTTTGGGCTAGTTTTTACAGGTTGCACCTGTTAGATTGTTGTGAGGCTGGTAATAATGCAGTGGTCAAGAGCATTGGTGTTGGTTGGCTTTGTACTGGATTGATCAGTCGGCAGGGCGGTGTTATAAGCTAAGCGGTCGGTGTGACTTCCTCTCAAACCTCTTTAACCAGCTCTGTCATATTGAGTGTTTACAATGTACCTATTTGACTGCCAGATTAAGATGTTTTTTGTTGCGTTGCCCTGTTTCTTACAGTATTAACTCCATGTTCTCTAGCTTGGTGTTGCTTTGATGTTTCCCAATGTTGATCCCGGCTTTGGTAATGCATCCAATGTTGTTTGCAGTTAGATGTCACTTCATTCATGGTTCACATTACATCTTAGTCCACTCATAAGGTAAATCTATGCTGAGTAACCAGTTAGAATGAAATCAAATCTGCATGAACAGGGAACTGCTAAACCTTGAAGACCAAATGTGGAGGTTCTCCTAGCGTAGCATGGTATACCTGCTAGGGCTCCGTTCCAGTGTCCCCACTAGTGGTTGCCTGCATACCATCCATTTCCTGTATACCACTCCTGGCTGTACACCTTCACTCTTGACCTCTGATCTCTGCCCTCATTGGCCTCACTGAACCTTTTCTTTCGCCAGGTGACCAAGCAGATCCATGAGCATGAGCAAGAGAATGAGCTGCGGGAGCAGATGTCGGGGTATAAACGTATGAGACGGCAGCACCAGAAGCAGCTGATAGCTCTGGAAAACAAGCTGAAGGCTGAGATGGATGAACACAGACTGAAGCTGCAGAAGGAGGTGGAGACCCAGGCCAACAATGCCTACATAGAGCTGGAGAAACTGGCTAAGAGACACACCGTCCACTGTGACAAAGAGGTAGGTTTGGTTGGGGGGGGGGTCCAGGGAGGGGAGTGGTTGGGGGTCCTGACCTAGAGAAGCTGGCCTGTCCTAGAGAAGTGCCATGCCGTCCTCACAGAAAAGGTGTCTGGGGAGGGGGGGAGGGGTGTTAACCTTCTTACTTTGGGGAGAGGGAAACTCACTCATGTTATGGGTTGGGCATTGCTGCCACCCAATGTCGAGTAGAAGTTAAAAAGCTAACTAGGTCATCTGTAACTCTGCAGACTAGGCTAACATCCATGATCCAGCATGCCCTCCTTGTCATACAAGAACACCTGGAGGAATGTAAGCCAGAAGGCTAGCTAGCGAAACAACATTAGGCATGTGTTTTCTCGCTCTGTTCCTCTCTCCCATATGAGGCCCCTTCACAGCTAACTAACATCTCTTCCTATCTCTCCCCCTGCCATCTTATCTCCCCTCAGATGAAGACGACGTCAGCAGACGAGAAGAAGTTCCAGCAGCAGATAGTGGCCCAGCAGAAGAAGGAACTCACCACCTTCCTAGATAACCAGAAGAAGCAGTACAAGCTCTGCAAGGAGAAGATTAAAGAGGTCCGCAACGCTATGTTTGTTTATGTCCTCTAGCCAGCCCCTGTTTCCTGCCTCTAGCTGTGTGTCTGTTTGTGTCCGCTAGCTAGTACTGTACCCCCTCTTCCCCTGCCTCTTGTATGACTGATCTCAGCACCCTGAATCACAACAGACTATAGAATGATACATTTGGTACGCTGTGTTTTGTGCTGGATGGAATCAGCCCTCCTCCAAATACATACATACACACACAAACCTGCAAATACACAAACATACACAAGTACAGTATTTCCGTCATGCCTTTTACTGAGAAGGAGCTGAGTTTGGGCCTCCCGAGTGGCCCAGCGGTCTAAGGCACTGCATCACAGTGCTAGAGGTGTCACTACAGATTCGGATACGATCCCGGCCTGTGTCACAGCCGGCCGTGACCGGGAAACTCATGAGGCAGCGGGTCAGGGGAGGGTTTGGCCGGCCGGGATGCCCTTGTCCCATCGTGCTCTAGCAACTCCTGTGGTGGGCCGGGCGCATGTATGCTGACACGGTCGCCAGTTGGGCAGTGTTTTCTCCGACACAGCTGGCTTCCGTTTTTTAAAATGTATTTTAATTTTATTTCACCTTTATTTAATCAGGTAGGCCAGTTGAGAACAAGTTCTCATGTACAACTGCGACCTGGCCAAGATAAAGCAAAGCAGTGAGACAAAAAACAACACAGAGTTACACATGGGATAAACAAAAGTACAGTCAATAACACAATAGAAAAATCTATATACAGTGTTTAAAAATGGAGTAAGGAGGTAAAGCAATTAATAGGCCATAGTAGCGAAGTAATTACAATTTAGCAAATCAACACTGAAGTGATAATGTGCAGATGAAGATGTGCAAGTAGAAATACTGGTGTGCAAAAGAGCAAAAAGTAAATAAAAACAATATGGGGATGAGGTAGGTAGTTTGGTGGGCTATTTACAGCTGCAGAGATCAGTAAGCTGCTCAGATAGCTGATGCTTAAAGTTAAGCGAGCAGTGTGTTAAGAAGCAGAGTGGCTTGGCAGGGTCGTGTTTCGGAGGACACAGCTCTCGACCTTCGCCTCTGCCGAGTCTGTACGAGAGTTGCAGCAATGGGACAAGACTGTAACTACTACTTGGATATCACGAAATTGGGGAGGAAAAGGCTATTTAAAAAAAAAAAAGGGAAAAAAAGAAGACCTTAGTCACCCCTTCTACTCACTACGCGCGCACACACACACAAGTTGTGTTTTTGTTTCTAAGAACATTGGCACACTATTTCTCAAAACTGGAGCCATTGTTGTGGATTGTTAGATACATCATGTTTCGTTTAGTGACAGGAACTAGGCCATCTCTGTTAGCAGGCATTGTTGGCCTGGACTGATATATATCCCAACAAACTGTAGGTAGAGATGAGTCATTCAACACAGAAATATCAGGGATCTAATACACTTCACAAAGTGTTTTAGCTTGAGAGTGTATTAAGACATGGATTCCCTATATAGTGCACTACTTTTCACCAGAGTCCAAAAGTAGTGCAATAAAAATGTAATAGGGTACAATTTGGGATACAACAATGGATTTATCATAACATCCATGGAACCGAATGGGGACAGACACTAACTGTAGCAGTGCAGGATACTGAGGGGAGGATGGCTCATAGTAATGGCTGGAATGGGATCAATGGAATGGTGTCAACCATTGGAAACCACATGTTTGACACCATTCCATTGACTCCATTCATCCTACCCTCAGCATCCTCCACTGATCTGGAGGGATAGTTCACCCAAAAACTGAATTTCTGTGATGCAGCCTGAGTCCGAATATGGTGACAGAGGGACTTCTGGCTTCTCCGACAGCTACTGATAATTTATTTGACTCTGTTTTCTACACTACTATACATTTAGATAGTTCACCCCAAAATGTAAAATATGTCTGTATTTACACCTCAAAAGTGTTTGAGTGAGTGTGTCTATAATTCCCACTATCTATTGCTGTATTTTTGCCTGAAATACATTCTTAGATAATGAGATGACCTGCTGCACACCTGACCATTAGTCCAAATAAAGATGTAGGAACAAAGTACAGTGCTGTGAAAAAGTATTTGCCCCCTTTCTGATTTACTCTATTTTTAAATAGTTTTGATACTGAATGTTATCAGATCTTCAACCAAAACCAAATATTAGATAAAGAGAACCGGAGTTGACAAATAGCAAAACATATTTCTACTTTTCTTTAATTAACATAGTTATGCAACACTCAAGTCCCCTGTGTGGAAAAATGAATTGCCTCCTTACGCTCAATAACTGGTTGTGCCACCTGTAGCTGCAATGACTGCAACCACCTTCCTGCTTCCTGTAGTTGTTGATTAGTCTCTCACATTGTTATGGAGGAATTTTGGCCCACTGCATTGAATCAGAGACATTTGTGGGTTTTCAAGCATGAACTGCTCATTTCAAGTACTGCCACAACATCTCAACTGGGATTAGGTCTGGACTTTAACTAGGTAATTCCAAAACGGTTACTTTTTAGCTATTTTGATGTAGACTTGATTGTGTGTTTTGGATCATTGTCTTGCTGCATGACCCGGCTGTGCTTCAGCTCACAGACGGATGGCCTGACATTCTCTTGTAGAATTCTCTGATTCAGAGCAGAAAGGATGGTTCTTTCTATTAAAGAAAGTCGACCAGGTCCTGAGGCAGCAAAGCATCCCCAAGCTATCACACTACCACTACCATGCTTTAAGCCATTTTGATGCAGACTTTATTGTGTGTTTTGGATCATTGGTCCTATTATAACTGGCGAAAACCAAACACTACGTTCCACAATAAAAACCTCATACCAATGGTCAAGCATGGTGGTCGTAGTGTGACGGTTTGGGGATGCTTTGCTGCCTCAGGACCTGGATTGACTTGCCTTAATAGAAGAAACCATGAATTCTGCTCTGTCAAATAATTATTTTAATTTTTTCCTTTATTTTTTATTTAACTAGGCAAGTCAGTCAAGAACAAATTCTTGTTTACAATGACGGCTTACCCCAGCCAAACCCAGACAACGCTGGGCCAATTGTGTACTGCCCTATGGGACTCCCAATCACGGCCAGATGTGATGCAGCCTCGAACCAGATACTGCAGTGATGCCTCTTGCACTGAGATGCAGTGTCTTAGACTACAGGAGAATGTCAGGCCATCCGTCTGTGAGCTGAAGCTGAAGTGCAGCTGGGTCATGCAGCAAGATAAATGATCCAAAACACACAGTCACGTCTACACGAAAATGGCTAAAAAGCAACAAATTTGAAGTTTTTTAAAGTCCAGACCTAATCCCAATTGAGATGATGTGGCAGGACTTGAAACGAGCAGTTCATTCTTGAAAACCCACAGCAGTTCTGCATGGAAGAGTGGGTGAAAATTCCTCCACAGCGACATGAGAGACTGATCAACAACTACAGAAAGAGTTTGGTTGGAGTCGTTGCAGCTAAAGGTGGCACAATTTATTGAGTGTAAGGGGCAATTACTTTTTCACACAGGGGCATTGGGTGTTATTAATAAATGAAATAAGTATGGCATTGTTGTGTTATTTGTTCACTCAGGTTCCCTTTATCTAATAATACGTTTTGGTTGAAGATCTGATAACATTCAGCATCAAAAAATATGAAAAGGTTGAGAAAATTGTGTATATATATTTATTAACCTTAATCTGTCGTCAATCTCCATCCCTTCAGGAGATGAACGAAGACCACCACACCCCTAAGAAGGAGAAGCAGGAGCGTTTGTCGAAGCACAAGGAGAACTTGCAGCACAGCCAGGCTGAGGAGGAGGCCCATCTCCTCGGCCAACAGAGAGTCTTCTACGACAGGAACTGCAGAGGCTTCAAACGCAAAGTCATGATCAAGAGGCATGAGTTTGAACAGGAGCAGATACGAGAGGTACAGTGTATAGATGTACAGAGAGATATTTCAATTGAGAGGCGAGGAGGAGTGAATGACGTGTGGAGAATCAGTGGGATGTGTGTTTTTTTTGGATGTACACACACTTTAGTCTGTAGTGATGTGCAGTGAACACTATTTAATCCAATAGGGATATGAATGTCACATGTCCAACTCCAACTGATTATCGATAACATTCACATGGTCAATGTTGTAACATGAAAAGCAATGTTCTTGCCAAATCGTAGACTTCTTTGACCAATACCAGTATTCCAATTGGTTTGTGAAAAACACAGAGAATGGGTTTTGCATCTTGTGGAAAGCAGATTAGAAAGTATAAGCAAGGCAACAATGCAGTAATCTCCTAATCTGCTCTGTAAATCAGGAGGGGGGGGAGTAGGACAATATTAGGAGGTCTGAGACCTTATATGGGCGTCCACCCGAAACCTAGGGGCACATTGGATGATACCCTAAAGCTAGCCTGGTCCAAGATCTGCTTGTACTGTCTTGTCCACTCAGCACAAACAGCCCTGGGACCAGGCTACCAAAACCCAGCCAGCTCTGAAACTGCTCCTCTCATATGCTTGAAGGATAGGAATAAGGGACATTTTTTAGGAGTATTTGGATATAGTGTCTGTGTGTTATTGCCAATTGTATGGTGGCACTGTTGTGCCTGAGATGTTATTTACCTAGTGACATTGCCATAGCATAGTAGAACAACAGGAACCTTGAAAAAGCAGAAAACAAATGCACAAAGAATTGAAGTGTAGTCTTGTGTCTGCAATGTCCATAAGTGCAACACCACGTGACACTGATGCTCCAGTCCTTTCTCATACAAAAGCAAAGTTTGTGTCATGGATGACCATTATAATTCCCATCTCTTCCTCCCTCTCCTCTCCTCCCCTTCCCACTTTCTCTCTCCATTTATCCCTCCCTATCTCTCCATATCTCTCGCTCCCTCCCCCTCTCTCTCCCACTCTGATCAGGAGCTGAACAAGAAGAAGACCCAGAAGGAGATGGAGCATGCCATGCTGATCAGACACGATGAATCGACCCAGGAGCTGGAGCATCGTCAGCTGAAGACCCTTCAGAAGCTCCGCATGGACCTGATCCGCCTTCAGCACCAGACAGAACTGGAGAACCAGATAGAGTACAACAACCGCCGCGAGAGAGAGCTCCACCGCAAACACGTCCTGGAGCTACGGCAGCAGCCCAAGAACCTCAAGGTGCGGGTGAGGCCAGGAACAGATTGCAAATGCAACCCTGGGAATGTGATGGCTACATTGGTAGCTACATTAGGTGTTATCCAGGATCAGGCTCTGATCTAACCAGGTAGCAGATTATACAGAGCAAGACACAGTGAAATAGCAGACCATTAACCTCAAGGTGAGGGTTAGGGGTGTGCAGCCAGTGCACTCAGTCCTGGAAAAGGGGAAATCCTAACTGTTGGCTACAAAAGACTTAAATGTAACAAACCATTGCACTCATCAGAATTTGAACCATATTACGACAGGCAAAGAACATACAGTAGAAACGGAATGTAATGGGTCAACAGGATCCCTCAAATCCATCTGTGTGTGTGCTTGTGTTTAACACTCTCCTCATTCACCTCACCTGTTCCAATCTCCATCTCCACCAGGCCATGGAGCTGCAGATTAAGAAGCAGTTCCAGGACACGTGTAAGGTCCAGACCAAGCAGTACAAGGCCCTGAGACACCACCAGATGGAGGTTACGCCCAAGAGCGAGCACAAGACGGTGCTCAAGGCCCTGAAGGAGGAGCAGACCAGGAAACTGGCCATCCTAGCTGAGCAGTACGAACAGAGCATCAACGAGATGATGGCATCGCAGGCGGTGAGTCGGCACAAAATGGAGAACGGGTGTTTTGATGACCGAGTTGTGATTACTAACCAATTTTTTTTTGTAACTAAGAAAGTTAATATTTGATCATTTCCTTTGACAATCTCAAAGAACTAATTCATATAAATGTCACAGATCTTATTAATTAATATCTGACATTAAGAATAGTTCCATATGGGAATGAAATAATCTTAGGCCCCAAGGCATAGGAGATTTAGGTCGTTGTAGGAGTTTGTAACCCTCTTTGCTTCTCTTATTCCCATCACTCGTCCGGTCTCTTCTTCTATTTCCTTTTCTCCTCACTTCTTCCTCTCTTTTCTCTTCACTGCCCCTCTCCCTTCATCTCTTTCACCACTCTTATTCTATTCTCTCTCCCACCCTCTTTCCTCCCCCTCCCCTCCCCCTGTCTTTTCTCTCACTCTCTCTTTATTCCCCCTTTCCTCTGTTGGGGTCTTCTCTTTATTTCTCCCCGTCAGCTGCGTCTGGACGAGGCCCAGGAAGCCGAGTGCCAGGCTCTGAGGCAGCAGCTGCAGCAGGAGATGGAGCTGCTGAATGCCTACCAGAGTAAGATCAAGATGCAGACCGAGGCCCAGCACGACAGAGAGCAGCAGAAGCTGGAGCAGAAGGTTTCGCTGCGCAGAGCCCACCTCGAACAAAAGGTAGAGGTGTCGAGTGACAGACTGATATGGAGAGAGAGACAGACCTATACGTACAGGGACACACACATACACACACAGAGCCCACCTCGAACAAAAGGTAGAGGTGTCGAGGGGGAAGTGACAGACTGATATGGAGAGAGAGACAGACCTATACGGACGGGGACACGCATGCATGCATACACACATACACACACACACACACACACACACACACACACACACACAGAGCCCACCTAGAACAAAAGGTTGAGGGGTAGGGAGGAGCAAAAACAGACACAGATACCCAGACAGATGCGCAGAACGCAGACAGACACAGATATACACACACATACTCACACTCATGCAGGCAGAGCCTTTGCGGAGCACAATGTGCTGGAAGCAGAATCAACATGCACCCACAGAGACAGACTTCACTTTCATTTGACACACATTTCACTCTACTAATTTGTAACTGAGGCCCAAAAAATGTGTCATGCACTTAGTTTTGGTTGCAAAAATCCTATCATGTTAGTGTTGTATTATTCTTACAACATGCTCTATATTTGAATCCTACCCAGTGTGTTAAAAATGAATAATTGATTTATGATATTAGATTATGTAATATGGTCCTCCATAACAATAAGACTTTACTTACTATTATATTAATTGAGTCATTGAGTCATGCCCTCCTTTCTGTGTTCTTCAGTCTGGTGTCACAACACCTTCTCTTTCACCTCTTCTCCCCAGTCAATACTTCTTCTGTACACCGCTGTTGACAATTTACATCTGAACAGTGGATGCTGATGGCCTGGCATTGCATACATTCAAATCACTGTAGGCCACTTTATCAGTCAGAATAGATTTTTTAAAATTTATTCTTGAATAATATGTTTTTCCAAGGCAATGATGTCATCGCTATATCGCTCCTTGATAACAAAGGAACATGCAGCCCTGATCCAGTTTCTGTTGCCCAGGCAGTAGCCTACAGTAGTATCATTACAGTATTATGCAACCAGTGGTGGTGTGGCGCCATCTGGTGACTATCTGTTGCCCTGCAGGCTTTCTGGATCAGGCGACGTCATTGTTAACCCTGTATCAGGGTTGTATTCATCAGGACACGCAACTGAAGAGGTTTTAAATTGTTCTGCAATGGAAAACAAAAATGCGCATTTCTTATTGGACCAGTTCAGGTGGTCCCTCCCTGTTTCAGTTTGTCTTTTTCCATCTGGATCCTAATGAACACACCCCAGACTCATACGCTTCCAGAGAAGTGCTTACTGCTGATTTCGATCCACTGTCTAGATAGGGTGTCTCAGGGGCCAGATGTAATCTGTATCTAGAGGCTTTATGGAATGGAATCAATCTGTACCAAACGCTAAAAATGAAAGATGAACAGCTAATATTTATTGATTTTAAGATGCAGACAATGGCTGTAATGGATTGATTGACAGTAAATTGTGTCTGGCTCTACTCATGGCTAGTGCAGGCATATTTCTGTCTGTAGTTAGTTGACGGAGTGGTTACAGAATTATGCTGAATTTCAAATCAACGCTGACCCAAAAATCTAAGCTAAGCAAAAAACTGAAAAAGCCTGCACACACACTACAGTGGCACTTGCAGGTCGAACTCTGCAATACTCATACCTTACTGGTTCTAAATGCTCTTGCTTCCACTAGTTTAATTAACTAAGTTGTGTTTTTTTAGATTGAAGAGGAGCTGGCTTCCCTTCAGAAGGAGCGTACAGAGAGGATCAAGCACCTGCTGGATCGCCAGGAGAGAGAGATCGACACGTTCGACATGGAGAGCCTCCGACTGGGCTTTGGTAATCTGGGGGCCCTGGACCCCCCCAAGGATGACTACAGATGACTAGGTCAGCCCTGGTGACCTCGTCTTCGTCGTCTGGTGTGACGACCCTCCTGTTCCTCCTCAGCCTCGTGACCTGGTCTGGTTTTGGTTGGACCGGGCAGTTAGGGTCTTTAGCTACTGATTCCCACACACACAGCTACACACATAAATGTGTGTACACACACACACACCAGCCACATACAAACCAGCCCAGTGCCTGCGCTGGTCAATAGCCAACGGGCCCCCCTCTCTCGTGGTGTCCGTCACAAGATGACAAAAAAATGCTGGATAACTTCCGAGGTTGTCTTTGTTTTAAAGAATAACATTACATTGTCACGGTGTTCCTGTTTCTTGTGCAATGATGACACTTTTAGTGTAACTGAAAGTGGAAACCAGAGGGAGAGAATAAGAGGACAATAGGAGTGAATAGTATTGTGTTGCTCAATGATCATGCATTAGAGGTTAATAATTTGTTCAAGCTGTGCAAAAACCTAAAGCCGAAAAACTAAAAACAAACTGGTCCTCCTTCTGCAGCCTTATTGTCTTCTTGTCCCTGCTTCCAGTTCCTTCAACTCTTTTTGCTTTTTATATTCATCAGGAAATTTTTATGGAAAATTTAAAGCAATTTGATAGGTTGAGAACATGTTTAAAGTCATAGTCTACGTAATGGTACAGTAAATAAATGTGAATCCTCCTTTGGAGAGAATTTGATTATTCACTTGACATGAGACACTGAAGAGGGAGACTTGCAATGCACCCTGATACCACTGTATCATACTGATTCTCTGCACTGGCAGGTAATGTGAATACCACATGGTTGAGTCATGACACACTATTCCCTATGTAGTGCAGTACTTTTGGGGCTCTGGTTAGTGCACGATATAGGATATAAAATAGTGCACTATGTAGGGAATAGGGTGTCATTCCAGACACAGACACATGTGAATCCCTACTCCCAGGTAGCACAAAGGGCTTTGTCGGGGCTTGGGGAGGGACATGTATTTTGTGTATAGAAGGATTTTTTTTGGAGAGCTTTTACTTATTTTCGTATTGTACTATTTTAACTGTTACTCAAATCGATTTAAAATAATAATAATGACATTTTTCTCCTTCCTCTTCGTTCAGTATTTGAAAGTTGAATCAATCGGGCAATGGGTTTCTTGCTCTGACATTTCCAACTGAAATGAATCCTTATTTTTGCTGTAACCTCCACACTCTACAAGCTGTGTATTTTCTTATAAACCAGATGAGTAAAATAAATGCTTTATTATTGCATGCACTTTAATTTAGTTTTTCAGGATTAAGAGAGAGCATGAGTCTGTCATCCAAGCTTTTAATTATATTTGTAAATAAAGTGCTCATCACACAAAGGTTTGACCTCATTGGATGTTTATTTTATTTTAATATTTTCCTTATCCGCACATGGTAAAGAGACTCCTCACACTGCAATCTATGCTTCCATGTGGTTTATTACTATGGGTGTTTAATAGATGATCATTTATTAGATCCAACTGGTTACAGTAAAGTATATGTTTAATGGATAAACAGCACCTCAATGCTCAAAGTGCAAGGCAGTAAATATGTATTTTTTTTTTCACATATACTGCCAGCTGACATTGATTGTTCTTTTACAGATACAGGTCAGCTTGGCCACATTCAAGGTTCACTACTGAATGCATTTTCTATTTTCGGAATTGTTCCATGGCTTGTGCAGGCTCAGGTTTAATTTTCAGGGGCACTTTGGCACGTTCTCATATGAATTATCTGCAGCACCATTGCCAGTGTCTACAAAAAGGAGAACTGATTCTATAGGGAGTAACTATTTCAAACTGTAAACACACTAGTAAATGAGAATGATTACAGAGAATAGAACACGACTCTAGATTGAGTTGTTTTATTGTGACTGATCATGGGGATAGTGAGATGAATTTTCAATGGGTCATAATGAGAAAATATAGGTCATTGCTCACTGTACACAATGGTAAAGTAAGCGAGTGGCACAAACAAACTAGGCTTAATTGTTGGGGTTTCTGTAGTTTAGCTACATAATGTGAATCCCACGATACTCACAAGTCAATTTATATTGCAGCCAATTTCAGGATACTCATGTATCTCACAAGTCTGTTTATTTTTCCAGACAGTTGTTCATGGAGTTTAGGGACATAGTCATCCTATTCTGGATGATAGCAGGTCCCAGCTACGGGAGTTCCCAGTCCGTATGTCTGTCAAAAGACTTGGATCTTGATCTTTCCAGGGTTGTCTCCGGAGAGGTTGGTGAGGACCGGCTCGGTGCAGAAGAGGCAGCCTGACTGCTCATAGACCAGACATACCTGTGTAGACATGGAGGACAGATGGACAGGACCAGAGATGTGACATGGTCAATGATGTATAGAGGGTGTTGGTATACTCTAAAAGGATTATGGAAGGAGTAAGTTACCCCCTTACCATTTCAAAGCAGTTATTTTCCTGAAAGAGGAAATGCAAGGACTGATTCCGGGGAGCTGCACACTGGATTTGGTTGCACAAAAATAACACAAGGTGGCAGACAGAGGCCTGACTTTTTCTTCAGTGGAGTTTATCTGAGGTTGGCATTCAATGTTATGGTGCATTACCGCCTCCTACTGTACTGGAGTGTGGGCCTGAGAGGGAGGAACTAAATCCTACCTGCCAGCCCTGTTTCTCTTAAATATATATTTGGGACTGTATCTAATGATGTTCTACTCATTATGCTCTTTAAACTCAATTTCTGTATCCCCTTCTCCCTTATACTGGATCTCATTCTCTCTTTCCCGCTCATATCCACACTGTATCAGTGCATGCTCCACTTTCTCTGTTTCCTGCCAGAAATCATACATTCCTGTTGGATGCTTTCCTATCATATTTAATGTCATATTCAACCGGCTGTGTCCCACACTTAGTCTTGTAAAGATGGCCTCCTCTCTTCTGTCTCTTCCTGCCGTCCTCCCCTACCCAACATTCCTCGGACTGGATGCCTGTCCTGGCTTAGTGTCTCTGTTCCACTTCTGCTGCCATCTCTGCATCACCACTGTCCATATCAGTCCTTTTGGCTCTGCCTTGCTCAATTGAGACTTCAACATCCATCTCCCCACTACTAAGACAGAGGCCGGACTGTCATATGGATTGCCTTTGTGCCAATCACATTACGTTTAGCTCTACAGTTAGAACCTTTGGCCAATCACAAGTGCTATCAATCTCTCTCACTTCACTTCAACAGCGCACTGCTTGACCCAAATTTGCCATTCTAGATTTTTAGATTTATGTCCCCACTCTTGCTTGAGTTGTCACGTTTTGCTGATAGGCTAGGGATAATGGCACTTTGTTCTTATAACGTATGTTTTTTTTTTATGACCAGATTGTAGTATTATTATTTTTTTATGACCAGATTGTAGTATTATTTTTTTTTTATGACCAGATTGTAGTATTATTTTTTGGGGGGAAAATCCCAGAGAGGGCGGAAGGTCCTATTTCAAACAATTATTGGTCATTGTCAGGAACGCCTATAATTATTCTCAGTAGTAGTTGTCTATCAGCCAGTCAATTAACTTGAGTAACCCTGCCTCATTGATCAGTGCGGTGTGTACCGGTGTCCCCCACTGAGGCAGTGTTGCCAACTCCTCAGTAAGGAAAGTAGCTATTGGCTGTCCTAAAAGTCGCTGAATGACATCATCACCTGATTTGCATAATTGGCCATATGCATGTAATTGTGATGGTCGCTGAAGGAGAGAGGAATAAATAAAAAAAAGTGAGTAAAAAAACACCCTAAATATGTTTATAACTACAAATTAATTAACTTCTGTCGATTCTTGTTTTGTTTATGTCACAATTCCAACCCTCCTCCTTTATCCGGGCTAGTGACCAAAAAGAGACACTCTGGTGGAGTTACTTAATTGTTTTTCTTTTTTTTCTTCTTAATTTGGTTTGGTTTTTAACCTTATGGTCCACAGTCCACAGTAAAACATGAACATTTTTAACCATAACATTTTTGACATTTTTTAGTATGCAATCTACATTAACAATCTAAATGGACCAAAAAGAGAGAATAGAAAAAACTGTCAATGGCAATGTGAGAAAATTATGGTAACTAGTCTGGCCCTAAATCAGGTTTAAATAAATGTTAATGTAAACCAGGGTGGGATCAGCCAGTGGCGGCTTCCCGCATGCGCAATTAATTTGCAGTTTGGGCTCAGAGGGGTGAACATCTCCTGCTCTGACTGCAGCTGGGAGGGACTGCTGCGCAAGGCCTGTGAGTGCTTTGGGACAGGGGTGGGGAAAACTATGTCATCGCTTTAGAAGCTTCTGATAGTCTAATTGACATCATTTGAGTCAATTGAGGTGTACCTTGTGGATGTATTTCAAGGCCTACCTTCAAACGCAGGGCCAAAATTCACCCAACTTATTGTGGGATGCTTGTGGAAGGCTACCCAAAACGTTTGACCCAAGTTAAACGATTTAAAGGCAATGCTACCGAAATACTAATCGAGTGCATGTTAACTTCTGACCCACTGGGAATGTGGTGAAAGAAATAAAAGCCGAAATAAATAATTCTCTCTACTATTATTCTGACATTTCACATTCTTCAAAAAGGGGTGATCCTAAGACAGGGGATTTTCAAAAGGATTAAACTATTTTTTGGGTCTTCCTCTGACACCGCCTAGTATATAGGTCCTGGATGTCAGAAAGCTTGGCCCCAGTGATGTACTGGGTCGTACTCACTACCCTCTGTGGCGCCTTATGGTCGGATGCAGAGCAGTTGCCATAACCAGGCGGTGATTCAACAGGTCAGGATGCTCTCGATGGTGCAGCCGTATAACTTTTTGAGGATCTGGGGACACATGCCAAATATTTTCAGTTTCCTGAGGGGGAAAAGGTGTTGTCATGCATCTTCACAACTGCCTTGGTGTGTTTGGACCATGATAGTTTGTTGGTGATGTGGACACTCTCGACCCGCTCCACTTCAGCCCCGTCAATGTTAATAGGGGCCTGTTTGTCCCTCATTTTCCTATTGTCCACGATTGTCTTGCTCACATTGAGGGAGAGGATGTTGTCCTGGCACCACACTGCCAGGTCTCTGACCTCCTCCCTATAGGCTGTCTCATCGTTGTTGGTGATCAGGCCTACCACTGTTGTGTCGTCAGCAAACTTAATAATGGTGTTGGAGTCGTGCTTGGCAACTGCGGGTTGGTGAACAAGGAGTACAGGAGGGGACTAAGTATGCTCCCCTGAGGATCCCCAGTGTTGAGGATCAGCCTGGCAGATGTGTTGTTGCCTACCCTTACCATCTGGTTGCGGCCCGTCAGGAAGTCCAGGATCCAGTTGCAGAGGGAGGTGTTTTAGTCCCAGTGTCATTAGCTTAGTGATGAGCCTTGTGGGTACTATGATGTTGAACGCTGAGCTGTAGTCAATGAACAGCATTCTCAGATAGGTGTTCCTTTTGTCCCGGGTGCATGCTCAGTCCCCTCCTGTACTCCCTGTTCACCCACGACTGCATGGCCAGGCATGACTCCAACACCATCATTAAGTTTGCAGACGACACAACAGTGGTAGGCCTGATCACCGACAACGACGAGACAGCCTATAGGGAAGAGGTCAGAGACCTGGCCGGGTGGTGCCAGAATAACAACCTATCCCTCAACGTAACCAAGACTAAGGAGATGATTGTGGACTACAGGAAAAGGAGCATCGAGCACACCCCCATTCTCATCGACGGGGCTGTAGTGGGTCAGGTTGAGAGCTTCAAGTTCCTTGGTGTCCACATCAACAACAAACTAGAATGGTCCAAACACACCAAGACAGTAATGAAGAGGGCACGACAAAGCCTATTCCCTCAGGAAACTAAAAAGATTTGGCATGGGTCCTGAGATCCTCAAAAGGTTCTACAGCTGCAACATCGCTCTGACCGGTTGCATCACTGCCTGGTATGGCAATTGCTCGGCTTCCGACCGCAAGGCACTACAGAGGGTAGTGCGTAGGGCCCAGTACATCGCTGGGCCAAAGCTGCCTGCCATCCAAGACCTCTACACCAGGCAGTGTCGGAGGAAGGCCCTAAAAATTGTCAAAGACCCCAGCCACCCCAGTCATAGACTGTTCTCTCTACTACTGCATGGCAAGCGGTACCGGAGTGCCAAGTCTCGGACAAAAAGGCTTCTCAACATTTTTACCCCCAAGCCATAAGACTCCTGAACCGGTAACCAAACGGTTCTCCGGACTATTTCCATTGTGTGCCCCCCCCCCCTCTTTTACGTTGCTGCTACTCTCTGTTTATTATATGCATAGTCACTTTAACTATACATGTACATACTACCTCAATTGGCCCGACCAACCAGTGCTCCCGCACATTGGCTAACCGGACTATCTGCATTGTGTTCCACCACCCACATACCCCTCTCTTTACGCTACTGCTACTCTCTGTTCATCATATATGCATAGTCACTTTAACCATACCCACATGTACATACTACCTCAATAAGCCTGACTACCCGGTGTCTGTATATAGCCTTGCTACTGTTATTTTCAAATTTATTTTTACTGTTTTATTTCTTGACTTTCCTACACACACAAACACATACCTTTTTTTCGCACTATTGGTTAGGGCCTGTAAGTAAGCATTTCACTGTAAGGTCTACACCTGTTGTATTCGACGCACGTTACAAATAAACTTTGATTTGATTCCAGTGTTTAATTGCTATATTGTAATTACTTTGCCACCATGGCCTATTTATTGCCTGCCTTACCTCCCTTAATTAGCTTACCTCATTTGCACACAATGTATATAGACAAAAATGTTTCTACTGTATTATTGACTGTATGTTTGTTTATGCCATGTGTAACTCTGTTGTTGTATGTGTCGAACTGCTTTGCTTTATCTTGGCCAGGTCGCAGTTGTAAATGAGAACTTGTTCTCAACTAGCCTACCTGGTTAAATAAAGGTGAAAAATATATATATATATAAAATGCCCCTATGCACAAAAGGAGATCCATACAGAAATGGTTTGTTGAGATCGGTGTGGAAAAACTTGACTGGCCTGCACAGAGCCCTGACCTCAACTCCATCAAACACCTTTGGGAAGAATTGGAATGCCAACTGTGAGCGAGGCCTAATCACCCAACATCAGTGCCCAACCTCACTAATGCTCTTGTGTGGAAGCAAGTCTCTGCAGCAATGTTCCAACATCTAATGGAAAGCCTTCCCAGAATAGTGGAGGCTGTTATAGCAGCAAAGGGTGTACCAACTCCATATTAATGCCCATGATTGTGGAATGAGATATTCGACGAGCAGGTGTCCACATACTTTTGGTCATGTAGTGTAACTGTTAAGTTGTTTTTTAACAAAAATGTAACGTTAGCCGTTAATGCCCTAGTTGTATATTTTCGGTGAAAATCACTACAATACATGTGCTTTAGCTGTCACCCTGGTCTGATATTGGCTACACTAGATACTTCCCTACTGCCGCACGCGAATAAGGTGTCCTGTGTTGTCGGCTTGCAGCGTATACTCTCTTATGGAGCAGTGTTGACTCTTATGGTGAAATCCAGATAGTTATGCCTACTACCATCTGTGTAGGCTGCTATCCTACTTGAAATAAAATCAAGTGAGATGGAACAAATTGGAGATGGTGATCAAATCCAGATGGTGACCAATACTTATTGTTATTTCGCCCTCGCTCTTCGATATAATCACTTTACAAGTTTTAATAAGTGCTAGATAACTAGCTTTAGCCAGATAACAAGCACTATGCGGCAATCGCGCCGCCATGAATTTCTGGATGCTAAAATTCTAATAGTTCACCTAATTTCAGTTTGTGACAAAACAAGCAGTCATTGTGTATATATTCATTTTACCATCTTAACAGGTGAGAAATATATTTTCCATAACCTAAAATATAGTAAGTTGGCGTACAAAGCCGAAAGTAAAAGATGCCAAAACGAAACAAAAGTTCGGGAAGCATAGAAATACAGCACATAGAACACATAATTGTTAGACTTGTTGTCAATGAGAATGACATATCTATAACTCTGTCTATGTGAATTTGGTCTGGTCGCACAAAAGGTTACATATTGCAACTGGGTAGGGCTTATCCGGACAACTGACTGAACCGTTTTGTCTCCATACTCGACTCAGCTACGCGACATGCGTCATCCATTTGGGCACTAGGCGTGTCCATAATGCCTCTCCCGGAGTAAACAGCCAGGTAGTCAAATAGGTTAAAATGTGTAGCATGTGGCGGTTCCATGGAAAAGAGACATGTTAAATGATGGCCTATGTATCTATTATTTACTCTAAGCAGTCTCATGTAAACTACGTGTCGAGTTGTCTTGTGTCATAGCACGTACAACAGGTAGTCAGGTAAACTGCTGACATTGGCAACCAAGCTTTTGTTTAACATGAAATCGGGCTATACAGCAGGAATAATCATGAAGGCATTCTCAGTTGCAATTTTTCTTCTTCTGTTCATGGATCAGACAGGTGAGTGTCCACTTGTGACATGTTTATGAATAGACTATGTAACCCAAAAGGTGGACTTAGCCTAATAAGTGATACAGTGAAATTAGTTTATATTAGGTCAATGTTTTGATCTATGTGGTGCTCACTTCTACTATTTGATCATCGTCTCATCTCTTGCTTATTGTTTTTATGAAATTTGCAGCAAATGGACGCTCAGATAAAACTACTGTAATTAAAACTCTGGGGGCGAATATTCTACTTCCGTGTTGGAACACTGCTATGAACGTGACTCCCTCCTTCACGCGATGGATGCAGAATGGACAGGTTATCATTGGCCGAAATCATTCCATAATTCTAACTCCTTCAAGTGAAGGGCACCTGACGATAATGTACAATCAAAGCTTGTACATCAATGGACTAGCTTTATCAGATGAGGGGATATATCTTTGTGATTCCTTACCCCATGACAACAACACTCAAACTAGTCTGACATTGCAAATAGTCTGTAAGTATATGTTTCCTAACGTAACAGTGTTTGTGTTAGTGTCATTCTTGTATAATGACTTGTATAATGACATTACATTGCCAAACGTATGTAGACACACCTTCAAATGAGTGGATTCGGCTATTTCAGCCTCACCCTTTGCTGACAGGTGTATAGAATCTAGTATTTTGGTCTATTGCTCCTGGCTCCAAATTCCTTGAAACTGGTTCTTCCGGAATATTTGCTGCAGTGGCTAGTTTTGTGGATAACCGTTACTGTAGTAGTATGTCCATGTATCCTGTAGCCATTTGAATGAGCGTGATAAGAGGGTATTTGCGGGTGATCTTAAATACTGTACCTTGAAGAGCGTTGAAATGTCTGATATTAACCAATAAGGACTGAGAAGAATCTCTAAAGAGAATGCCTCGTGTGTATGTTGTGCTATCGTGTGTATGTTGCTCAATAATGAAGCACTGTAACAATGCTTGTTTGGGGATAATGTGAACACTGTATTCAAGTGGAATGTGTATGCCTACTAAACAACCTTATGTTGACCTCTATCAGATGGTCCTGGCAATGGCATCACAGACATCCACCCAGCCACAACCCTTTCCAATGGAACCCTCATCGTCCACAGGGGTTCCACGGTGTTGTTCAACTGCTCCAGCTGGTCCTATCCCTCCCAGCGTCTGTCCTGGGGGTTTCAGGGTGTGGTGTCCAGAAACGACTCCCTGACAGCGGGCAGTGGGTCCTGGCTGAACTTCAGGATAGAGGACATCCAACCCACAGCTCAGGGGAACTACATATGTAGAGCCCAGAACTCAGTTTCCCAGAAGGAAGTTGGCTGGAGCAAAGAGCTGCTTGTATACTGTAGGTGGCTATAAGGGTAATAGACTCACTTGGCTCTGATACTGGGATCTGTCTTCTGTGATTGCCATGGGCTTAGTGATAATAAAATGAAATAAAATCTCAATGTCATTACTGTTTTGTTTATCTGCAGATGCCACTGGCTGGTACCTGGTACCAAATGGTGCCCTAATTGATTAGATTAACCAAAATAATAAATCTAATTATCATAAAAATCTAAATGGTACCTGGTTTGTTATTACTGTGTAATTACTCAAATACCAAATAAATTCTACACGGTAAAATTAACTGCTTCCATTTCTCCTCTAGATTCCCCAGAGAAGCACCCGGAGTGTCAGTGGAAGATTGGGAAGGACCCGTCCCATGTCCAGTTTAACTGCAGCTGGTTTGGAGGCTACCCCTCTCCCACATTACTCTGGGGGGAGAAACATCAAGTGCCATCGAGCCAGGTGTTTATTTGTGTGTTTATTTTGGTGGACAATTTAAAAACACAATTTAATGGGATACAATGCATTTGAAATCATTGATGGTAACACAAAAGTGTAACAACTTATTTCCATTGTGGTCCTCTTAGGTGGCTGGACAGCTGATGGAGTCGGAGGTGACAGACCGTCTAGTGGTAAATCTGAACAGGTCGTTGTTGTTCGAGGGGCAGACGCTGAAGTGTGATGGGCATCATCCTATGATTAGTACAGAAGACGAGAAGTTCTGCTCCTTCACGCTCAGTAAGAGGCACCCTGCAAACTAGTCAACATCTGCTATGATTAATGTTTACTTTTCAGATTTATGGTTTCTGTATTGCAAATACTGTAGAAAGACGCCCTGAAACGTATCAATGTTTAGTTCAGTTCAGTTCAACTCTTTTTTTATTTCAGCTTATAAACAACTGTATGGTTTCTGCAACTGTACAAAGCTCAGAATGTTAGCCAGGTATGAAACCATTCAGTGGCACACAGCAAGTGTGTTTTTGCAATTCAAGAAAGGCGTGCCGAGGGATATTTTGAAGCGTTATCTTAGCACCATGAAAGTTTACTCAAACAATGAAAAAGTGCCAAAGAATCTCTTACTCAGCCACACCTCTCCAGTGTGTGTGTGTGCATCCTTATATCTAATATAAATGTTTTTAAAAAAATGTTATCCGTTATTTTAACGGTTAAGTTGACTGAGAACACATTCTCATTTACAGCAACAACCTGGGGAATAGTTACAGGGGAGAGGAGATGAATGAGCCAATTGTAAACTGTGGATGATTAGGTATGAGGGCCAGATTGGTAATAAAGCCAGGATTAACACCCCTACTCTTACGATAAGTGCCATGGGATCTTCAGTGACCACAGAGAGTCAGGACACCTGTTTAACATCCCATCTGAAAGGCAGCACCCTACACAGGGTAATGTCCCCAATCACTGCCCTTGGGATATTTTCTTTAGACCAGAGGAAAGAGTGCCTCCTACTGGCCCTCCAACACTACTTCCAGCAGCATCTGGTCTCCCATCTAGGGACTGACCAGGACCAACCCTGCTTAACTTCAGAAGCAAGCCAGCAGTGGGATGCAGGGTGGTATGCTTCTGGCTCAATTGTAATTATGTGTAATTATATCCCTGGCCCAGTCTAACACCATGTTTCTTCTCATCTCCCAGAGTCTCCTTATCCTGAAGGGGAACCACTGGTCACAGCTCTCGAAGGCACCAACATCACATTAACCTGTAAAGAGTCCAGCTCCCTGCCTCCAGCCCTCACCACCTGGCAGAGGACAGCACAGCAGGAGGACGTGGTACCCAGCCCCAAGTATGTCCTGTCACGACAGGGCCCCACCTTCACCCTCACCATAGTCAACATCACCAAGCAGGACGAGGGCTTCTACTTCTGCAGGAGCGAGAACCCACTGATGGTCCGCGAGCTGGAGATCTATTTAACAGTTAAAAGTGAGTTAAGACTGAGTTGAGTGTCGGTGCGTCTGTGTGTGTGCATGCGCCTAATTTTCCTTCCTGTAAGAAAATTGTGGGACTATGGGAAATTGTATAGAAAACTTATCTAGAGATTGATTATGGCCCTAGTGATAGTTTGTTTATAATCATAAAGGCCAGGTGTGGGGGATCTTTATCAGAACAAAACCATTTGTGAACATACTTAGTGCATCACTGCCTGGTATGGCAACGGCTTGGCCTCTGACCAAAGACTCCAGCCACCCTAGTCATAGACTGTTCTCTGCTACCGCACTGCAAGCGGTACCGGAGCACCAAGTCTAGGTCCAAGAGGCTTGAAACTGCTGCTCCAGTTTCAACTGTTCAATCATTCTGCCTGCGGCTATGGAACCCTGACCTGTTCATTGGACGTGCTACCTGTCCCAGACCTGCTGTTTTCAACTCTCTAGAGACAGCAGGAGTGGTAGAGATGGTAGAGATACTCTGAAAGATCGGCTATGAAAAGCCAACTGACATTTACTCCTGAGGTGCTGACCTGTTGCACCCTCGACAACCACTGTAATTATTATTATTTGACCATGCTGGTCATTTATGAACATTTGAACATCTTGACCATGTTCTGTTATAATCTCCACCCGGTACAGCCAGAAGAGGACTGGCCACCCCTCATAGCCTGGTTCCTCTCTAGGTTTCTTCCTAGGTTCTGGCCTTTCTAGGGAGCTTTTCCTAGCCACTGTGCTTCTACACCTGCATTGCTTGCTGTTTGGGGTTTTAGGCTGGGTTTCTGTACAGCACTTTGCGATATCAGCTGATGTAAGAAGCTTTATGAATAAATTATATTTGATTCTAAACAGCTTCTACCCCCAAGCCATAAAACTCCTGAACATCTATTAAAATGGCTACCCAGACTATTTGCACTGTCTCCCGCCCCCCCTCCACTCCCCTCTCCCCTCTCCACACTGCCACTCTCTGTTGTCATCTTTGCATAGTCACTTTAATAACTCTACCTACATGTACATACTACCTCAACTAACCGGTGCCCCCGCACATTGAATCTGTGCCGGCACCCCCCTGTATGTATGTGTGTGTGTGTGTATATATATATATATATATATATAATTAATATATATATATATATATATATATATATATATATATATATATATATATATATATATATATATATATATATATATATAATTAATATATATATATATAATTAATATATATATATATAATTAATATATATATATATATATATATATATATATAATTAATATATATATATATATATATTAATATAATATAATAATATAATATAATATATATATATATATATATATATATATATATATATATATAATATATATATTATATATATATATTTTTTTTTTTACTGCTGCTCCTTAATTACTTGTTACTTTTATCTCTTATCCATATATTTTGTTTAAGCTGCACTGTTGGTTAGGGGCTCGTCAGTAAGCATTTCACTGTAAGGTCTACTACACCTGTTGTATTCTGCGCATGTGACTAGTAACATTTGATTTGTAATAGAGGTATAGACACAGAAGACCATACTTATGAACAAAACCTTACAAAGGCAGGTGCAGAAAGGTAGCAAGGCAACACCTTCTTTGGAATGTTGATAAACCTGTTGCCTCTCCTTGTGAGAGATTCTTGTACATTCATGTCCCTTTAGCAACATGTAAGCATGCCTAATGAGAGACGAAAACACGTCTAATCTAGTTTTTCTTTTCTTTCTCAGCCTCATCTCAATACACTGGAGCAATCATTGGGATATTCCTAGCCATTTTGATCGTAGGATCTGGGATTGTTATCGCTAAAACAGTATATTCCAGCCGTGACCGAATTTGCCTGGGTAAAACCTTTTCTTCCCCATGAATTGCATTGTCCCTTTTCTTACAAGAGCTTTTAAGTTAGCTCATCTGTCTTTGTTTATTATTGTGTCATTTCATGAAAGGTGAAAGAAAAAGATCCATCAACCTGACCTTAAAGATAAGATATACTTTGATGACGACTGACTGGGAAAGTTACTGACTTGCTCAAATATATACTTAAATACTAACAGCCAAATTTGATTACAGGTAATGGATTTGAGCGAATGGAGGAGGACAGGGAAGATGTGTTGAGCCTGGTAGAGTCCGATGAAGAGGTGTTTCCTGAAGCAGTACCCAGACTGCCACCTCTATCTCTGACTAACGGACACAACACTACTACACTTGTACAAATACATCAAATCTCATCCAGTAAGACATGATTCTAGCTGCTCCCTGCTTGTAGAAGGGGGGATTGCCCACTTGGGTACTAGCTGCATATATTTGTTTTGAAAAGGTGTAGGCCTATTCTATATTACATTATGAAGGCATGTGATTGTAATGTTGTAATTGCATGTATCTGTAATATACAGTGGATAGAACTAACTATTCTGTTTCGTATTGACCTCATGCTGTATATGCAGCTCAAACCCAAATCTGTAACCCATCTCTTTTTCAGATGACCATGAAGATGAAGAAATTGTTGAACATCCATTACAGCTAGAACATACAGATATGGAAGAACTTGTCACATTTTAGGTGTTGGAAGATTGATATTCTTTAAAACATTACATAAAAACAAAGAGAACATTTTACTACCTATGAAACTGTGAAAAAATGTGTAATTATTGGTGGTTGGCTTTCACAGTAGCCGATGTATGGGTCAGCTTTTTATCATCCATTTCACTTTTTTGGCTGATGAATTAATAATTAACAGGGTTATTTAAATGAATTGTTGCCATTCGTCTCAAATGACATTTTTCACAATAATGTAACATTTCATAACATTTTGTATCACTCAAACACAAAATAAACCTGAATAAAATAAAGCATAGGCAGGGTGAGTTGCACCCCTATTTGCCCTCAGCACAGCCTCAATTCGTTGGAGCATGGACAAAAAAAAAAGGGTGTTGAAAGCATTCCACAGGGATGCTGGCCCATGTTGATGTCAATGCTTCAGTTGTTTCAAGTTGGCTGGATATCCTTTGGGTGGTGGACCATTCCTGATACACACGGGAAACTGTTGAGTGTGAAAAATCCAGAAGCGTTGCAGTTCTTTAAACACTCAAACTGACTGGCACCTACAACCATGCCCCATTCAAAGGCACTTAAATGTTTTGTCTTGCCCGTTCATCCTCTGAACGGCACACACACACAAACCATGTCTCAAGTCTTAAAACTCCTTATTTAACCTGTCTCCTCCACTTCATTGTCACTGATTAAAGGGGATTTAACAAGTGACATCTATAAGGGATCATAGTTTTCACCTGGATTCACCTGGTCAGTCTATTTCAGGGATACTCAACTCTTACCCTACGAGGTCCGGAGCCTGCTGGTTTTCTGTTCTACCTGATAATGAATTGCACACACCTGTTGTCCCAGGTCTAAATCAATCCCTGATTAGAGGGGAACAATGAAAAAATTAAGAGGAGCTGGCTTCGAGATCCAGAGTTAAGTTTGAGCGGTCTATTTCATGGAAAGAGCAGGTGTTCCTAACGTTTTGTACACTGTTTTGCTCTCTCTTTTTATTAATGAACAACGTATACAATTTACAAGTTGTAATGAGCAGGGGTGCAACTTTAGTTTAAGAAGTGGTGGGAACATAATTATTTTTTGTATCCAGTTGGATAAACACTCCAAACAGCCTACCCGACGTCCCGAGGCGTCCGCATGGTCCTAAAGTCCACGTTGCCCTATTTTGTATGACATTACAATGATAAAACTGGTGGGGACAAAAATGCAATTTCAAAATGTGGGGCGGACATGTCCCTGTGAATGAGTATGCTTATCAATAGATCAAACAAGCCCATGACGAGTCGATGTTACTTAATAGAAAACAAAGGCACGTGTGGCAAGGTAGCCAATCATATCGCATTGGAGGGATGGAATTTTACTGTACAGGAAATCAGATGAATTCTTCTTTGACTTACATTTCTCTACCGAAATCTTAAAAAAACACTATTTGGCTATATCACGTCATTTAGCGTTCCGAATATACAGTATGCGCTCTATTTTTCTCTCGGAATATGGCATTTTAACATGGGATTATTGACTAGACGTCATTGTTAGATAATCAGGAAGTATAGACAGTAACCCGATCAAGAATGTGATAACCTGCTTCCGTCAACATCTAAAATTTGCAAAAATGTGTTCATTGAAAGACAACATTCGGCGCATACGGCCAGGTACGTTCCATTTTATTTATAGGACTATAATAAAACAATATACAGGTAACTGCCAAAATAAAGGAAACACTTGAGTAAATTAGGGTTCTGGCGGCTCTGTTATGGTGTGGGGTGCATTTTGCTGGCATGGTTTAGGTCCACTGAGGGCAAGGTAAACGCCAATAAACACAGCCATACTGAGTGATCACCTTCAAACTATGATTAATCATTTCTATCCTGGTGGGAGTGGTTTCTTCCAGGATGACAATGACCCCATTCAAAGGGCACAAGTGGTGGTCAATTAATGATTTGATGAGCATGAAAACGATGCAAAACTAGATTCAGCTGCGGGACGATTTTCTCTTTGAGCGGATGGCCAGGAGACGGACATAATTACCAATAGTTTGTAGACTGCAAATTGACCGCAAGAAGCCCACACAGATATAACGTTTAACTAAAACAATAATTTCAAACGTTGCTTTCATGTGTATATGATCACATATATCTCTGTATTATGGGTGGGAATACTTTGGAACAGATTTCCAAAATTAAAATCACTTGGAGCTGATTTGCTGGTCTCTACCAATAGAGTTCCAGACACTTGTAGAATCTATACCAAGACTGTTCTGGCGGCTCGTAGGGACCCAACACCCTGTTAACACACCTTATGTTTTTGTTTCCTTTATAGCTTTCAGAAACAGTCAATCCCATGTAGAAGTTGGGAGAAAGGAAAGGGAAAAATTGCCAACTGAACAGCTGGTGCACTAACAAATATACTCAGCAAAAAACGAAACATCCTCTCACTGTCAACTGCATTTATTTTTAGCAAACTGAACATGTGTAAATATTTGTATGAACATAACAAGATTCAACAACTGAGACATAAACTGAACAAGTTCCACAGACATGTGACTAACAGAAATTGAATAATGTGTCCCTGAACAAAGGGGGGTAAAAATCAAAAGTAACAGTCAGTATCTGGTGTGGCCACCAGCTGCATTAAGTACTGCAGTGCATCTCCTCCTCATGGACTGCACCAGATTTGCCAGTTCTTGCTGTGAGATGTTACCCCACTCCTCCACCAAGGCACCTGCAAGTTCCTGGAAATTTCTGGGGGAAATGGCCCTAGCCCTCACCCTCCGATCCAACAGGTCCCAGACGTGCTCAATGGGATTGAGTTCCGAGCTCTTCGCTGGCCATGGCAGAACACTGACATTCCTGTCTTGCAGGAAATCACGCACAGAACGAGCAGTATGGCTGGTGGCATTGTCATGCTGGAGGGTCATGTCAGGATGAGCCCTCAAGAAAGATACCACATGAGGGAGGGGGATGTCTTCCCTGTAACGCACAGCGTTTGACAACAAACTCAGTCTGATGATGCTGTGACACACCTTCCCAGACCATGACGGACCCTCCACCTCCAAGCGTTGTTGACGGTGATGTCTGGTGAGGACCTGCCTTTACAGGCCTTACAACAGGCATACAAGCCCTCAGTCCAGCCCCTCTCAGCCTATTGCGGACAGTCTGAGCACTGATGGAGGGATTGTGCGTTCCTGGTGTAACTCGGGCAGTTGTTGCCATCCTGTACCTGTCCCGCAGGTGTGATGTTCGGATGTACCGATCCTGTGCAGGTGTTGTTACACGTGCGATCGATTGTCCGTCCTGTAGCGCTGTCTTAGGCGTCTCACAGTACAGACAATGCAATTTATTGCCGTGGCCACATCTGCAGTCCTCGTGCAGCATGCAGCATGCCTAAGGCACGTTCACGCAGATGAGCAGGGACCCTGGGCATCTTTCTTTTGGTGTTTTTCAGAGTCAGTGAAAGGCCTCTTTAGTGTCCTAAGTTTTCATAACTGTGACCTTAATTTCCTACCGTCTAAGCTGTTAGTGTCTTAATGACCGTCCATCAGATGCATGTTAATGAATTGTTTATGGTTCATTGAAGCATGGGAAACGTGTTTAAACCCTTTACAATGAAGATCTGTGAAGCTATTTGGATTTTTACGAATTATCTTTGAAAGACAGGGTCCTGAAAAATGGGCTTTTCTTTTTTTGCTGAGTTCATGTGGAATATTCACTCAAATGCACTGTATTGTGGTAGTCCAACAACAGACATTTTTTATATTCTAACTTCTCGCCTCTCACAGCTTCCGATGGGCTGATATTGGAATTGAAATCCGCCCACCCTCCATCGCTGGAGGGGCGCGCTGGCTGCGAGACGTGGAGCGTTGATTTCTCTCCAGATGGATCCTGGTTTGCATGGTCCATGGGACACGGGATTGTGTGGGTGATTGCCTGGCCGCTTCGGCATGATAAGTATGTCGAGCCTTTAAAGACTATAGGCCTGTAAATATTCCTCCTTCCTTCCATTCTTCCTTCCTTCCAAATATTCTTCCTTGCTTCCTCTCCTTCCTCATTTGAAGGTCTTGATGTTATTCATCAGCAACTCTTGAGTTTTATTCTTCATTTGTTTACTGTCAATGCTTGTCCATATAGGGTCAATAGGGTTGAGATTGCCCTAGAGAGCAACAGACAGGACAAGACCCTGAACTGTGGTCAGACAGTGTGGGGGCTGGCGTTTGGACCACGTCCATCAAAGACACCAGCACCTGGAGAAAAAGCAGCATCCCGTGAGAGAGAATCATCCAGACTGCTTCTGGCAACTGGCTTAGAGAATGGAGTGATCAAGATATGGGATGTTGAAACTGGTGGGATATGCAACTTAGGACACTGCTCTATTTAATTTATTGACCACATGATGCCAAGTCTCTAATGTTAACGTGCAACTCACAGTGCCCTGATTACATTTTCAGGTCAGCCTCGGTTTGACCTCAAAGGACATGAGGGTATTGCAAGGGACCTGGTCTTCACTCCCAATGAAAAGCTCACCCTTGTATCATCCTCTCGAGACAAAACCTTAAGGATATGGGATCTAACCCAGAAAGGTCAGCTATTGTTATACATCTAAAAATCATTCCCCCAAAGGACATTTCTCTCATCTTCTTCAATGCTGAAAATCATGCTAATTTTTATTACATATGGAATTTACCTTAAACTTCTATATACGGTATCTTTTTCTCTGCCCTCCATAGGTGAAAAGGAGCCACATGTCTTCTCTGGCCACAAGGACTGGGTCAGCTGCTGTAGTGTCTCACCAGACTGCAGCATGATCGCATCGGTCGGCAGGTTTGACAGAGTGAGTTGCCCCTCAGCAGAGAACCACTTCTCCGAGAGAACCACAATAGTTGCTGACACCGTGCTGAAAAGGAAATGTCTGAGCAAGCAGAGTTTGGTTTGACTCAGCATGGTAGTATGAAAAGGCTATAAAAGTTTTTTTATTTTACCAGATGGTGTGTCTATGGAGCCTGCGGTCATACACTTTCATCAGGAACTTAACGGGGATCAACCACAAGACATTCTACCTGTTAGCTTCCTGTGACTTCTCTCCCGATGGGGCACTGCTTGCCACTGCAGCCTTCAGTGGTTCCCGTTGGTGGATCGATCTGTGGGATCCCTACACTGCACAGAAATTGTCTTCTCTAATGTACATCTGTGTGGATAATGATTTGATATGTGTAGCAGGATAATGGTGTGATATGTGTGGTGCATTAGTTGACACATTGTTGCTTTTTCTTTCCAATAGGGATTGCTCTGAGATGTATGGACAGAACCAAATCTCATCATTGAGATTCTCCCCCGAGGGTTTGCAACTGGCCATTGTTACTGAAGACAGGTAAGAGTTTAATTAAGAGCTTTGCACCCTTCTCAACAAATTTAAAAGAGAAAGTGCTAGGCCTTCTGTTTCATGTGTTTCACAGAGCCCTCCAGATGTGGGAGCCAGGACAGAGGGGTATGGTGATGCAGACCAAGGAGGACCGTACCTCCAATGGGCTGTGCTGCAACTTCCATCCACAAGGGGGAGTCGTAGCCACAGGGTAGATTTACTTTACTCTCATTAGAATAAATTGATACAAACATGAGCCTCCTACAAATCAAATCAAACTTTATTTGTCACATGCGCCGAATACAACAGGTAGACCTTACCGTGAAATGCTTACTTACAAGCCCTTAACCAACAATGCAGTTCAAGAAAGATATTTACCAAATAAACTAAAGTAAAAAATAATAAAAAGTAACAATAAAATAACAATAACAAGGCTATATACAAGGGGTACCGGTACCAAGTCAATGTGCAGGGGTACAGGTTAGTCAGGGTAATTTTGAACATGTAGGTGGGGGTAAAGTGACTATGCATAGATAATAAACAGTGAGTAGCAGCAGTGTAAAAACAAATGGGGGGGGGGGGGGGGTCAATGTAAATAGTCTGGGTGGCCATTTGATTCATTGTTCAGCAGTCTTATGGCTTGGGGGTAGAAGCTGTTAAGGAGCCTTTTGGTCATAGACTTGGTGTTCCGGTACTGCTTGCCGTGCAGTAGCAGAGAGAACAGTCTATGACTTGGGTGACTGGAGTCTTTCACCATTTTTGTTGGTCTTTCCTCTGACACCGCCTAGTATATAGGTCCTGGATGGCAGGATGCTTGGCCCCAGTGATGTACTGGGTACCTAACTACCCTCTGTAGAGACTTACGGTCAGATGCCGAGCAGTTGCCATACCAGGCGGTGATGCAACCGGTCAGGATGCTCTCAATGGTGCAGCTGTAGAAGTTTTTGAGGATCTGGGGACCCATGCCAAATCTTTTCAGTCTCTTGAGGGGGAAAAGGTGTTGTCCTGCCCTCTTCATGATTGTCTTGGTGTGTTTGGACCACTAACTCATTTTAGATGCATCCAAGCCGTCAGGCCTGGATACAATCAACTATGAATTATAAGGGTAGAGTTAATAACATTGGAGAGATGGGGAAGACAATACCCCCTTATTTTACACTGATGTGAGACTGTTGAAAGCAATTTCCAGAGGGCTTTGTGAATATGGTCCTAGGAATTTGCCTTCACCTGTCTCTCATAGCAGTCCAGATGGGGATCAGGAAACAAGGAAAGAAAGCTCCTTCAGATGCACCTCTAAGATCCTGGCCGTATCCGAATAATTGTACTTGCGTTTTCTAAATAGTAGGCATTTTAGGTATGCAGAATTTTTTAGTTTTATAGGTTTAGTGTGCTTTAAATGCCAGGATGTCATACTCATTTGGAATTTTCATCCAGTTCGCTGCACACTATTAAGGGAATCGTCTTTTGAGACCCATGTGTGTCTGACATGGGTATATTACTGGAAACTTTCAAAGTTTACCAGTAAACTACTAGAATTTTGGTGTCTTTCAAGGATTTTATATAATATACCACAATACATCTAGTGGCCCTTTTGAGTACTTCAGATTATCACAGGTGTCTGTAATTATATATATACATAAAAAAAACATTTTTTTACACATTTATTTTACTGTCTTTGTATTCAGTACACTGTTTTGGCATCAAACTGGTGGCAGTTGTGAAAAAAGTCAATAGTTAGAAGAGTTCCAGAGTTAAATGATAATGCCATTGTTAGGTCGATGCTTTTTTCATTAATTAGGCGATTTTCTCTTGAACCATATGGTCTATCTACTAGAAACTCATGGACAATATGGACACAGATATGAAAAATGAATCATATATGAATACAGTTTTTAAAAGTTATTCAAGTATAAATTACCAAAGTTACGATAGATTGCCAAAAAATGTATGTTAATTACCAAAGATTACTATAGTAAATTACCAGTAGCTTTGCAACCCTAGTCTGACAACAACTTATAATCAGCTGAGGGGACGCGTTGTACCAAAATAAACTAATGTTGGGAAGGAACGCAATTGCGCATTAGATGACGCATTCTAATTAGGATGAGCCTAGTATGCTGATATTAGTTGCTTACTACATACTAAACCGTACATTCTAAATAGTATTTAGTATGATTAGTACACAGTATGCAGTTTAAGTAAGTAGTGGGCAAGACAGATTTTGGACACGACACCCAGTTTTGTTGCAGTTTGTCTTTTTAGAAATGGTTCTTATTTAGTTAGCATATCCATGTAGGAAGGTTAAAACGAGGCAAACAAATGGGCTAATACCCTATGTGTTATTGTTGCAGGACCAGAGATGGCCACGTGAGGTTTTGGATGGTTCCCAGGTCAGTGCCCAGTCTGTGCCACCTGTGCCGCTCCGTCCTGCGCCACTCAGTCTCCACACACCAGGTGGAGGCCCTCCCCATACCACGCAGGATCCTGGAGTTCCTCACCTACAGAGACATCCCGGACCACTCAGAAGCACGATCTGACCGCTCCTCGGATGAGGAGGAATAGTGACTTTTGGAATGGGTGGAGGGAATGTTTCTGGACTCCATTTGTAATGCATTTGAGTTGATGGATGCATTGACTGGCTAATGATGGAACAGTCAAAGGAGGAGAGCTTATTATTTGCCTCGTTTACAAATGCATAAAGAGTTGGTGGGAATGTTGTCAGACTGAAATGATGGGACTTTTTAGGACCTTGAGTGGAGTGGATACTTTGTGGTTTACACAAAATCAGTCATGTCTGATCAGCTATTTGTCCAAGGAAATCTCTCAGGATGTCAAAATGGAAATTCACCTGGATGCAATTAGCTAGTGATTATACAGATGAACTTAACAAATTTACATAAATTGCACCAAAAAAATGGAAGTTACTAGATCTATATTTTGTGCTACGGATATATTATAGTATGTAAAGTGACATTTGTGTAATTTTGCTGAGAGTAAATATACATTTTGTAGTGTAAATTGGTCTATTAAATCATAATTCCATGACAGTCTAAAAAAATACACTAATTACAATTTTATTAAACACAAATTAAACTTAATGGACATAAAGGAATATTGAGCAAACGGGGACAACACAAGTGTGTCTTTATGACGTTAGTCTCAAGAGTTCTCTCCCCTGTCGCTTTCGTTGATAAATGTTATATTTTAGTGAACAGGGTACGCAGGCCTTTTGTCCCAGCTCAACACTAACACACCTGACTCAAGTAACCATGGTCTCGAACAGCAATGTATTAATTGTATCAGGTGTGTTAAAGATGGGCTGGAACAAAATCATGCGTAGCTCTCCAAGAACTTGGTAGGTGACCAATGTGTACTAGATCAGGGGTTCCTAAACTTTTTCACTCAGGCCCCCCTTCCAGCAATGGGGAACATCCGCCCCCTCCCGCGTTTCCGCCACGACTAGTTCTGTGGGCACAAGCACTGTTCATGACACAAACTGTTCACACCCCTCTTGTTGGAGAGAACATGTGGCAAGTTTAAAGCTTTTTTTCCTGCAATTCAAACTTTTTGTGAAGGGGTGCAGAGAAAATGTTGCTGTTTTCAATGATTTTCTTGGAATTCAATAAAATGTTGCCATGTCTAATGTGTATTTATGTTATTTGAGTCTCAAACATTACAACAAAATCTATGGGCTAAAAAAACATTAGCTGACATGGACATTTCTGAAAAGTTATAAATAGCTCTGAGGTATGCAATGACTGAAATAACAAGAGGAAAACTGATGATGCACTACCCATTTTTGAAATTGCGTTCTTGTGCGTTCTACTATTACAATTTAAGAGTAAGTTGAAAGCTGCACTGAGTTCCTTAAAAATAAAAATCAATATCTTTGGGGGGGAGGCACAGTTTGGGAAGCACTGTACTAGATGGTTGTGACTGTTTGGGGACCGCTGGTCTGGGTGGCATCATTGACCCAAATCTCTCTCCCAACTGGGTCTTCTCGTTGAGTCCCGAGGCCAGCCGGTACCTATAAGAACAAAACACATTATCAAAAAAGTGTAACATAGTAGTCATCCTAATTCACATTTAACGGACGCTGTGTTACAAAGCGACTTACAAATTGTTGGGTATATAAGCAACAGCCATACTGAAGATACATAAGCACTTACTCAATATCTGCCAACTTGATAAGCAAACCCATCCGAAAAACAGGATGAAAGTCCACTGTAAGAAACCAAAATACATGGTTAATTTATACCAAAGAAGTGTTTCAAATACCTCAAAACATTGCATTGTAAAATTAACAGGTGTAGCAACGTCACGCATTGATCCTACGCCTCAGACCGACAGCATCGATGATGCGGAACATTCAGCCGGGATGATACCAGTATCTCGAAACTCGTTAGTATCATGAAGGAAACAAAAAAAGTGGATTTAACTTCTTCAGGAAAACAGCCCTAGAGTTGGGCTGTTTTTTTGGAGTCATATTTATTTATTTTCTAAGCTATAGCACACATTTTCCATAGGTTTTTAAAGTACCAAAGAATTAGGTCTGCTTCATGGTTTCCCATGAAAAAAATATTACGATACTGATATTGTAACAGCCCTAGTAGCTATGCAACTATACTGAATTAATGTATCTACCACACTTGTGCATACAGTCGCATGTTTTTTGGGAAATGTACACATGCAATTTAATGCATACCTTGGATACCTTCAGAAAGTATTCAGACCACATTACTTTTCCCACATTGTTACGTTACAGCCTTATTTTTAAATTTATACAATTATATTTCCCCCCTCATCTACACACAATACTCCATAAATGACAAAAGAAAAAACAGGTTTTGAAATTGTATCTAATTTATTACAAATAAAAAACAGAAATATTCTATTTACATAAGTATTCAAAAGCCTTTACTCAGTACTTTGTTGAATCACCTTTGGCAGCGATTACAGCATTGAGTCTTCTTGGGTATGACCCTACAAGCTTGGCACACCTTTAATTGGGGAGTTTCTCCCATTCTTCTCTGAAGATCCTCTCAAATCAAATCAAATTTTATTTGTCACATACACATGGTTAGCAGATGTTAATGCGAGTGTAGCGAAATGCTTGTGCTTCTAGTTCCGACAATGCAGTAATAACCAACAAGTAATCTAGCTAACAATTCCAAAACGACACAAGTGAAAGGGGATAAAGAATATGTACATAAAGATATATGAATGAGTGATGGTACAGAGCGGCATAGGCAAGATACAGTAGATGGTATTGAGTACAGTATATACATATGAGATGAGTATTTAAACAAAGTGGCATAGTTAAAGTGGCTAGTGATACATGTACTACATAAAGATGCAGTAGATGATATAGAGTACAGTATATACATATACATATGAGATGAATAATGTAGGGTATGTAAACATTATATTAGGTAGCATTGTTTAAAGTGGCTAGTGATATATTTTACATCATTTCCCATCAATTCCCATTATTAAAGTGGCTGGAGTTGAGTCAGTGTGTTGGCAGCAGCCACTCAATGTTAGTGGTGGCTGTTTAACAGTCTGATGGCCTTGAGATAGAAGCTGTTTTTCAGTCTCTCGGGTCCCAGCTTTGATGCACCTGTACTGACCTCGCCTTCTGGATGATAGCGGGGTGAACAGGCAGTTATGGCCTTCCTGTGACATCGGGTGGTGTAGGTGTCCTGGAGGGCAGGTAGTTTGCCCCCGGTGATGCGTTGTGCAGACCTCACTACCCTCTGGAGAGCCTTACGGTTGTGGGCGGAGCAGTTACCGTACCAGGCGGTGATACAGCCCGACAGGATGCTCTCGATTGTGCATCTGTAGAAGTTTGTGAGTGCTTTTGGAGACAAGCCAAATTTCTTCAGACGCCTGAGGTTGAAGAGGCGCTGCTGCGCCTTCTTCACGATGCTGTCTGTGTGGGTGGACCAATTCAGTTTGTCTGTGATGTGTACGCCGAGGACTTTAAAACTTACTACCCTCTCCACTACTGTTCCATCGATGTGGATAGGGGGGTGTTCCCTATGCTGTTTCCTGAAGTCCACAATCATCTCCTTAGTTTTGTTGACGTTGAGTGTGAGGTTATTTTCCTGACACCACACTCCGAGGGCCCTCACCTCCTCCCTGTAGGCCGTCTCGTCGTTGTTGGTAATCAAGCCTACCACTGTTGTGTCGTCCGCAAACTTAAATCATATTTAATTTACAGCTAAGACCTGAAGCTAGTCCAATTGGACACCTTCTACAGCCGTTAAATTCAACTCTGAGTTGGAGACGTGCGTGGCCACACAGTCGTGGGTGAACAGGGAGTACAGGAGAGGGCTCAGAACGCACCCTTGTGGGGTCCCAGTGTTGAGGATCAGCGGGGTGGAGATGTTGTTGCCTACCCTCACCACCTGGGGGCGGCCCGTCAGGAAGTCCAGTACCCAGTTGCACAGGGCGGGGTCGAGACCCAGGGTCTCGAGCTTGATTACGAGCTTGGAGGGCACTATGGTGTTAAATGCCGAGCTGTAGTCGATGAACAGCATTCTCACATAGGTATTCCTCTTGTCCAGATGGGTTAGGGCAGTGTGCAGTGTGGTTGAGATTGCATCGTCTGTGGACCTATTTGGGCGGTAAGCAAATTGGAATGGGTCTAGGGTGTCAGGTAGGGTGGAGGTGATATGGTCCTTGACTAGTCTCTCAAAGCACTTCATGATGACGGAAGTGAGTGCTACGGGGCGGGAGTCGTTTAGCTCAGTTACCTTAGCTTTCTTGGGAACAGGAACAATTGTGGCCCTCTTGAAGCATGTGGGAACAACAGACTGGGATAGGGATTGATTGAAGATGTCCGTAAACACACCAGCCAGCTGGTCTGCGCATTCTCTAAGGGCGCGGCTGGGGATGCCGTCTGGGCCTGCAGCCTTGCGAGGGTTAACACGCTTAAATGTTTTCCTCACGTCGGCTGCAGTGAAGGAGAGTCCGCATGTTTTGGTTGCGGGCCGTGTCAGTGGCACTGTATTGTCCTCAAAGCGGGCAAAAAAGTTATTTAGTCTGCCTGGTAGCAAGACATCCTGGTCCATGACGGGGCTGGTTTTCTTTTTGTAATCCGTGATTGACTGTAGACCCTGCCACATACAGTGCCTTGCGAAAGTATTCGGCCCCCTTGAACTTTGCGTCCTTTTGCCACATTTCAGGCTTCAAACATAAAGATATAAAACTGTATTTTTTGTGAAGAATCAACAACAAGTGGGACACAATCATGAAGTGGAACGACATTTATTGGATATTTCAAACTTTTTTAACAAATCAAAAACTGAAAAATTGGGCGTGCAAAATTATTCAGCCCCCTTAAGTTAATACTTTGTAGCGCCACCTTTTGCTGCGATTACAGCTGTAAGTCGCTTGGGGTATGTCTCTATCAGTTTTGCACATCGAGAGACTGAAATGTTTTCCCATTCCTCCTTGCAAAACAGCTCAAGCTCAGTGAGGTTGGATGGAGAGCATTTGTGAACAGCAGTTTTCAGTTCTTTCCACAGATTCTCGATTGGATTCAGGTCTGGACTTTGACTTGGCCATTCTAACACCTGGATATGTTTATTTTTGAACCATTCCATTGTAGATTTTGCTTTATGTTTTGGATCATTGTCTTATTGGAAGACAAATCTCCGTCCCAGTCTCAGGTCTTTTGCAGACTCCATCAGGTTTTCTTCCAGAATGGTCCTGTATTTGGCTCCATCCATCTTCCCATCAATTTTAACCATCTTCCCCGTCCCTGCTGAAGAAAAGCAGGCCCAAACCATGATGCTGCCACCACCATGTTTGACAGTGGGGATGGTGTGTTCAGCTGTGTTGCTTTTACGCCAAACATAACGTTTTGCATTGTTGCCAAAAAGTTCAATTTTGGTTTCATCTGACCGGAGCACCTTCTTCCACATGTTTGGTGTGTCTCCCAGGTGGCTTGTGGCAAACTTTAAACAACACTTTTTATGGATCTTTAAGAAATGGCTTTCTTCTTGCCACTCTTCCATAAAGGCCAGATTTGTGCAATATACGACTGATTGTTGTCCTATGGACAGAGTCTCCCACCTCAGCTGTAGATCTCTGCAGTTCATCCAGAGTGATCATGGGCCTCTTGGCTGCATCTTTGATCAGTCTTCTCCTTGTATGAGCTGAAAGTTTAGAGGGACGGCCAGGTCTTGGTAGATTTGCAGTGGTCTGATACTCCTTCCATTTCAATATTATCGCTTGCACAGTGCTCCTTGGGATGTTTAAAGCTTGGGAAATCTTTTTGTATCCAAATCCGGCTTTAAACTTCTTCACAACAGTATCTCGGACCTGCCTGGTGTGTTCCTTGTTCTTCATGATGCTCTCTGCGCTTTTAACGGACCTCTGAGACTATCACAGTGCAGGTGCATTTATACGGAGACTTGATTACACACTGGTGGATTGTATTTATCATCATTAGTCATTTAGGTCAACATTGGATCATTCAGAGATCCTCACTGAACTTCTGGAGAGAGTTTGCTGCACTAAAAGTAAAGGGGCTGAATAATTTTGCACGCCCAATTTTTCAGTTTTTGATTTGTTAAAAAAGTTTGAAATATCCAATAAATGTCGTTCCACTTCATGATTGTGTCCCACTTGTTGTTGATTCTTCACAAAAAAATACAGTTTTATATCTTTATGTTTGCAGCCTGAAATGTGGCAAAAAGTCCCAAAGTTCAAGGGGGCCGAATACTTTCGCAAGGCACTGTACCTCTTGTGTCTGAGCCATTGAATTGAGATTCTACTTTGTCTCTATACTGACGCGTAGCTTGTTTGATTGCCTTGCGGAGGGAATAGCTACACTGTTTGTATTCGGTCATGTTTCCGGTCACCCTGCCCTGATTAAAAGCAGTGGTCTGCGAATGCTGCCATCAATCCACGGTTTCTGGTTTGAGAATGTTTTAAATTTTGTGTCTCATAGCAAAGGGCCGGAATACTTGTGTAAATAAGGTGTTTTTTCCCCTATACATTTGCACACATTTCTAAAAAACAGTTTTCGCTTTGTCGTTATGGGGTATTGTGTGTGGATTGACGTAACAACGTAACAAAATGTGGAAAAGTCAAGGGGTCTGAATACTTTCCGAAGGCACACACACACACACACAGAACGCACTGCAACTGCCTCTGCAACGCAATGCTGTAAGGCAAACACGGTGTTCTGCTGGAGATGAATGTACTTCAGGTGTACCAAAACGCAATGGCGCTGTCGGTCTGACCCCCCCACACACCGTCCTTGTCTGACCAGGAAGGACACCTTATTCCAATCAAAATATGTTAAATCTACAATCAAGACAGGGCTGAGGCATTAACCAATCTCCTTAAATCACAGGAGACACCTCTCCATGGGGAGAAAGATCCCCATTCTTCTTCAATGGCTTCACTTCATCCAGGAAGACACCCAGCTAAGAAAGAACCCTGCCGTCAAATGGCCACAGTTTGAATGTCAAAGGAATTAGCTTCGGTGGAGTCTGCCCCAAATGGTTCTCAATCAATAGTAGGTCCTTTACGTTTGCACAATGAAGAGACGTAGCAGAGTGAAGACCCTGGGTAATACCAAGGGACTGGACGACTACAATGAAAAGACACAAACTATTATTTCTGATAGCCATCGTAACAAATTACTGACTGTAATTCTGTATGTCTTTCACGTTGTGTAATGAATTTCAGATATTTTCAAGCAATCATGAATATTAAGTTATTGCCATGTCAACCACAAGGAAATTACATGAAATTTAAATAGATTTTGTGACTGCACAAAGAAGGTACAGACCGTTATGGACATAATATATATATATATATATATATATATATATATATATATATATGAACTGAACCTAACTAAACCACACCTTCTTTCACACCTGGACTCAAGTGAGTGAGTGAGTGAGTGATCTGAAGCTTGGCCAATCAGACTTCAACACAGATGAATAAGTATACAAGTGGATTGCCTTACTTTCCTCAAATGCATTGGTGTTAAACTGTAGGCCTAATCTTATGATTTTGTGTATTGATTAATGTACTGCACTTTTTAGGGACCGGACTGCTACAGTGAAAATGCTAATGGATCACTAGATCATCATCTGGGCTCCCGAGTGGCGCAGCGGTCTAAGGCATTGCATCTCAGTGCTAGAGGCGTCACTACAGACCCTGGTTCGATTCTAGGCTGTATCACAAGCCTAGAATCCCATAGGGCGGCACACAATTGGCCCAGCGTTGTCCGGGTTAGGGTTTGGTCAGGGGTAGACAGTCATTGTAAATAAGAATTTGTTCTTAACTGACTTGCCTAGTTAAAATAAAGGTTCAAATAAAATAAATGTATGATGTACCACAGACGAGCCATTCTCTTTCAAATGTATGCCTCTGCCTACACCTTTTGCCAAGTGTTGCATCTGTGCTGCTTTAGCGCTGACTTACATGTAGCTCTCCCATTCCTGTTTTCCACTCAGGCAACCCCATTATTTTATTCTGCATCATTTTACAGTTTGCATCGTTTTATCTGTTAGTATATGTTGCGTGTTTACAAGCGTATGGTTCTGGTACCAAACAGTTCAAAAGTATTTACGATGTCTTCAGAAAGTTGGATGATAATTGATAAAAGATTAATTTAAGACCAGATTTTTTCCATAGCCTCAAGATTATGGACGGTGCCCCGTATATTTCATAACTAATAACCAAACCACTTATCACATTATCACCATTGCCTCTTTATATATCGAGGGACACCTCTTTAATATACCCTACAGAAGTGTATCATAAAATTGACGAGAATTATAAATAACTATAAAGTCCTCTATGGTAAGGCCTGATGAATCTGCCAAGATAGTTACGTAAGAACAGAAATACATAACCTCAGAAATAAGACAATTATTCATAATCATAAAAAACGAAATCTCGCTATATTGGTCATTTCAATGCAAAATCGTAGCAGTAGTGGTGCGTACCACACTACCGAGGGCAAGGCATTCCTCCTACCGTGAAAACACCGGTAGTCATGGCAACCGCGAGGGGTCTCCCAGGACACCAGACCAAGAAAACATCTAGTCACAGTGCAGATAGTATCAAATTCTGGCCTGGTAGGTCTTCTCTCATATACTGTGTCTGTTTAGAATAGATTTACCAAATATAACATGACAATTCAATATACATTGCCTTCAGAAAGTATTCACACCCATGGACTTTTTATACATTTTGTTATGTTACAGTCTGAATTAAAAATGTATTAAATTGAGATTTTGTGTCACTGTCCTACACAATACCCCAATACCCCATAAAGTGTAATTATGTTTTTGGAAATGTTTACTAATTAATTTAAAATAAAATAAATGATATGTCTTAAGTATTCAACCCCTTGGTTATGACAAGTCTAAATACGTTTACGAGTAGAAGTGTGCTTAACAAGTCATAATAAGTTGCATGGACTCACTGTGTGCAAAAATAGTGTTTAACATGTTTTTTGAACGATTACCTCATAAAAAAAGGTATCTGTACGGTCCCTTAGTCGAGCAGGGAATTTCAAACAAAGATTTAACCACAAAGACCAGGGAGGTTGTTCAATGCCTTGCAAAGTATTGGAAGATGGGTAAAAAAAAGGAAAAAAAGCAGACATTATTAATAACACTTTGGATATCAATACACCCAGTCACTACAAAGATACAGGAATCCTTCCTATCTAAGTTGCCGGAGAGGAAGGAAACTGCTCAGAGACTTCACCATTAGGCCAATCAATGGTGACGTTAAACAATTACATGGCAGTAATAGGAGAAAACTAAGCATGGGTAAACAACACTGTAGTTACTCCAAAATACTAATCCAATTGACAGAGTGAAAAGAAATAAGCCTGTACAGAATAAAAAAATATTCAAAAACATGCATCCTGTTTGCAATAAGCCACTTAAATACAACAAAAACATGTGGCAAAGAAATGTACTTTATGTCCTGAATACAAAGCATTATGTTTGGGACAAATCCAACACAACACGTCACTGAGTACCACTCTTCATATTTTCAAGCACGGTGTGGGCTGCATCATGTTATGGGTATGCTTGTCACCGTCAAGGACTAGGGAGTTTGAGGATAAAAATAAATGGAATAGAGCTAAGCACAGGGAAAATCCTAACGGAAAACCTGGTTCAGTCTGCTTTCCAACAGATACTGGGAAAAAATAAAATCACCTTTGAGTAGGACAACAACCTAAAACACAAGGCCAAATATACACTGGAGTTGCTTACCAAGACGATGTCCCAGAGTGGCCTAGTTACAGTTTGACATAAAATGGGCTTGAATATCTATGGCAAGACTTGAAAATGGCTGTCTAGCGATGATCAACAACCCACATGACAGGAGGTCCTACTCTAGTCTCCTTTTGACCTCATTAAACACCCAATTTACTTAACAAAAGGTACATCTCAATAGGTGGTCCAGGTATGATCTGACACCAGTGGGTAGGCCTTTCCTATTTTGTCCTCTATTGTTCCTCAAGCAAGTGGGAGGCCGATGACATCAACTCCTTGAATGCCTTACTCCTTAAAAGTTTGCAGTTATGTCTAAAAAACAAACACTATTCTGCTCAAAACATATTGTTTTACCTTTAATGCGTACATTATTTAAGATATCGCTTTTCAACAGGAACATTAAAAAAATCTCTGGAGGACGTCTTTAAAGCTACAATCCTTAGTTGCTACATCCATTTTTGGACTTATACATTAATGATATATACCCATTGATTCTTTGAGAATATAACATAAATACCTCATGAGCTTAGTTCAACTATCATACCCCATCAGAAACCAAAATATCAGCTTGTTTTACTCCAATGTTTGTAAACAATGTAAATAAAAACAGTATAGCCTCAAAACATGATTAAAACTCAAATGTTGCACCCTTAGGCAGCTCGGTCTACGAATTTGACAGTGGTTACATTTATCCAGGCCCATCCCTCAGCTTTTTACCAAAACAGAGGCGGGGAGGCACTTTGATATTTTGAAATTAAGGATTCTAGCTTTAACCTACACTGTTCTGTAAAAAAGTATAAATGACTGTTCCTGTATGCAAAAAACCCTCTCACAGACCTTCTCACAAGGCAGGTTCTTGAATTAGCATATTTAATTGCCTGCTGATGGGCCATCAACTGTGGGCTTCCCATTGTGTTCAAACTGGTTAGGTAGGTTTATGCTACCAGAACATTTACACCAGTCCCAATGGGCAATCCACAAGCAGAAGTCTAGACTTTACAGAAAAGTGAACATTCACACAGTTAGAATGTATTTTTTACAAACTGATACATCAACGTGAAATCGAAAAAATGCTACTAATATCGATATTACATATTGGTGACCAGCAATAGTTAATACATTCATTCATTTTGATCAGCAATAAAAACTGAACACTGTGATGCAATTGACTACATTTAGCTACACACTGGTAATAGGTTTTTCCGTACCTGCAGTACGTTGAGTGATCTTCTCATGTCTCCCGATGATAGGGTCACAATAGCTTTTATTCCATCTGGAGTTATATCAATGCTGCGGGGACAAGATCAGACACGCCTCTGATTAAAAGGCAAGAATAAAACCCAGCACAGAGTGTCTTTCTGGGACACTAAAAGCCTGCCCCTCCAGATACCCTCGGGCCTCTCTAGACCCCCTCACCTCTCCTGTTGAATAACATACTCCAGCCTGGGGATCATCTGGTCCTGAGACAGGACGGAACCTGGTGCATCTGGAGTTATAGATCAGGCAGAATGTGTGTTCTCTGTGTACTTCTCAATGACTGTAGGAGTGGAAGAGCGAGGTAGAGGGGGAGGAGATCGATAATGGAGAGGAAGCAAGAGGAGAGAGAGGAAGGGAGAAATGGATGTCAATGTTCTGAAGATCAGCGGACATAACCTCATAAAAATGTAAAATACAAAATATTAACCCGCTGTTAAATCAGTGGGATCTATTACAAGCAATTGCAACACATTCATATTGTAAATCATTAGCAGTAATAACAGGGTAATATGCAGTATCCCCCTTCTAAATGCATTCAACATTTTGTTTGTCGTCTCATGTTTGTCGTCTTATCTCATGTTACAGTAAGCACATCTTTTAATCAGTGAGAATGACTGGAAATGACTGGATAGCTGGCAGGCAGCTCATTTGGCCAGTTGGTGCACAGCAGGTGAGCACATCAAAGCAGATGGTTACCTCGCCGCAATGCATTCTGGGCATCCCGGGTCATAGTATCGGCCTCGTCCAGTATCACCAACTTGAAACCCTTCTTGGAAGACAAAGACCAAAAAAATAAATACACATTTTGTGAATTGAAGTAAGGGCTGCCTGTGTAGGATACGGGGTCTTTAAATAATCATGTGTTCAAATAAAATAAAATGTAATTGGTAGCATACACATGGTTAAAATCAAATCAAATCAAATGTTATTTGTCACATACACATGGTTAGCAGATGTTAATGCGAGTGTAGCGAAATGCTTGTGCTTCTAGTTCCGACAATGCAGTAATAACAAGTAATCTAACTAACAATTCCAAAACTACTGTCTTGTACACAGTGTAAGGGGATAAAGAATATGTACATAAGGATATATGAATGAGTGATGGTACAGAGCAGCATAGGCAGTAGATGGTATCGAGTACAGTATATACATATGAGATGAGTATGTAAACAAAGTGGCATAGTTAAAGTGGCTAGTGATACATGTATTACATAAGAATACAGCCGATGATATAGAGTACAGTATATACGTATGCATATGAGATGAATAATGTAGGGTAAGTAACATTATATAAGGTAGCATTGTTTAAAGTGGCTAGTGATATATTTACATCATTTCCCATCAATTCCCATTATTAAAGTGGCTGGAGTTGAGTCAGTGTCAGTGTGTTGGCAGCAGCCACTCAATGTTAGTGGTGGCTGTTTAACAGTCTGATGGCCTTGAGATAGAAGCTGTTTTTCAGTCTCTCGGTCCCAGCTTTGATGCACCTGTACTGACCTCGCCTTCTGGATGATAGCGGGGTGAACAGGCAGTGGCTCGGGTGGTTGATGTCCTTGATGATCTTTATGGCCTTCCTGTGACATCGGGTGGTGTAGGTGTCCTGGAGGGCAGGTAGTTTGCCCCAAGTGATGCGTTGTGCAGACCTCACTACCCTCTGGAGAGCCTTACGGTTGAGGACGGAGCAGTTGCCGTACCAGGCGGTGATACAGCCCGACAGGATGCTCTCGATTGTGCATCTGTAGAAGTTTGTGAGTGCTTTTGGTGACAAGCCAAATTTCTTCAGCCTCCTGAGGTTGAAGAGGCGCTGATGCGCCTGTCTGTGTGAGTGGACCAATTCAGTTTGTCTGTGATGTGTATGCCGAGGAACTTAAAACTTGCTACCCTCTCCACTACTGTTCCATCGATGTGGATAGGGGGGTGTTCCCTATGCTGTTTCCTGAAGTCCACAATCATCTCCTTAGTTTTGTTGACGTTGAGTGTGAGGTTATTTTCCTGACACCACACTCCGAGGGCCCTCACCTCCTCCCTGTAGGCCGTCTCGTCGTTGTTGGTAATCAAGCCTACCACTGTTGTGTCGTCCGCAAACTTGATGATTGAGTTGGAGGCGTGCGTGGCCACGCAGTCGTGGGTGAACAGGGAGTACAGGAGAGGGCTCAGAACGCACCCTTGTGGGGCCCCAGTGTTGAGGATCAGCGGGGAGGAGATGTTGTTGCCTACCCTCACCAAGTCCAGTACCCAGTTGCACAGGGCGGGGTCGAGACCCAGGGTCTCGAGCTTGATGACGAGCTTTGAGGGTACTATGGTGTTGAATGCTGAGCTATAGTCAATGAACAGCATTCTTACATAGGTATTCCTCTTGTCCAGATGGGATTGGGCAGTGTTATGGCGATTGCATCGTCTGTGGACCTATTGGGGAGGTAAGCAAATTGAAGTGGGTCTAAGCACTTCATGATGACAGATGTGAGTGCTACGGGGCGATAGTAATTTAGTGCAGTTACCTTTGCCTTCTTGGGTACAGGAACACTTGTGGCCATCTTTAAGCATGTGGAGACAGCAGACTGGGACAGGGAGAGATGGAATATTTACGTAAACATACCAGCCAGCTGGTCTGAGCATGCTCGGAGGACGCGACTAGGGATGCTTTCTGGGCTGGCAGCCTTGCGAGGTTTAACACGTTTAAATGTCTTATTGATTCCGATTGGTCAGACCAGCGTTGAATATTACTTAACACGGGTACATCCTGTTTGATTTTATGCCTATAGGAAGGAACCAATTGGAGTCGTGGTCAGATTTGCCAAAAGGAGGGCGGGGGAGGGCCTTGTCTGCATCGCAGAAGAAAGAGTAGCAGTGATTCAGAGTTTGCTGATAGAATGTAGGTAGCCTTGTTCTCAAATTTGCTTTGTTAAAGTCCCCCGCTACAATAAATGCAGCCATAGGATATATGGTATCCAGTTTGCATAAAGTCCAGGGAGGTTCATCGAGGGCCGTGGTAATGGCTTGAGGGGGGATATACACAGCTGTGACATTAACAGAGGAGAATTCTCTTGGGAGATAATACGGTCGGCATTTGATTGTGAGGAATTATAGGTCAGGTGAACAAAAGGACTTGAGTTCTTGTATGCTGTTACAATTACACCATGAGTCGCTAATCATGAAACATACATTCCCTTGTCCTTGCTGAAAAGACTGGGAAACTGATTGCGATATGGTAGCTAAAATACCTACTTCTCTAAAAGGATTATTGTAAGGGATTGTAACGATTTACCGATATGGATCGTTTAAGATAGGAGTGTGCCGGGTCCACGGGAGCCCAAACCGATTCAAAAGTTGCATGCGTCATCAGAAAATTAATTCAAACATTATGAACAGCCAGTTCACTAAAATGTTTTACTCATTTAATTGTACCCCCCCTGAAAATACTTCTAATCTTTTGTGACTGAATTTATGCATCATCTCACCCATTAGCCAAAATTTAATTAAGCATGTAAATGTGCATGACAGTCACTGATCTCGAAGTCAGTTAACAGCTGTGCGCACAGAGCATAGCTGCTCGTGCCAACGAGAGGTAGGCTTATCCCTGATCTAATACTTGTACATCTGTGCAGCACCTTCCGCATTCAAATGCTTGTAAAATGGTTTTCGCAATGTCAAATCATAGGCTTTATTAGTTGGGTGACATCCAATGTAACTTGCTCAGTCATTGTTACCAAATGCGGTGTAGAAAATGGTGTTTTACCAGTGAAGTTGTGTAGGCTAGGCTATCGGAGTGGACGCAACTCGCATCTAACTGCTGATTGGGGCTTTTCGATTGGCGTGTTCACCATAAGAAATAGCTTTGGTAGTTTTGCTTTAAACAGTCGTCAGTGCATTGGTCATTTGTACATGAACAGGGTAAAGTTGTAATTTCACAAGAAGGACAGCAATAATTTTGCAAGCTGCACTCGGTTGGAGCGGGAGAAGAGCTCTCCTCCATAAAGTTTCAAAAAGTCAAAACCCTTCACTTTTGAGAAGGGGCCGAAATCCAAAGCTGGTGTACCAAAACGCAATGACGCTGTCGATCTGATTGAGGCGTTAGAGCAGAGTCACCCCCCCACGACCTCGTCCACACCGTCTGACTAGGAAGGACACCTTCTTCCAATCAACATCTACAGTCAACACAGGATTGAGGCATTCTACTAGGGCAGCAAGTAACCTAGCGGTTAGAGCGTTAGGCCAGTAACCGAGCCAACAAGGTGAAAAATCTGTTGATGTGCCCTTGAGCAAGGCACTTAACCCTAATTTGCTCCAGGGGCCCCCTACTACCATGGCTGACCCCATAAAACAACACATTTCACTAAACCTATCCACTGAATGTGACAATAAAACTCCTCAATTCATAGGAGACAACTCTCCATGGGGGAGAAAGATCCCCATTCTTCTTCAATGGCTTCACGTCATCCAGGAAGACACCCAGCTAAGAAAGAACCCGGCCGTCAAATGGCCACAGTTTGAATGTCAAAGGAATTATCCTCGGTGGAGGCTGCCCCAAATGGTTCCCAATCAATGGGAGGCCCTTTACGTTAGCACGACAAAGAGATGTTGCAGAGTGTAGGCCCTGGGTGATACCAAGGGACCGGATTGCTAAAGTGAAAAGCTGCAAAAAAAATGACATATTCCTTATATTGTACTTTTTCCAAAGGACACAGAGTTCCAAAGAGTATTTCTGATATCCATCATAACAAATGAATAATTGTGTAATTATGCTATGTCTCTCACTTTGAGTCATGAATTTCAAATATTTTTGAGCATTCAATAGATCTGAAGTTATTAGCATGTCAATTTTGGTATGCAAGGAACAACAAGGAAATGACAAGAACATTGAAATAGGTTTTGTGACTGCACAAAGAAAGTACAGACTGTTATAGCCATAATACGTTATGAAAAGAACCTAACTAAAACACACCTTCTTCTGCAACTGGACTCAAGTGGGAGTGATTGATCTGAAGCTTGGCCAATCAGACTTCATCACAGATATGTGTTATATTAATTGGCTAAGTCAAAGCTCATTTCTAAAGATAAATATTAACATTTTAAATGCAAAAAAAAAATGTATCCGCTAAAATGGCAAGTGATTCAGTGGGTGATGGGGATTTCAGATTGCCTGTCCCCCACCTAATCTGATAGTTATAGATGCTCAGTCTGCCCTAATGCTCAGCTCAGGGTCATACACACACCATACACTGTAAAGCACTCACTCACACAAACAGAGTGTCACTCAGCTCAGAGAAGTCAGATCAGATAGATCCAGTTTAGAAAGGCCCAGCTCCTGAGCGCCATCAGCATTTAATATGGACTGTAAAATGAATGTGTTAATGCAACAAATGTTAGTGCATCGAATCGTTTTGAATCCTGAACCGAATCGCATTGATTCCTTCCACTAATCAAACTATTTCACTGAATCAATTCAAACTAAAATAATTGTTATTTTATCGTATCAGAACCCATGTATCAAGATGCGTACCAAATTGTGCTTGAAAGGAAAGATTCACATCCACTATTATTATTGTCTTACTTGAATATGGTCCTGGTGCTGGCAAAACTCAGGATGGGTCCTCAAACAACATCAACACCTCGGTCGTCGGACACGTTTAGCTAAAATAAATGCATTAACATGTAAGAACAATAATTTGTTATAATAACAGATACAGTGCATTTGGAAAGTATTCAGACCCCTTGACTTTCTCCACATTTTGTGGCGTTACTGTAAGGACCGACACCAGAGATGAGAAGCAGGTACAGGGTGTTGAACATTTAATGCGGAACAGACAGGTAACAGGACAGTAACAGCGTCAGCACACGGGTATACAAAGACATACAAACATTAATGCAAAAGCAGGGAACAGAGCAGGGAACCAGACAGAAGGTAATGACAGAGGTGATTGAGCCCAGGTGAGTCCAATAATCTCTAATGCGTGTGACGGGGGGGGGGGGGGGGGGGGGGCAGGTGTGTGTAATGATGATAGCAGGAGTGCACAATGCTGGGGAGCCTGCCGCCCTCGAAAGCCAGGGGGGGAAGAGCGGGAGCAGGCTTGACAGTTACAGCATATTCTAAAATTGATTCAATTGTTTATTTCCCTCATCAATCTACACACAAAACCCCATGATGACAAAGTGAAAACAGGTTTTTAGACATTTTTGTAAATAAATTCAAAATAAAAAACAGAAATATCATATTTACATAAGCATTTACTCAATACTTTGTTGAAACACCTTTGGCAGCAATTACAGCCTTGAGTCTTCTTGGGTATGACGCTACAAGCTTGGCACGCCTGTATTTGGGGAGTTTCTCCCATTCTTCTCTGCAGATTCTCTCAAGCTCTGTCAGGTTGGATGGGGAGCGTCGCTGCACAGCTATTTTCGATCAGGTTCAAGTCCGGGTTCTGGCTGGGCTACTCAAGGACATTCAGAGACTTGTCCCGAAGCTACTCCTGATTTGTCTAGGCTGTGTGCTTAGGGTCGTTGTCCTGTTGGGAGATGAACATTCACCCCAGTCTGAGGTCCTGAGTGCTCTGGAGCAGGTTTTCATCAAAGATCTCTCTGTACTTTGCTCCGTTCATCTTCCCTTGATCCTGACTTGTCTCCCAGTCCCTGCCACTGAAAAACATCCTCACAGCATGATGCTGCCACCACGCTTTACTGTAGGGATGGTGGCAGGTTTCTTCCAGACGTGATGCTTGGCATTCAGGCCAAATAGTTAAATCTTGGTTTCATCAGACCAGAGAATCTTGTTTCACATGGTCTGAGAGTCCTTTAGGTGCCTTTGGCAAATTCCAAGCGGGCTGTCATGTGCCTTTTACTGAAGAGTGGCTTCCATCTGGCGAATCTACCACAAAGGCCTGATTGGTGGAGTGCTGCAGAGATGGTTGTCCTTCTGGAAGGTTCTCCCATCTCCACAGAGGAACACCTAAGGCTGTCAGAGCAACTGTCGGGATTTGCTCTGACATGCGCTGTCAACTGTGGGAACTTATATAAACAGGTGTGGAACTTTGCAAACATTGTTCAATCAATTGAATTTACCACCGGTGGACTCCAATCAAGTTATAGAAACATCTCAAGGATGATCAATGGAAAAAGGATGCAGCTGAGCTCAATTTCGAGTCTCATAGCAAAGGGTCTGAATACTTACGTAAATAAGATATTTTTTTTATTTGCAAAAAAATCTAAAAACCCGTTTTCGCTTTGTCATTATGGGGTATTGTGTGTTACGAAATGTGGAAAAAGTTAAAGGATCTGAATACTCTCCGCATTCACTGTAAATTGGAACATAACCTTGATTTCAACCGAGAACAATTCTTTATGCCCCACACTAACATTTAAATGTTAAGAATCAATCTAGCTGACTGGAAAACAGGACAACCCTCAAGTAAAGTGTTATGAGCGTTACATTTATTTCTGATAATTCTACGTGCTGAGTTGGAGTGTACCTCCAAGACCATAGCGTTGAACTCATTGTCCTTGTCGAGCTGCTTGGCAGTACCTAGAATAGTAGACGACTTCCCTGTACCTGGAGGTCCATAGAAGAGATGTGGCAGTCTGTCCTCACTGATAAACTTCTGGACTGAAGAAAGCCAGGGTTATTACATAGAAATTATGCAAAACATGTTATAGTTTATTTGAGCATGAAAACATTATTTGGAATACATTCACTTGAACCATACAATTGAATTGTGGCTGAAATGGATAAGGGTCAGGTTTTCAATAGTAGTTCCGTCCCTGCTGTTTCAAAGATTAACAAAAACATACTTACTGGTGCTTGATATGTTCTTGTGAAAAATCAAGTCATCTAGGGTCTGTGGTCTGTATTTCTCAACCCTAAAAATATGTGCAAAAATGTCAGCCAGCATCCGCGCATAGTGGCTACATTAGAGTCAGGGAAGCGGTGGTGGGAATAGAGAGCTGCATTCCTGCTGAAAATATGATTAATTCCAATGGTTGTCTTTCTGTTTAGTATGCATTATATATTGTAATAAAAGCACATCTTTGTCGTACTGATGCTGGGAGATGATTTAACAAAAGCGCATTTGTGAAAAAAGCACAATCGTTGGAGGACTGTACCTAACCATAAACACCAATGCCTTTCTTAAAATCAATAAACAGAAGTATATATTTTTAAACCTGCATATTTAGCTAAAAGAAATCCAGGTTAGCAGGCAATATTAACCAGGTGAAATTGTGTCACTTTTCTTGCGTTCATTGCACGCAGAGTCAGGGTATATGCAACAGTTTGGGCAGCCTGGCTCATTGCGAACTAATTTGCCAGAATTTTACGTAATTATGACATAACATTGAAGGTTGTGCAATGTAACAAGAATATTTAGACTTAGGGATGCCACCCGTTAGATAAAATACCGAACGGTTCCGTATTTCACTGAAATATAAAACGTTTTGTTTTCGAAATGATAGTTTCCGGATTCGACCATATTAATGACCAAAGGCTCGTATTTCTGTGTATTATGTTATAATTAAGTCTATGATTTGATAGAGCAGTCTGACTGAGCGATGGTAGGCAGCAGCAGGCTCGTAAGCATTCATTCAAACAGCACTTTCGTGTGTTTTGCCAGCAGCGCTGTTTATGACTTCAAGCCTATCAGCCTAATGGCTGGTGTAAACGATGTGAAATGGCTAGCTAGTTAGCGGGGTGCGCGCTAATAGCGTTTCAAACGTCCCTCGCTCTGAGACTTGGAGTAGGTATTCCCCTTGCTCTGCAAGGGCCGCGGCTTTTGTGGAGCGATGGGTAACGCTGCTTCGAGGGTGGCTGTTGCCGATGTGTTCCTGGTTCGAGCCCAGGTAGGGGCGAGGAGAGGGACGGAAGCTATACTGTTTCACTGGCAATACTATAGTGCCTATAAGAACATCCAATAGTCAAAGGTAAATACAAATGGTATAGAGAGAAATAGTCCTATAAATACTATATTTACTACAACCTAAAACCTCTTACCTTGGAATATTGAAGTCTCATGTTAAAAGGAACCACCAACTTTCATATGTTCTCATGTTCTGAGCAAGGAACTCAAACGTTAGCTTTTTTACATGGCACTTTTACTTCTCCAATACTTTGTTTTTGCATTATTTAAATCAAATTGAACATGTTTCATTATTTATTTTAGGCTAAATTGATTTTTATTTATGTATTATATTAAGTTCAAATAAGTGTTCATTCAGTATTGTTGTAATTGTCATTATTACAAATTTTTAAAAAATTAATCGGCCGATTAATCGGCAATCTGCTTTTTTGGTCCTCCAATAATCGGTATCGGTGTTGAAAAATCATAATCGGTCGACCTCTAGTAAAAATAAATAAATATAAAATATTTTGGATTGAAAAACACTTTCATTGTAAACATTAACGACTAAAATAAAGTATGCAGAAAAGATAATGGACCTGTATTTTTTATAATATAATCTTTGAGAACTCCACAATCACCAAAAAAAAAGAAGCTAGACAGGGAAAATGGAAAATTCCAAAAACAATGAATTTAGCTGTTTAGGTGTAATGTTTGAGCAAAAAACAAAATGTGTAGAACTGCAGGAAATTGGCTTTAAAATGCAAAAATGTCTCTACACCACCAAGATGGCGGTCTCTAAAATGTTCTCTAAAAATTAAAAAATGTCTATTTGCAGACTGCGGTTACTACACAAAACAAAAATAACGCAACATGTAAAGTGTTGGTCCCATATTTCATGAGCTGAAATAAAAATCTTATTTCGCTCACATTCTGTGCACAAATGTGTTTTACATACCTGTTTGTGACCATTTTTTCTCTGTCAAGATAATCTATCCACCTGACAGGTGTGGCATATCAAGAAGCTGATTAAGCAGCATTATCATTACATATGTGCACCTTGTGCTTGGGACAATAAAATGCCACTCTAAAAGGTGCAGTTTTGTCACATAATGCCACAGATGTCTCAAGTTTTGAGGGAGCATGAAATTGGCATGCTGACTGCAGGAATGTCCAGCAGAGCTGTTGCCAGAGAATGTAATGTTAATCTCTATATCATAAGCCGACTCCAACGTAATTTTAGAGAATTTGGCAGTGCGTCCAACCGGCCTCATAACTGCAGAAGTCGTGTGGGGGCGAGTGGTTTGCTGATGTCAACGTTGTGAACAGAGTGCCCAATGGTGGCGCACAACAAGCTTTCTATGCCATTAACCTTGTTCTGAACACCTCCAAAACAAAGGTCATGCAGTTTGGTAAGAAGAATGCCCCTTTCCCCACAGATGTGATTACTACTTCTGAGGGTTTAGAGCTTGAGGTCGTCACCTCATGCAAGTATTTGGGAGTATGGCTAGACGGTACACTGTCCTTCTCTCAGCACATATCAAAGCTGCGGGGTAAGGTTAAATCTAGACTTTGGTTTCCTCTATCATAATCGCTCCTCTTTCATCCCCTGCTGCCAAACTAACCCTGATTCGGATGACCATTTTACCCATGCTAGATTATGGAGACATAATTTATAGATCAGCAGGTAAGGGTTCTCTCGAGCGGCTAGATGTTCTTTACCATTCGGCCATCAGATTTGCCACCAATGCTCCTTATAGGACACATCACTGCATTCTATACTCCTCTGTAAACTGGTCATCTCTGTATACCCGTCGCAAGACCCACTGGTTGATGCTTCTTTATGAAACCCTATTAGGCCTCACTCCCCCCTATCTGAGATACCTACTGCAGCCCTCATCCTCCACATACAAGACCCATTCTGCCAGTCCCATTCTCTTGAAGGTCCCCAAAGCACACACATCCCGGGGTCGCTCCTCTTTTCAGTTTGCTGCAGCTAGCGACTGGAACCAGCTGCAACAAACACTCAAACTGGACAGTTTTAACTCTATCTCCTCATTCAAAGACTCACTCATACTGACAGTTGTGGCTGCTTCGCGTGATGTTTAGTTATCTATTATCCTGCCCTTTGTGGTGTTGTCTGTGCCCAATAATGTGTGGCATTACCATGCGGCGGTACAGATGGAAGTAAAAGTGATCTATTGGGAAGGACCATACAGAGGCCAAAATGATCATGACGAGTGTGTAAATGGAAATGTGTCTCTTGTAAGAATGACACTGGGACAATTCATCATTACTACACTTGGGTACTGCAAACCAGCCAACATAATGGCGTGCAAAATCAATACACACAACTGTTCTGTGCATAATTTAGCATGCGATCATGCTGGGCAAGCTAGTGATTTGAAATCAGTACTCTATATGAAAACAACCAGTTCAATGTATTGATGTTGCTAGAGATGAATGTGACAGAAGAATATAAATACATTAATTGTTGTAATGCGCCATTGTACGCGCCAGTCTGTTGGTAGCTCTGCCAGCCTATGTAACCCGTAAAACGACCAAAGAATAACGTTCATCTGTTCTAATATTAGCTTTGGTCGAACAGGGCTCAGCTGATCTTCGCCAACTGACCTTGCGAAGCACGTGTGCATCACGTACGGGAAAATCGGGTTTAGACATCCGGCAAAAACAACATACTGCAAAACGCGTGTGCATCTGTAGGTATATGGCGACTGCGCCCTTTGCCACGCCCACCTAAAGCCCGTTTTGATTCAGAAAAACATTATATGAAACATTGACAGGAATTAAATATTAATAACACATCTATTTTACCTTAGTTTGCAAATTGTTCCGCTTCTAAATGTAGCTCAAGTCAAAAGTCAAGAGTTTGCTCTTCTATATTTCGCCCCAACTCTACTATCTTTCCAACTACCTCTACCCTATTGGCTGATAAAGCCCAATAATACCGATAGCCTAATACATTTTGGCTACGTGAGAATCTCTTTTGAGCATTTTGATCTTGACTAGGGGTTGAAAAATTGCTGGGACTGGGACTGCGTCACATACATTTAACGTAACATTGCGGGACCGCGGTCGGGCTAGGGACCAGTTCTTGCTAGAGCTGGTATGTGTCGGACAATAAGTCAGCGGGAGCGGTACGAAAAGTAACGTCATATTCATTGACATCTTACATGCATGGTAAGATGTTCATGACAATAACGTTTACAAGTCAGCGAAAATACACATCACACACAAGTGAAACATTGATTGAAGTTCGGCGAGCTACAGTAGCTAAAGGTTTCCACTAGATAACACAACCACAGTCATTACACAGCCACAAAATAAACATTGGCTACAACAATTAGCTATGTAGTCTTCATTTATGAATAGAGATAGACATAAGATTAGCAGTGTGGTTAAGTCTAAAATCTTGTAGAAATGGGCGGGGTTTAGGCAGAATTATGAGTTTGTGGCTGTGTTAACTAGTGACAACCCTAGCTAAATCCTGCTAAACGTAACGTAACTACCTTGCTGGCAACACGTAAACTAGCTAGCTGATTCAACTTACCACGGCAAATTTCTTGACTGCAACGGTATCTTGCTAGTCGTTGCCATTTGAATCGTTGATTTAGTTAGCAAGAAAAGAGTGCTTCACTAATCGGCAAAATTTTCTTGGCGCGCTCCACTTCAACAAAATGTGTTTTACGTCACTAAACTAGGTTTTACGGCATGGTTGCAACCAATCGTATCCGTTTATTTAATGTGGGCGGAGTCAAATTAATCTTTATAATATTTCGCGGCAAGCATCCATTTCTTTTCCGACGACGTACCTCTCCAAGCAGCAGCTTTTCTCGTTCTGTTCGTAAAAGACAAAGAAACATGTCCGACGAAGGAAAACTTTTCGTCGGTGGCCTGAGCTTCGACACCACAGAGCAATCTCTTGCGGAAGCTTTCTCCAAGTACGGAAACATCGCAAAATGTGATGTCATCATGGACAGAGAAACAGGAAGGCCTCGTGGATTCGGCTTTGTGAAGTACGACAATGCCGAGGATGCTAAGGACGCAATGGAGGGAATGAACGGTCAGTCTCTTGACGGCAGAACCATCCGTGTGAATGAGGCAGGCCAGGGTGGCGGTCGTGGCGGCGGTGGAGGAGGCGGTGGATTCAGAGGTTCCCGAGGCGGTGGTGGATATGGTGGTGGTGGCGGCGGTGGATATGGTGGCGGCGGTGGCCGTAGCTATGGTGGCGAAGACCGGGGTTACGGAGGTGGTGGCGGATACAGGAGCGGCGGTGGTGGTGGAGGCCGAGGCGGTGGATACTCCTCCGGCGGTGGCTACAGGGACAATAATTAGGGCCTAGGGAGGCTACGGGTACCTCTTGAGGCTCCTACAGGGACAGTTACGAGAGCTAGCTATGCTGTAAACGAGTAACACTCCGATTCAAGATCATTTGGCTGACTCTTCAAGAAATGTCCGTGTTGACCGAAAGACTTTTGTTGTAATCTTAGTCCTATTCTGTGTTTAAGTATCTAGCTCGAGCATCTTTACATTTAGCCACGTGTGTCGGCCATTGATTTACAAACCATGTTCATGGTCTTGCCCAATAACATTCCACCTGGGGGCGATTTTGTATTTCTGGTCTGTGTATCATCAACATTTAAGATTATTTGTCTTCATTGCGCCTATTAAAACGATTTGTTGAAACAATATCTCACCAGTCATTAGTGAAGCCATTCTGCCATTTCAAATGAACGAAACAGCGTTGATGTGATGTATTACTAGTTACGGTTTTTGCATTTTATTCTCTACAGATTTAACACATTCAAGAGACCGGTCCTTTAACGACAAAGGACCACTCACTCGAAAGTAGTACATGGGGCAAATTCTGGCATGGTCATATTTTAGCTAAACGACCACGCGGTGTTCATAAATTTTACATAGTATTGACGCCCATTCTCAAACAATACCAGCCTCAATACGGAAGTAAATCGGAAGTGGTCATCACTTTCAGCGGTGCTAGGATCATTTTCAGTTAAACGGTGAATAGCAGAAACACGCCACACTCAATTTGTGATAAGCGTGTGTCTCGTTTTCTACCGAAACGCCGAAGGCGTTTAAAATTAAGTTAATCTTTCCATTGTACACGGTTGACTTAAATTGTGGCCCCCCTGCCAGTTTCCCCTAGGCAAAGGCAAAATTGGGTATATCGTGACCATGAATGCAAACAAAGTATGTTGGTGCGGTTAAGTTTCAAAACTATTTGTATGAGATATTGTGGACCACAATGTGTACTGCCATATGGATTGTACAGACAGGTATGCTAATCAACCATTTGGGAATAAATTTGACTGACTGAAATACATGCAAATGTAGCCTAGTAGTACTTAGATGTGCTCTTATCAAAAAGTGATTGACAATCTTTTAATCTGGCAGTTGAATCAAAGTATTTAATTCAAGAGACAAAATAGGGTGCTTAAATCATTAACCCAAATAATCTTGTTTTGTTGGAGGCTCAGACAGCCTACAATAAACTATTTTGATTGCCTGTTTGTGCTTGATGAGCTGTATTTCTGATCACATACTGTACATTAGGCACAACACAGACATTCTAGAATTCACTAGAAACTGGGCAACAATGTAGTGTAGCCTTGGAAGCCAAGTATCACTTTTTAATTGTGTGATGAGGGATTTCCAGCAGGCAGCACAACACACAGCACCATGCCTGTTCAGTCCAGCAGTGAGACACAATGCTGTCTGTCTCTGCAGGTGATGGAGGAAATGTCATAATCACTGGTTCCCCACTACCTGCCTCATTCAAGATGACACTCACTTGTAATGCTCTATATCGCCCCCCTGTTTATTTCCCCCCACCCACAGAAGAGAAAGAGCTGTCATAAAGTATAATTCAGTAAGAGATGTTGGCCTGGCCTACTCAGGCTCACTCAGAGTTCTGTGATTTAATTTGGACAGACAGGCAATAACTGTTGCAGTTCATTTGGAGTATACAAGTGTAACATAAAATGTATGGTTATTGTGTGTGTGTGCAGTGGAGGGTAAACACAAGTACTTTTTTTGCACAACAGCTTGCTCACCTTTTGTTAAAAAAATGTATTGAAAGTATAAAGTTTTTCACTGCAAGCAGTGATCAGTTATTTTTTACTAACACATCTGTGTGTGTGTGTGTGTGTGGATTGACCAAGATACAAGTAGCCTTAAAAGGGCAGATGTAGAAAAGCCTAGTTAAAAAAATTATCCCAATTTGGTTTGGTGAAAAATGACAATACATTACAATTATAATGTGGAGCTGATGATGGAAACTACCTACTGGTATGAAGTTAAAACTGAGTCCACGCTCACTGCACGGATATAATCTCGCGATAACTCCTCCTACTACATGCAGCATCACTCGTTGATGGTGCCTCAAACGGTGCCCCCCCTTCTCCCGCAGCTTCCATGGGCAATGCTGTTGCTGTGGATTTGATTGACGTGAAACATGTCGGTGTGGTGGTGGGAGCGAACCGGGATGCAGCTGCTGGCATGTGTGACGGTAGAACCTGTACCCAATCCACACAGCATCACGTGTAAAATTATTATAAGAAGCTGCTTTAGTGTTATTGATCAGCTATGATTTTTATTTGAAATGAACAAACAGAACGCTGACTGGATTTATTAGATAAGGCTTGATCGGTTGTGTTCTGACTTGTATTTCTGTTGAGGAGGTATAGCCTAGGCTATCTGCATCATGTGTTTGACGATATAGCCCTCAGCATCAGTACCAGGCTCAATCAGAAACACCTTGATGAACCACCACCTGGAATACAAGGACAATTACAATGAAGTCGACTTTCACATAGATCACATCTCGTTTCTAAACCAGTGTATATAATAGATTATAACACCACGTTGGCTGGCGTTTTGCAGGGTACTTTATTACATGGAGCTATTTCCACCTTTTTGTCCCCGAGTAGAGTATTTTTTGTTGAAGTACACATAAAAACGACCACTGCTCGCAAACTATGGACGAGGAGAATATGACAAAAAGCGACGAGCAGCATTTGAGTTTGCAAAAAGCTTTGCAGCAGTGCGAGTTGGTTCAAAATATGATAGACATAAGCATTTCCAGCTTGGAGGGTTTGAGGACCAAATGTGCCACATCCAACGACTTGACACAAAAAGAAATACGAACGCTAGAGGTAAGCAAAAGCACCCATTCTGTAGAATGAATAGGCTACGGCTACATTGAGGCTAACCAAGCTATGCATTTGGATCTAAATCAATGTGGGGTTGGCTGTCACGTCTGTCAATCAACATCAATGTACATTATTCAATGTCGTTGAAACGGCTGACTACTATACAATTGGAATACTGTGTTATTTATATGTTATATGCCTACAGCCTAAATGTGTTTTATGCAGTGTAATAAATCAAGAAGCTGTAGCTGCAGTGAGCGAGCTGTTGTGGGCTTGCGCATTCTGCAGGTGGTGGAAGGAAGATGGAATGTTCAGCTTTAGCACCGTGCACTCTTCTCCACCCGAATTCTCCATGAGAACTTTGAGGCCTAAATATAATTTGTGTATGATATATATTATTATCGTCATCATTGCCATTATCATCAGCTCGCGACTCTATTATCCGCCAGGCTATATTGCCACGACTGTTATGCAAGTGTGTATTAGTGAAATTGCTTCAAATTGTCATCTGATTTAATTGGCCCACAGGGTATTCCGTAAATTGCGTTATGTAATGGCCAGGATATTATCCAAATCCAATGTTGTGTTTTTTAATATCAAAACATAGATATATTTGTTTGTCAAATTAATAAAATAGGGTCTGCATACCCTGTGTACATTTCAGATGCACTTAGGCCCCAATGTGGTTTAGACTACGTAGACATTCCCTGGTGTGTTCCAGGCGGTGATTTCAAATGGAACTATATATACCCGAGGCTCAATGTGATGGGACTTGATGTGTGTGAGTAAAATAGGGAAACTTCATTATCCTAAACATGATGAGATGACATTGGCTTGCAATAAATGTATAATGACGTTTACGTGACCACAGATGAAGGAATAGTATGCATATACTGTTTGTTTATTAACTTCATCATGTAGTTTCCCTTTCCCCACTGATACAAGGAAAACAAATCCACATCTGTCACTCATATGGGCTTCATATGTATATAGGCACACCATTTTACAATATATTTTTAGGGATACTGTAAGTGGGCCTAGAGGCTGGAGTTGAATTGATTGTCAGTGTGGAGTAGATATTGAAAACGTACAGTATGGCCCTATAACTAGGCCTTCAGTATGGCCACAAATTAACCCATTAGCCTACATCTTAGTGTGAATAGAACATGCTGAATAGATACCATGATATGTCTAGCTGTCACAATTATTTGATCTAACAGAAGTTCACAGTGTCAAGTTCCTCACTCCCTAGCTACCAACCAAAAACACCACTTTGAAATGTAGGGCTAATAGTTTGACTCAGCGAAACTGTGCTGTGTCATGCAGGTATCTTCAGTCAGGAAAAACATGGTCGCATTAAAAACAAAACAAAAAAAATTCTACCATTGACAATGGGCCTCTTAAGGCCCATTTAGGTGTAGTGTATGTGCAGGTGTTTGCATGCACATTGTTTGGGCCTTCTGAGGCAGAGGGCACAGTAGAGGATTTACATAAAGTTGCTCTTCTTCCTGATTAGTTCTAATAGCATTTCATTAGCATGATGTAATAATGTATTCACAAGTGGTCAAGCAGTTGCCTGTCTCGCAGGCTGTTGATGTAAGAACTTTATGAATACATTTCATTGACTTATTATTTTTTTGATTGGTTGATTGATTGTGTTGGACAAAAGCTTTAGATTGTATACATTAAAAGGACAATCTGCGATTGGTACATCCATTTTTTGACTTTTCAATTAATGACATACGGTGCCTTCGGAAAGTATTCAGACCCCTTTACCCTTTCCACATTTTATTACGCTACAGCCTTATTCTAAAATGGATTAAATCGTTTTTTACCCTTATCAATCTACACATAACACCCCATAATGACATAGCAAAAACAGATTTTTAGACATTTTTGTATTTGGAGAGTTTCTCCAATTCTTCTCTGCAGATCCTCTTAAACTCTGTCAGGTTGGATGGGGAGCATTGCTGCAAAGTTATTTGAGGTCTCTCCAGAGATGCTAGATTAGGTTCAAGGCCGGGCTCTGGCCGGGCCACTCAAGGACATTCAGAGACTTGTCCCGAAGCCAATCCTGCGTTGTCTTGGCTGTGTGCTTAGGGTCATTATCCTGTTGGAGGGTGAACAGTCTCAGGCCCTGAGTTCTTTGGAGCAGGTTTTCATCAAGAATCTCTCTGTACTTTGCTCCGTTCATCTTTGCCTCAATGCCGACTAGTCTCCCAGTCCCTGCCACTGAAAAACATTGCTACAGCATGATGCTTTCATCACCATGCTTCACTGTAGAATTAGTGCCAGGTTTTCTCCAGATGTGACGCTTGGCATTCAGGGCAAAGAGTTACATTTTGGTTTCAACAGACCAGAGAATCTTGTTTCTCATAGTCAGAGAGTCTTTAGGTGCCTTTTAGCAAACTCCAAGTGGGATGTCATGTGCCTTTTACTGAGGAGTGGCTTCCATCTGGCCACTCTACCATAAATGCCTGATTGGTAGGGTATGGTTGTTCTTCTGTAAGGTTCTCCCATCTCCACAGAGGAACTCTGGAGCTCTGTCACCATTGGGTTCTTGGTCACCTCACTGACCAAGGGCATTCCCCCTGATTTCTCCTTTATGGCCGCACGGCCAGCTCTAGGAAGAGTCCTGGTGGTTCCAAACTTCTTCCATCTAAGAATGATGGAGGCCACTGTGTTCTTGAGGGCCTTCAATGCTGCAGAAATGTTTTGTGACCCTTCACCAGATCTGTGCCTAGACACAATCCTGTCTCAGAGCTCTACAGACCATTCCTTCGACCTCATAGCTTGGTTTTTGCTCTGACATGCACTGTCAACTGTGGGACCTTATATAGAGAGATGTGTGCCTTTCCAAATCATGTCCAATCAATTGAATTTACCACAGGTGGACTCCAATCAAGTTGTAGAAACATCTCAAGGATGATCAATCGAAACAGGATGCACCTGAGCTCGACTTCAAGTCTCATACCAAAGGGTCTGAATATTTAAGTAAATAAGGTCTTTTCTGTCTTTTATTTTGAATACATCTGCAAACATTTTAAAAAAAAACTGTTTTCGCTTTGTCATTATGGTGTATTGTGTGTAGATTTCTGAGCAAAAACATTTATTTAATCAATTTTAGAATAAGGCTGTAACGTAACCAAATGTGGGAAAAGTCAAGGGATCTGAATGCTTTCCAAAGGCACTGTATACCCATCATTTTTTTTACATATAGCTGTTGTACCCCTTCAAGCCCTAAACATAAACTTGTTTTACTCCATTGTTTGTAAACAATGTAATGTAAACAAACATTGTAGGCCTAGCGTAAAAACATAGTTGAAATACATATCATGGAGTCCTTGCATCTATGGCTTTGTCTATGACATTGGTTACATTTCACCAGCCCCATCCCTCAGCTTTTTACCATAACAGTGGCAAAAAGTGGTGGCGGTACAGTATGCTTTGTTATTGTTTGACCTGCAGATTGCCCCTTTACCTTGTCTCCTCCAAGTCGGGTCAAGTGTGTAGACTCATTGGCAGGTGACTTATGCACTTATAGCAAAATCATGCACCAGTTGCACTCCATAGATCTTTGCTGCACTTGTTGCTTCTTTGTTGAATTTCGGACAAAGTCCTGTGTTAACCCTGATCTATATGCATTATTATAGAAACTACTATTTCGAATATGAAAGCATCTAACCATTGCAATTTTGGGATATTACTTCATTTGTAAAATGTCCACCTGCACTGTTCAGTACTTTGAACTTGTTCTTACATCACAGGTTTGAGGAGCTTTGGGTTCACTTAGATTTTTTACTTGTGCACAAAAGAGCTGTCTTGACCTTTTGTGCAATGATAATTTGAAGGACAATTTAACCATTGTTAAACCAAAGTTATCATTGTACAGTACAATTCAATACAATACAACTTCATTTATCCCTTGGAGGTTTCTGAATGTTTGGATGGCTCATCTAATGTACTGTGGGGCGGTTTCCCTGGCAGGTTAAGCCTATAGCCCTGGACTAAATAGCACTTTCATTGGTGATTCTCCTTTGAGCTTGCTTTTTAGTCCAGAAATAGGCCTGATGTGTGTCAGAATATGTTTCCCAGTATCTCTCTGTTGTAAAGTAAGATGCGCGTGGGATAGGTTTGACTATACTGTATCTCAGATGCCTTTTTCATCAAATAAGATTTTGATTAGGTTCTCAGAATCAGATCCACTTTTATTTGCCAAGTACATTTGCATATACCTGGAATTTGACTCAGTGAATTGGTGCTGCTAGCAATAGACAACTGTACAGACAAAACACAGACAGAGGAATTTACACAAATTCAACAAACAGAAAATACAAAATAAACACAAACAGAGCATAGGCTGATTTACAGTGAGGATATACTGTACAATTTGCAGTGGGGATATATTTATATATGCAGAGGGAGGGGTGCTGCCATGACGTGTATATATCCAGTGCATAACCAGTGTTGTGCAGAGGAATACTTAGTGCAAATGCAATATAGTGAAGTTATTCGTTTTGCAGGTCAACGATGGCAAGGTGCAACGTCTCTTTATCCCTATGAGCCCGATGGCCGGTTGGTGAGGGCCACAGCACAGGGGAAGAAACTGTTCAGTTGGCGGGTGATTTTGGTCATGATTGACCTGAACCATTTGTCAGAGGGGAGTTTTTGGAATAGGGAATGTCCGGGGTGGGCGGGGTCGATGATGATCTTTACTGCACGCTTCCTTGAAAACTCCTCACCCTAGTTATGAGCTCAAACACACTCACTGGGACCTAGGATTAGTGTGAAAAGACAACTTTCACACAAACCAGTGTTTACTTCTGTTTCTCTGGTGGTATTGACTGCTACTTACCCACTTTTGCCATTCACCCCTTGAATAATGGAGTCTTCTCCTATTGAAAACAAGCTTTTGACCTAGTCCTAAAAAAATTACAATTGGACAGAGGACGATTCATACACCACTATCCATGCCCATGAACAAGAGCTTTAAAACATTTGGTACAACTAAAGATGTGGGTAGAAACTATCTAACCAATAAAGTATTCTCATGGCAATGCGAACACAGGAACAAGTGTCTATGAATCTGCCAAGCTCCTTAGAGATCTACTGACATATAAAAGATTCACATTGTGGAAGTTTAGTGTTTTAGACTTAGATAATTCAATTGCTGTGTGTAATGAGTTAGAGATAGCAGTCCTCCTTCCTCCCATGAGAAATGTCATGAAATGGAATATTGCTAGATTGTTTATGTTTTTGATGGTGAGTATCCATGTCAAATATTTACTTTAATGACACTTGCTCTATGCACTGTATTGTACAATGGCTTAGACCTGATTCAGTAATTGTAGTGCTAGTGGCTAGTTGTTGCAGTTAATCTTTGTAGTGTATATTGTAGTGCACTGTATAGGAAATAGGGTGCCATTTGGGACGCGCCACCATAGCTTCACCAAAGGGACATTTCATTATTTACGATTCAGACTTTGTTTTCTAATGGTTAAAAAAAGGAAATAGATGGTAGTCGGTGTGTTTATCAATGTCAATCCATGCCATGGGCAGGGTAAAGTGGAGAGATGTACCGTCGTTCAGTTTGTCCAGGACTTTGTTGTTGTTCCATTGATATATTGGCACAGCCAGTAAAGGACATTTAATTGAGAGTGAATTATCTCAAATTGCTTTGAACAAATAAATGATAGTTTCATAAAGGCCTAGAGAAATTCTGTTTTGGTTTAAAGTTTATACATTTTGACCAGGTAAGTTGACAAAGAACACATTCTCATTTACAGCAACGACCTGGGGAATAGTTACAGGGGAGAGAACAGGGGAGGAATGAGCCAATTGGAAGCTGTGGATGAGTAGGTGGCCTTGATGGTCAGATTGGGAAGTTAGCCAGGATGCCAGGGTTAACACCCCTACTCTTATGATGAGTGCCGTAGGATCTTTCGTGACCACAGAGAGTCAGGACACCCGTTTAACGGCCCATCCGAAAGACAGCAGCCTACACAGGGAAATGTCCCCAATCACTGCCCTGGGGCATTGGGATATTATTTTTTGGACCAGAGGAAAGAGTGCCTCCTATTGGCCCTCCAACACCACTTCTAGCAGCACCTGGTCTCCTATTCAGGGACCGACCAGGACCAACCCTGCTTAGCTTCAGAGGCAAGCCAGCAGTGGGATGCTGGGTGGTATGCTGCTGGCAAAGTGGGTAGAGACCTTTAATGTGGTTCTGCAAATACACCAGAAGTCACGGTCATTATTTTATATATCTAACTTCCTGCCGTATATCCTGTTCACAGAACTGATATGCAAATATTATTATAACCATTATTTGCAGTAGTAGGGATTAGAAGGTCCTGTGTAGATTGTATTTTCAACCAGCAACTACCAGGAAATAACAATGATCACATTTTTTCACACTTTTACAGTGTTAGTTTCATCAGCTGTTGTCCAATATTATATCAAACACAGGAAAATGAATTTTTACTGCACTGAACCTTTAACATGTGTGCTTAATGAACATGGGCAGAGTATGGAATAGATGGATCTCACTTTTTGAGAGTGCAGTTTTGGTAGTTGGTAGTTAATCCAAACTACACTATACAGGGCATTCGGAAAGTATTCAGACCCCTTCCCCTTTCCCACATTTTGTTACATCACAGTCTAAAATTTATTAAATAAAAACATTTCCTCATCAATCTACACGCAATACCCCGTAATGACAAAGACAAAACAGATTTTTATAAATGTTTGCAAATGTATTAGAAATAATAAACAGAAATACCTTGTTAAAATAAGTATTCAGACCCTTTGCTATGAGACTCGAAATTAAGCTCAGGTGCACCCTGTTTCCATTGATCATCCTTGAGATGTTTCTACAACTTGATTGGAGTCCACCTGTGGTAAATTAAATTCATTGGACATGATTTGGAAAGTCACACACCTGTCTATATAAGGACCCACAGTTGGCAGTGCATGTCACAGCAAAAACCAAGCTATGAGGGTGAAGGAAATGTCCGTAGAGCTCCGAGACAGGATTGTGTTGAGGTACAGATCTGGGGAAGGGTACCAAAACATTTCTGCAGCATTGAAGGTCCTCAAGAACACAGTGGCCTCCATCATTCATAGATGGAAGAAGTTTGGAACCAGCAAGACTCTTCCTAGAGCTGGCCGCCCGGCCAAACTGAGAAATCGGGGGGAATGCCCTTGGTCAGGGAGGTGACCAAGAACCCGATGGTCGCTCTGACAGAGCTCCAGCGTTCCTCTGTGGAGATGGGAGAACCTTCCAGAGTGACAATCATTTCTGCAGAACCCCATCAATCAGGCCTTTATGGTAGAGTGGCCAGACCGAAGCCACTCCTCAGTAAAAGGCACATAACAGCCCACTTGGAGTTTGACAAAAGACACCTAAAGGACTCTCAGACCATGAGAAACAAGATTCTGTGGTCTGATGAAACCAAGATTGAACTCTTTGGCCTGAATGCCAAGCGTCACATCCGGAGGAAACTTGGCACCATCCCTAAACTGAAGCATGTTGATGGCAGCATCATGATGTGGGGATGTTTTTCTTGAACCCGATCAAACATCTCTGGAGAGACCTGGAAATAGCTGACAGAGCATGAGAGGATCTGCAGAGGAGAATGAGAGAAACTCCCCAAGTACAGGTGTGCCAAACTTGTAGCGTCTTACCCAAGAAGACTCGAGGCTGTAATCGCTGCCAAATGTGCTTTAACAAAGTACTGAGTAAAGGGTCTGAATACTTTTTTATTTTATCTTATATTTCACCTTTATTTAACCAGGTTGGCCAGTTGAGAACAAGTTCTCATTTACAACTGCCAAGATAAAAGCAAAGCAGTGCGACAAAAACAACAACACAGAGTTACACATAAACAAATGTACAGTCATTAACACAATACTTATGTAAATGTAAAATTTCATTTTTTAGTTTTTAATACATTTGCAAAAAATTCCCAAAAACGATTTGGAAAAGTACTGCTCTAATGGACTATGATTCCATGCATCCAAAACTTTTGGTTGTGCTCCTCCATCTCTAACTCACACATGTCCCTCTGTCCCCCCCTGCAGGGAAAGCTGGTGAAGTACTTCAGTCGCCAGCTGTCCTGTAAGGTGAGAGTGGCCTCACAGGAGGACAGCACTGAGCTACAGGACTTCCCCAGACTGGGACACTGGTTCCGCATCGTCAACCTGAGGAAGGAGGTCACTGAGGTACAATGATTTACATCTACGTATCACTATCATTGCAAGGAATACCATCTTACTAATAGCCGATGGTCTGCAAAACCTGTGCCAGTAAGAGTAAGGGAAAACAAGAAAATAGTTATGTTTTTAGTATTGAAATCTCTCTGGCAGTAGGTTGAAAGACACTATATGGGTCTGGGCCAGGGGTGTTACCCTGCTAGTGTAGCCGATGTGAAATGGCTAGATAGTGCTCTATGCAAGACAGAGGCTGAAACATGACCTTTTTCGTGGGTGACTTTTCTTAACATTGAATTAATCATAGGACTAGAATAAGGCTCAGACGGCTTTCACTTCTCTTCATGAGGATTGAGTGGATGTAAATAAATAACTGCTGTAGGCCATACATTCAGGTCGGCTGCCACCAACAAGGTTGCGTGTTGTCATAAATGCGACATATCTATTCAGAACACTTCTATATGGGAAAAATCAAACTGATGCATTCAAATGGTTTTTAATAAATGATGGGGTGCAACATGGTAATGTCAGGAATTTGACACAAATATGTCAGGTATAACAGCGGGCTATAACCACTTGATCAAAAGATTCAAATTGGGATTTCAGCAATATAATAACCAAGACTTTATTTGACAAAGGAGAAAGATTTGTTGGGGCAAGGAGAGGGACGGAAGCAACACTGTTACAATAGGAATGGAGCCACTCAGTGTCAGTGTGTCTAGACCAGGGCCTATATTTACGAAGTGTCTTATGGTAGGACTGCTGATGTAGGATCAAGGTTTTCCAAGTCCATATAATGATGAGCATGTAAAAGGCAAACCTGGTCTTATGTCAGCATTCTCTGATACTCTTTGTAAATACGGGCCCAGGAGTGTTAGTAGTCTGCTGGTTTTCGTTTTTTTCCCTTTAAATCAGTGTCTGATTTAGACCTGGGAAACCAGGTATGCTGACTCCCTGTGTGGGAGAAATTATAACCTGCAGTCGCTATTGCCTGCAATAACTGGAATTTGACTTATAGTACTTGAGTGTTACCCTGGGTGCCAGTCTGTTTCTGCTTTTTTGCCAGCTCCTTAATGGAATTGTCAATGACAATGGAGTAGGCAAAAGCACAAACAGATCTGGGACCAAGTTACTTACTTGTGTGTGTTCTGTAGGAGATGGATCCGGGCGACGTGACTCTGGAGGGGCTGCTGGAGATGAGTGATGAGCAGGTGTGTGAGGCCATGGAGAAGTTTGGAGCCAACGACGAGGAGTGTGCTCGGCTCAACGCCTCTCTGTCCTGCCTCAGGAAGGCCCACCAGTCCGGTAGGAACCTTATACACACGAAGGGAGGGAGAGAGAGAGGGAGGCAGGGAGGGAGGGAAGAGAGAGGGAGGAAAGGCGAGAGGGAAGAAAGGCAGACAGTGGGGACAAGTCAGGTAGGGCCCTAACACATGCAATCGCTGAGGAAGGGACAGAGAGAGGGAGGGCACTCTGGAATGTAACCATGACTCTTATCCAGGTTGTTATTGCCCACAGCCAGTTCTTGGGGAGCTTTCAGTTAGTGTACTATACAGTAGCCTCATACTACCATTCCTAATCTCGCGAGCTTACGTATGTTTCTCTACAAGCTACATGCAAAACATATTTATGTAGCTTGTGCGATCAGGATGGTAGTACTAGGCTATCTATACGTGCAATTCATGAGTAGTTTTCATAATATGGTGAATGTCACCCCCTGTTGACCAGATTTTGCAACATATTATGAATTCAGTAGGCCGCAGTCTCAGAAATGTGCATTCAGTTCTGCTAGTTTATTGTGTTGTGTTAGTGCTGGACTAGGGCAAAATCCTGCAAGGTTCAAATAATACAAGGCTTGATTTGGCAAAAGCCCAGAATGGAACAGAAAGGGAAATATCTAGAAAATATCTAGGGGATCAATGATCGATATTGAGTCATTAATAACTCTTGCAATTATTGTATTAATTCAGCATTAGTCTCTCTGCCCTCATATACTGTAACAACTAGAGCTAGTCAACCCCTTATCTGTGACTGAGTGATATTCTCATAGTAGTCTTGTCTCCTCATTCCTCTCCATGGGTGTATCTCAATTGTTAAAATGCTCTCCTAGACTCCTTTTCTTAATCTCCACTGTTGTAAAATAATCAGACAGGTGAAACATTTTGCTTTCACCTGTCCAGTGTTTTCAGATTAGCATAGATGAAGGGTGGATACGAGGAGAGGAGGCTGCTGTAGATCAGTGGTTCCCAACCAGGGTTACTAGGACCCTGGGGGTACTTGGCCTATCCACAAGGGGTACTTGAGAAGATTCATGAGACCATAGGCCTACTGGTAAAATGCACACGAGGGGGTAATGCACACGAGGGGGTAATGCACACGAGGGGCTAATGCACACGAGGGGGTAGTGCACATGGGGGGGTACTTCAGCGGTACTCAGGGCAGAGCAACATTTTGTTTGTGGTACTGTAACTGAGAAAGGTTGGGAACCACTGCTGTAGACTATTGTGATGCACCCTCTGAGCACACAGGGCATTTAGTCCAATGCTACTTTGTCCAATAGAGGGCAGCACAGACCACATGTTTATTTTCTGAACTGAGCAGCATAGTGTTGTAGTGTTGCGGGCTGAACAGAAGGGGGCACTAGACCATCAGGAAACCAGCACTATCACTAGGTTTGATAACCTGTCATGTTATATGCGTGTGTGTTCCTCCTACACACACACACACCTAAATGTTTGAATTAATGCCCATCAGATGTGTCTCTCATATGTTTCACTGGGAATACTTTAGGACATGTTGTCAAGCCAAGTTGAGAAGCGTTGCATTGTAACCCCAGTGTTCTCCTCATTAAAGCCATAACACACAATTTTATTTTCTCCAAATGAAAAAGGACTGCAGATCTTGCTTCAGGAAAACCTGTTCACGTACCAAACTGTTGTCAGATAACACAGCGCCCCTTCGGCCCAAATGCTCATCATCGGCTCACTTCCCTTCCCTCCTTTGATTCTACACACAGCTAACTCCAGTAATAATAACAATAATAATAATGAATTGGATTTATGTAGCACCTTTTTACCAACTGAGGTACATAATGTGCTTTACATAAGGGGGAAACACACCTCATCCACCATTAATGTGTGGCACCCACTTGGGTATTGCACGGCAACCATTTTTTGTTCCAGAACACTCAGCTTGCATGGTGGAGCGGTAAGGAGTGATATATGCCAATTAGGATTGAGGGTAAGATTAGGTGGCCATGATGGAATGGGGCCAGGTCACCGGGATTAACACCCCTACTTTTGTGTGTGTGTGTATGTGTGTGTATATCCAGCCACTATCTCACCGCAGCCCAGAGCCTATTCAACACCCACAGGTTACAATGAACCTGCCTACTGCCCTGCGTAGGGTGCCATGGGATTGTTAATGACCACAGAGAGTCAGGGCATCCGTTTAATGTCCAATCCGAAAGATGGCACCCTACGCAAGGCAGTAGGCAGGTTCATTGTAACCTGTGGGTGTTGAATAGGCTCTGGGCTGGGGTGAGATAGTGGCTGGATACACACACACGCACACACACACACACACACACACACACACACACACTGGTCTGGCCTGGTCTGTGTGTCTGTTCCTGAGGCATGATTAGATTGTAGCCGGTAGCTGATTGGTGACTGAGTTCTGACTTCCTCCACAGGAGCCGGCAAGGCGGTAGGACGCCCATACAGGGTCCAGCTGGGTGTGTGTGTCCTTGTGTTTGTCCTTCTTCTGTGTGTATGTTTTGTGTGTGTCTCTCTCTCTCTCTTTCTCTCTCTCTGCGTGCTTGTGCGTCAAGCTTGAAAGATTATCACTCATAGGCTAGGTGTATACATGAAATAGATCCAACCCAGCACAACTCACCCCAGCTATACATTAGATAGCAATGCACAACATGGATAACTAAGCCTGTAGCTCTGTGTTATACAGACAGTTCCATTAGAAAATGCTGCTACTGCTGTGCTTGTTCTCCAGTCCTCCTGGTTCACAAAGGCAGCAAAAGGCGCCGGACACACACAGACACAATTGTACGGGCACACACACACACACACACACACACACACACACACAATTGTACGGGCACACACACACACACACACACACACACACACACATTAATGGGCTCTTTTCAAACGGATGGCTAGGGAGAGGTGTGAATGTAATAGCAACACCACACACTGCGCTGCTGCTATAAGGGCCACTCATACTCAGAGCGAAGGGGAGAGAAAGGCCTATTCTATCTCCCAGCCCTTTCTTTAAACCTAAAGGGAAAGAATATAACCACCACTACACCATCACGCTCAGCCACCACTTTTAAATATTACATTTTTTTTTGGAAATGATCTGAGAGGAACGGGGTCCGTTGGGAGGATTCGTCATCGTCCTCTATGGAAGCCTGTCTTTGTAACTCCTACGCAGACCATGAATACGCAGAATATTCTCTTGCCTCGAATCACATGAAAAAGTAATAATTGTCACATTATTTTGTAAGGACTCTTAAGGCCATCGCAGACTTTGTTGGCCAGCAGCAGCAGACAGTGACTAGTAAAGACTTTGTGGTGTACAGGATTTGTAACCTCACTCAGACTCTTCAGCTTGAAAAAATCTCCACCCGCACAGCTGAATTGCTAGCTTTTTGGTGGCGTAGCTGGTTAAGATGTTTTCAAAAGGGATGGTATAATGCCCCACTGGGCACATTACGTCATTTCAATGTGGCTAATTGGGTAATATTTAGTTGAGACGTTGATCAATGAGATTACAACCTATATTCACCCACTGAAAAAGACAGCTAAATGTTAGATGAAGATCCAATGTGTTGATCTAAAAGCAAAAACAAATGTCAGATTTTTGGTTTATAGTTGTCACCAAAATATCTATTACTGCGCTTTCAACCATTTTAAAAGCACAGCACAGTTCAAATGTTTAGATATTAGAGAAACTCTGAATGATCGGCTACGAAAAGCCAACTGACATTTACTCCTGAGGCGCTGACCTGTTGCACCCTCTACAACCACTGTAATTATTATTATGTGACCCTGCTGGTCATCTATGAACATTTGAACATCTTGGCCATGTTCTGTTATAATCTCCACCCGGCACAACCAGAAGAGGACTGGCCACCCCTCATAGCCTGGTTCCTCTCTAGGTTTCTTCCTAGGTTCTGGCCTTTCTAGGGAGCTTTTTCTAGAAACCGTGCTTCTACACCTGCATTGCTTGCTGTTTGGGGGTTTAGGCTGGGTTTCTGTACAGCACTTTGTTACATCAGCTGATGTAAGAAGGGCTTTATAAATACATTTCATTGATTGATTGATTGATTGATTAATGCCATAAGAGATTCTGTGCAGATTATTACAGGAATTGTGACGATCTCTGCCGACCTGCGCTTTCTATGATTAGATAAGAAGAAATGTAGTTATTGTAACATCAAAATGTGGCCGTGGATGTGTTATTCATTTTAAGGTTGAATGTTACATTTATTTGTAAGATAGCCTTAACTTTAGGCTATCTACTGTAATCAAAGGTAATATTGAATTGTGTTTGGTTGACAGTGCAACCACATATCAACATTTACATGTATCTTCTGCTTGGATAGTTCCATCTGTGCCAATGACTGAGTCTGGATTTAATTCCAGTTTGTCTACAAATTAATAATTGATAGGTTCGATTAAAGTCTCCATCTCAACCAGAAATCTAAGTTATAGAATATGACTAAATCAAATCAAACTTCAAATGAACTTTAAATAAGCTTTTCTTCATCTTCTTCATATGTTGATATTTGTTTGCGTTGACAACCAAATATAATTAAATATCCCTAAATATCATTACATTTGAAATCAACCAGAGCTTGAAACCCTAAGCATATTGTGTTGTCTATTTTTAGTTGAATTCCTGGTTTAATTCCAACAATTGCTGTTGATGACTTTGCAAATGCTATATACAGTTGAAGTTGGAAGTTTACATACACATAGGTTGGAGCCACTCCACACATTTCTTGTAAACAAACTATAGTTTTGGCAAGTCGGTTAGGACATCTACTTTGTGCATGACACAAGTAATGGTTCCAAAAATTATTTACAGACAGATTATTTCAATGTATCACAAATTCCAGTGGGTCAGAAGTTTACAGACACTAAGTTGACCGTGCCTTTAAACAGCTTGGAAAATTCCTGAAAATTATGTTGTGGCGTTAAAAGCTTCTGATAGGCTAATTGACATCATTAGAGTCAATTGAAGGTGTACCTGTGCATGTATTTCAAGGCCTCCCTTCAAACTCAGTGCCTCTTTGCTTGACATCATGGGAAAATCAAAAGAAATCAGCCAAGATCTCAGAAAAAAAATTGTAGACCTCCACAAGTCTGGTTCATCCTTGGGGGCAATTTCCAAACGCTTGAAGGTACCACGTTCATCTGTACAAACAACAGTACGCAAGTATAAACACCATGGGACCACACAGCCGTAATACCGCTCAGGAAGAAGACGCGTTCTGTCTCCTAGAGATGAATGTACTTTGGTGCGAGAAGTGCAAATCAATCCCAGAACAACAGCAAAGGACCTTGTGAAGATGCTAGAGGAAACAGGTACTAAAGTATCTCTATCCACAGTAAAACGAGTCCTATATCGACAGAACCTGAAAGGCCGCTCAGCAAGGAAGAAGCCACTGCTCCAAAACTTCCATAAAAAAGCCAGACTACGGTTTGCAACTGCACATGGGGACAAAGATCGTACTTTCATCTGGTCTGATGAAACACAAATAGAACTGTAGAACTGTTTGGCCATAATGACCAAGGTTATGTTTGGAAGAAAAAGGGGGAGGCTTGCAAGCTGAAGAACACCATCCCAACCGTGAAGCACAGGGGTGGCAGCATCATGTTGTGGGGGTGCTTTGCTGCAGGAGGGACTGGTGCACTTCACAAAATAGATGACATCATGAGACAGGAAATATGTGTGGATATAATGAAGCAACATCTCAAGACATCAGTCAGGAAGTTAAACATTGGTGGCAAATGGGTCTTCCAAATGGACAATGACCCCAAGCATACATCCAAAGTTGTGCAAAATGGCTTAAAGACAACAAAGTCAAGGTATTGGAGTGGCCATCACAAAGCCCTGATCTCCATCCTATAGAAAATGTGTGGGTGGAACTGAAAAAGCGTGTACAAGCAAGGATGCCAATAAACTTGACTTAGTTACACCAGCTCTGTCAGGAGGAATGGGACAAAATTCACCCAATTTATTGTGGGAAGCTTGTGGAAGGCTATTCGAAACGTATGACCAAAGTTAAACAATTTAAATACTAACTTGTAAACTTCTGACCCACTGGGAATGTGATGAAAGAAATAAAAGCTGAAATAAATCATTTTCTCTACTATTATTCTGACATTTCACATAAAATAAAGTGGTGATCCTAACTGACCTAAGACGGAATTTTTACTATGATTAAATGTCAGGAATTGTGAAAAACTGAGTTTAAATGTATTTGGCTAAGGTGTATGTAAACTTCCGACTTCAACTGTAGGCCTAAATATCATCATTGATGTGTGATAAAGTATGGTAACATTTTTCTTGCTCCCTTGACTTCGATAGCAAAAGTGAATCTATTTCGTTTTTAAGGGGAGATTTCTCAACAATCATGATCACAATAGCACATTGCTAATAGTTAGCGACAAATATCAAAGCTAAGTAGGGCTGGGCTTGGTTAAAACCTTGGATGGGAGTCTAAAGGGTAGCAGTTGATAGATCAGTCCTCCAGTAGGAGATGCTGCCCAGACTGTCTTTTCTTCTTCTGATAGTGTGTATAAAAAAATCTGACATTGTTTTAAAGCTACAAATTCAACATATATATATATAACATATATATATAACATTTGATTACCATGATGACAATCCTGTGGTTGAAATTTCACCCTCGAAACAGCAGTTTACGTTGATGACTTAAAAAAAAATCCTATGTATTTTCCACGTAGATTCCACGTTCACAATACATTGACAAATTACATTGAACCAACGTTGATTCCACCATTTTGTGCCTAGTGGGGTATGTTTGCGGAGACAGAGGTCCCGCGTTCCAGTCTCTGTGTGAGCTTGTTAGTGGGGAAGACGTATGGTTAAGGAAGTACAGGGATGTCTGTCACAGTTGCATACATAAAAAGGTTTTAAAGGGTCAAATAGAGAAGCGTAACACATAAATGCATAGTAAAAAGTGAGTTAAGTAAAACACAGTAAATGAGAATGTCAGCTATTAAGAACACGTAGAATAGCTTAGAATGGTTTATTACGCTAAAAACAAATGCACGGTGATTGTCGCTTTCAACAAAGCTCTTGGTTTGTATTTCAGCGCACAAGTTGCTTTAGTAATGACTCATATTATCCCAGCTAGGGGTTCGTCAGTCGGTCCTCTGTGTTGCTGCAATATCCACACATTCTATGACCCAGCATGCCCCACTTCAGGCGCCCACACACACACACACACACACACACACACACACACACACACACACACACACACACACACACACACACTGTAAACCCAACATCCTGGCTTGTCCTTACTAATAGTATTGATCTAGTCCTAACGCTTAGAGTTAAGTTTACATGAGAGAGACAATTCGTGCCCTGAAGTCTCAGATTCAGTATCTGTCCTCACTCATCTTTTCGTCATTAAATGGACTTTCCCCACGCTTGCCATGCCTTAAGACCAGTTCAATTACACTCACTATTAATTGGCTTCAAATGCCATCTTTGAGTATAGAAAAAAAAGGAGAGGAGAGCAGAGGCGTATGGGAGAAGAGACATGGAGAGGAGATGACAGTACAGGAGAGGAAGAGGGGAGGAGTGAATGGGAAAGGGAAAGGAGGGAGCAGCGAAGAAAAGAGGAGAAGAGGAGAGGGAAGGATTATGGTAGAAGAGGAGAGGAGGAGTGGGAAGAGTATGGTAGAAGAGGAGAGGAGGAGTGGGATGGAGTATGGTAGAAGAGGAGAGGAGAGGAGAAGAGAAGAGGAAAGCTGTATGGTAGAAAGGACGAGAGGAGTATGGCAGAGGAGAAGAGGAGAGGAGGAGAGGGAAGGAGTATGGTAGAGGAGAAGAGGAGAGGGAAGGAGTATGGTAGAGGAGAGGAGGAGAGGGAAGGAGTATGGTAGAGGAGAGGAGGAGAGGGAAGGAGTATGGTAGAGGAGAAGATGAGAGGAGGAGAGGGAAGGAGTATGGTAGAGGAGAGGAGGAGAGGGAAGGAGTATGGTAGAGGAGAAGAGGAGAGGGAAGGAGTATGGTAGAGGAGAGGAGGAGAGGGAAGGAGTATGGCAGAAGAGAAGAGGAGAGGAGGAAAAGAGGACAAGCGAACAGGGGAGAGGAGAGAAGGAGTAGGGAAAGGAGAGCAAGTTTCTTCCATTTATGAGAGGAGAATGAAGAGCGAGAATAAGGGAGAGAAATGAGGGGATGTTCACAGATGCCAGAAGGTGGAGAAACAACTTTTAGGTTACCTATCACCTGGACAATGATAGATTAGTTAGCCAACATAAAGTGCTATCTAGCTACTGATGATGCCGTAGAACCACCGTCGTCCACAGTCATCCAATTCAAAAGACAAATTAAAAAACGATCCTTCCAGGGATTCTTCCCGAGGAGCATATGGCATCCTTTCACAAAGGGTTTATCCCAAATGCCAACCTATTCACTACTTTTGACCAGAGCCTTATGGGCCCTATGTAGGAAATAGGGTGTAATTTGCCATGCAGCCTTTTTATGGCAGTTTAATGGACCAGATAGAATCCCAGTGGCCTTTCTCTGCCATTTACCACACAAGAGCCAAAGCCTGGTCCTAATTAGTCCAATTAGTATGCTGTTAACCACCTTTTCTCCCAACACTCTCCCCATGTAAAGATCTCCTATTGACAATGGGGATGTATAATGTGTTGGCCATTTACCAAAAATCATTATCTTAGATAATTACTCATACAGTACATCTCCTCTGACTGGTGTATTGTTGGGCTAAAGTGTTGTGAAGCACTATGGAGGTAATTCAGGCTACTGTACTGTATAGGGCCTCTGCTACTGCAAAGTGACAACACAGAGAACACTGGCTGCACATGCCAATCTACAGACAGGTGGAACCAAAGTACTAGAATGAATGGGCTTTGGAACATTTGTGAGCTATGGGGAGCTATGGGGACTCATAGGGTGCAACATAACGTAATTGTAAGCTACGGGGAGTCTTGTTGAGCAATAGGGAGCCCCATAGAGAAGGACTAAATGGGATAAAGAAGAGCTACATAATGAACAATGTATATATTTTGTTGTTGTTATTACAAGTAAGATCACATGAACTAACTGCAGTCGAGTTCTGTTCGAATTTTGATTGACCAATTGCTAAGACTCATATTGAATTTGATTCCCCTGTTCTATCTGTCACTGCATAGATTTGTCTGAGACTCATCTCTTACCAATCAGAGGATCCAAGCCATTGACTAATTTCCCGAAATGGCACGTTACCAGAGACACTTTGGAGAAGATGGGGAAACTCCATTGGAATCGTATTAACAGCCATTTTGTAAGTTGCCCATGCGTCATTAATAGGCCGTGTGGTGCATTCTGGGCGATTCTGGGATAAGGAGAGCACTCCTTCAAGGAGTGAATGGGACTCAATTGGGCGTGAACTCAAAAACCCAACATTAGAATGAATTTCGTGAACAAGTACATTACAAATCTTTTCTGAGATGTGAGGTAATTAACTTGTTCTCTGTAATATCATATTTATTTTTTTATTTTTTTATTTTACTAGGCAAGTCAGTTAAGAACAAATTCTTATTTTCAATGACGGCCTAGGAACATTGGGTTAACTGCCTGTTCAGGGGCAGAACGACCTTGTCAGCTCGGGGGTTTGAACTTGCAACCTTCCGGTTACTAGTCCAACACTCTAACCACTAGGCTAGCTTTGGAATGGTGGCAATAGTTATTTTAGAGGAAAACAGGCAGATTTCTCGACTGATAGCCTGACTTTGAGAAGGGATTGTGCGACGATTAGCTTAGCAATTGAATGATGCAGCATGACAACATGAATGCGATTTGTCGACAGTGTGATGGGTGGGGTGTTATATGTTCCTTCATTCATTGCCCAATAGGATTCTTATCTCCTCCTTTCTCTATCTCTGGCCTTACACACTTGTGTTCAGGCTCTGGCCCAACTCATTGGTTTCTGGGATGAATCACAGTTTTTTGAATATGTTCGCATACACACGATGAGGAGATAAATTCCAGACTCATCATGGAGAAGAAACGTTAGTGGGCTTGGCGTTTGGCCAGAGTGAAGTGGATGGCTAGCCGAGCGAGTAAAATACTAGTATGGCTGGTAAATTAAAGGGCCAATAAGCAGTTGAAACAATAACAAAGCGCCTCCCCGCCCCTGTTTCGGTAAAAAGCTGAGGGATGGGGCTGGAGAAATGTAACCACTCTCAAATTCATAGACAGCGCTATGGATGCAAGGACCATGTTTTGAGGCTATAAAGTGTTTGTTTACATTGACTTTGTTTACAAACATGACATGGGAGTAAAACGAGCTTAGATTTTGGGTTCTGATGGGGTACGGCAGTTAAACTAAGCTCATGAGGCATTAATACATGATGCTCTTCAAGAATCAGTGGGTACATATCATTAATGAATACCAAGGAAATGGATACTCTAAGACGTGGACTATTCCACTATCCGTTTTGTCACTAAAGCACCTTATACCACCCACCACTGCGACCTGTATGCTCTAGTCGGCTGGCCCTCGCTACATATTCGTCGCCAGACCCACTGACTCCAGGTCATCTACAAGTCCATACTAGGTAAAGCTCTGCCTTATCTCAGTTCACTGGTCACGATGGCAACACCCACCCGTAACACGCGCTCCAGCAGGTGTATCTCACTGATCATCCCTAAAGCCAACACCTCATTTGGCCGCCTTTCGTTCCAGTTCTCTGCTGCCTGTGACTGGAACGAATTGCAAAAATCGCTGAAGTTGGAGACTTTTATCTCCCTCACCAACTTCAAACATCTGCTATCTGAGCAGCTAACCAATCGCTGCAGCTGTACATAGTCTATCGGTAAATAGCCCACCCATTTTTACCTACCTCATCCCCATACTGTTTTTATTTATTTTATTTTCTGCTCTTTTGCACACCAATATCTCTACCTGTACATGACCATCTGATCATTTATCACTCCAGTGTTAATCTGCAAAATTGTAATTATTCGCCTACCTCCTCATGCCTTTTGCACATGTATGTATATAGACTCTCCTTTTTTCTACTGTATTATTGACTTGTTAATTGTTTACTCCATGTGTAACTCTGTGTTGTCTGTTCACACTGCTTATGCTTTATCTTGGCCAGGTTGCAGTTGCAAATGAGAACTTGTTCTCAACTAGCCTACCTGGTTAAATAAAGGTGAAATAAATAAAAAATAAAAAAATAAATTCACACTATTCATCAGTTACATGGATGTCTGCAAACCATTTTGGATTATGCAGGTCTTTTGTTTAATTAATGGCTGGGCTGTGATTTGATCAGAAGCCTTTGGTAATTTGACTAAAATCCTCCTCAGTATCGCAGGCTTTGTGTGTGTGTGTGTGTGTGTGTGTGTGTGTGTGTGTGTGTGTGTGTGTGTGTGTGTGTGTGTGTGTGTGTGTGTGTGTGTGTGTGTGTGTGTGTGTGTGTGTGTGTGTGTGTGTGTGTGTGTGTGTGTGTGTGTGTGTGTGTGTGTGTGTGTGTGCGTGCTTGTGCGTGTGTGTGTGTGTTTCATCGTCATCTATATTTACAGACCCCATGTCAGTTTACTGGCATTCAAGGGTGAAGAAGGCTCTTTGATGATTTCGAAACATTTCAAGTGAGGAGATGCCAAACTTTTTAATTTCGAGTGGCTTGTTTGTCGTACGTTTTTGCTAATGAAGGAGGCTTGATCGTGCGTCATCTTCAACCTTCTATTCCTTTCTGAGCAGTTGAGGAGCGCTCCGTCTGGCTCTTTCCCTGTTGCATCCTGGTCTTGTCTGAGGAGCTTGGTGCACTGTGCAGCACACTTTCAGAGTCCCCACAGTGTGTGTTTGAAGTGCGGGAAGGAGGCTAGTGCCTCTCCAGGAGAGAGTAGAACACAAAGGTACTCCATTAAACAGGCCGTCTCCACCCCAATACCCCTGTATACTGTTTAACCCCGTATACAGTTCTCCTCGATCATTAGAAGTCTCTCTCATCTCAGGGGTTAACTCATGTGGGCTTATGCATGAAGTTGATTAATATGCAACACCATGAGTAACTATGTGCAAAGTTGTATTATTGTATGTTGAGACTGAGTGCAGCACTGATAGTGATTGTGTGTAGGAGAGCCATGCAAGCAGGCAGTTCACTGTAGCCTATGTGATCAGATTGTAAACCTTCCATGGTGTTGTTTATCTGAACAACAGATCATTACGTCCACCATAGAACTGCAATGACTAATTCTAATGTCCAGTGCAGTTTGAACTCTGGCCTGGCTGTAAAATACCCCTCGAAAATACAGACTTTTCCGCTAGTCGTGAGGGATGTCTTTTAACAACCAACCCGTCTCCCAGTCCCAGTCTCTGCCTATGAGTGGACACATCCCTTAGGACTCCTATAGTCTATGTACACTGAGTGTACAAACATGAGGAACATCTTCCTAATATTGATTTGCACCCCCTATTGCCCCCAGAACAGCCTCAATTTGTCAGGGCATGGAATCTACAAGGTGTCGAAAGCATTCCACAGGGATGCTGGTCCATGTTGACTCCGCATAGTTGCTGGTCCATGTTGACTTCCCACAGTTGTGTCAAGTTGACAGGATGTCCTTTGGGTGGAGGACCATTCTTGATACACATAGGAAACTGTGGAGCGTGAAAAAACATTTCTTGACACACTCAAACCGGTGCACCTGGCACCTACTACCATACCCCGTTCAAAGGCTTTTAAATATTTTGTCTTTCCCATTCACCCTCTGAATGGCACACATACACAATCCATGTGTCAATTGTCTCAAATCCTTCTGTCTCCTCCCATTCATCTACACTGATTGAAGTGGATTTAACAGGTGACATCAATAAGGGATCATAGCTTTCACCTGGATTCACCTGGTCAGTCTATGTCATGGAAAGAGCAGGTGTTCCTAATGTTTTGAACACGTAGTATACACTGTACTCTACTATCCCGGGGACACTGTTTGTCTCTCGCTGTGCGTGGGTGGAGTGTTGTGCGTGGTGTGTGTGTGTGTATACAGTACTGTCCTGAGGAGTGTCTCAGTCAGACTCAGAGGGAACATGTACATTCGCGCTGAAGATAAACTTTGATCCCTGACCTAAGACGAGAGGCCTTAAGAAGACGCTCAGCCGCTCACTCTTGTTACTTCAGCCCTCTCCCTCTCTCTCTCCTCTCCCAATGTGTCTCCCTCTACTCCACATCTCTCTATCCCTCTCCTTGTCTCTCTGGTGGGCTTGTCTTAAAACATCACATGGAAGAAATACTCCTAAGGAATACTTTTTTTCCTTCAAGACTTTCGGGAGAATGCATAGCCACTAGTGTTGTTGAGCTAATTTGGATACTGCATTCAGATCAGAGTTGAGTTTTAGAGACTGTGATTAGTACAATGGCTGGGTCTCTGATGGACAGAAAGAGAGAGGAAACAAACAATATTTTCGCCATCTTTTTATCAAATCAATTAAACGTTTGTTTCCTTCTCTTTTCTTTCAAGAACAACTCGAGGATGACTCATTGCCCAATAACGGAGGTGAATATTTCCATTTAAGCTGAAAATATAATTTCTCTCTTCTCACTTATTCAACATGAACCTCATCTCCAGCTTCTCATCTGATGTTTAGGGATCAAGGTGGCTGTGGTTAATCAAGCATCTCTCTCCTCCACCCCTCTCCTATCTGAGCCCATGCTACATTACGTCTGCTATTGATGTCAGATCCAAGCTCTCTCGCTTTTTTTGCTCTATCATCAGGCCATTTCTTTCTAATCAAATATGAGTTTTTATTATCCTTAAATGACATGTAGAAATGTAAATGATTAAGCAGGGTCAAGGTATCAGGTAATTGTTTGTGGTTAAATGTTATCTGTAACATGTTCCTTCTTGTTTCTCCTTCTCCTCCTCCACAGCAGGCAGCCATGCCAAGCAGGACTGGTCCATCCAGTGGCCCACCTCTGAGTCTGGCAAGGAGAACACTCCCTTCCCCTCTCCAGAACCCAGCCAGTGGGTCCGCTTCCAGCTCTCCCAAAGCCCCATGGTCCAGGCCAAGTACAACCAGCAGCACCACAGCCAGTGCCACAGCCCCCAGTCATTGCTACCCTATCCGTATGGCCCCTATGTCCAGCCAGACCGCCTCACCGTGGACAGCCACCTGGGACTGGGGGCCTTCCCCCCCATGGACACGGGTCATCGATCCCTGCCCCCCTCGCCCCGTCAGAGGCACTTTGCCCACACCCCTCCCCGGACTCCACTGGTGGTGAACACCATGACCCCCCCGGGCACGCCCCCCATGAGGCGCAGAAACAAGGTGAAGGCCCCCGGGACGCCCCCACCGCCCAGCCGAAAGCTCATCCACCTGCTGCCGGGCTTCACGGCGCTACACCGCTCCAAGTCACACGAGTTCCAGCAGGGCAACCGCATAGTTCTGGAGGCAGCTGACATGCAGACACTCAAGTGAGTCTTTTTTTATTCAATTTTTTTTAACATCTGGATCCTTTAGGTTAGAAACCAGTTTTGCAAGGCACCACACAGGGTGACCTGCCCACATGATACAACAGCCATTTTGAGTAAATTGTCAGTAATGGCAACTATTGTGATAAAGTGTTTGACTTTTGTGGGGCTATTGGTCGACTTACAATAACAACAATTGTGCTTTTGGTTGTGATTTTAGAGCAGTCTGTTTGTTGTACCAACAAGTTTGATTCTGCTGGGGGACAAGGGTTTCAATGAGTTTATGGATAAAGAGAGCTTGCAGTCAGTACAATAAAACTAAAGCATGGACCTCCTGAGTGGCATAGTGGTCTAAGGCACTGCATCACAGTTGCTAGCTGTGCCACTAGAGATCCTGGTTCGAGTCCAGGCTTTGTCGCAGCCGGCCGCGACCGGGAGACCAATAGGGCGGCACACAACTGGCCCAGCGTCGTCCAGGTGAGGGAAGGGTTTGACCGGCAGGGATGTCCTTGTCCCTTCGTGCTCTAGCGACTCCTGTGGCGTGCCAGGACATTGGTGTGGCTGGCTTCCGGGTTAAGCGGGCATTGTGTCAAGAAGCAGTGCGGCTTGGTTGGGTCATGCTTCAGAGGACGCGTGGCTCTCGACCTTCACCTCTCCCAAGTCCCTACGGGAGTTGCAGCGATGAATTGGTCTGTAACTACCAATTGGATACCACGAAAAAGGGGTCAAAGTTACATTTTTTAAAAATATATATATGTTTTTATAATAAAGCATGTACAATTATATATAGTGGAGTTTAACTTGCTTCAAGAGGTTGTCCACTTGAGGCACACTTTAAACTTTCAGAATCTGATTTCTAGCCCTCTGATATAGCAAGTATTTAAAAAATAGTAAGATTAAGTTCTATTTAAGACAGAGGCCACTCCCAGGAAAACAACTCAATCTTGCATTTACTGTCAAACTGTTTTAATAAAATACGAATAATATTAAGATAGACTTCTATATAAAAGAGAGGAAGTGAATTCACTCATAGGAAATCTTGTAATTGTCTCGAACTGCATTTAATAAAACACTTAGACAATAAATGCAAGATGGAGCTCCTTTCTGCTTCTCTCTCTATCTCTCTCACTCACAGTACTTTATTTACTCCTCTATCTTCCTGCCCGAGGCCCAATCAGCTTAATTCGTTCAGTTGAATTCACGTCCACCAGCGCCCGTAGAAAAACAATGGCCTGTCAACAGAACAGAGATAACAGAGAGCTTGGCTGGGAGCAAGGCACTGAGTTCCTGACCAAACCGACCGTGCGTCTGGTCTGGTGCAATGCTGATCAGATCAGATCAGCTTGTATCCTCTACTAACGGGCCAGGCCAGAGAGGATCCACCAGAGTACCTAGGGTAATCAGGAACCATCAGCAGTCAGGAAAGGAGTGCCCCTCAGGAGAGTAACAGTCATTTTTATAATACAATTATGACAGTGGCCCATCGTTGCCTACTTGGTGAGTTAATATTTGGAGGTTATATTCCTTCTTTATGACCGCCATCTGGGTAGTGTTCTGCCCCAGTTTGTGTGTGTTTGTTTGTGTTTGTGCACGTACTTGTCTTTCCTGTGAGATAGTGTATAAGCAGGGCAGTGAATAGGGACTCACACAGCATTAGAGAATTGATTACCGGTCCCTGAGCACTGATAGACTGCAGGCTCAGAGTTAAGTTCTCTAATCAATGACTGTACAGGACCATGCCTGGAAACACTAGGATTCATCTGGACCAGACCTGGGTTCAAATACTATTTAGGGTATTTCAATTACTTTCAAAGACATTTGGAAGTAAGTATTTGTTATATTTTTTTATTTGAAAAGACAAGTAGTTGAATTTGAATCGACTCGGTACTGGTACTCCCTGTATATAGGAATGTTATTTGTACTTGTTATTTTTATTCGTTATTCACTGTGTTTATTCCTCCTGTCACTATTTAAATTGTTATTTATTTTTTAATCTTTAACTCTGCATTGTTGGAAAAGGACGCGTAAAAGTAAACATTTCACCTGTTGTTTACGAAGCATGCGACAAATAAAATTTGATTTGATTTAATAACAAATTCTCAAATACACATGTATTTGAACCCAGGACTGATCTGGACACAGTGGGGAGTAGCATAGTGCAGTTTCACTAACCTCTCCTCAGGTTTCCCCAGCCAGTTATACTGTTCCAATCTATTCCTGAACTAGCACACCTGATTGAACTAGTGGACTAATCAGCCAGCCCTTGGTTTATTGAAAGCATAGGAAACACTGGCTTAGTGCTGTTCCTCTGCTTGCATTATACATGGCACACAGAGGATAAGTAGAAGTCTACATTTGGTTCAAAAAGCTCAGTTGTTTCTCCTAATCTGATTTCATGTTTTGTTCTACCTTTATTTTTCAGTCTCTCCTTAGAATAGTAGGGGCAAACCTTGGGCAGGTACAAAGTAAATATGTTCCCTTGTTATTTGGTGGGTTATACACTGAGTATACAAAACATTAGGAACACCTGCTCTTTCCATGACAAGGCACACTTAACCAGCATGGCTACCACAGCATTCTGCAGCGAAACGTTGTCCAGGCTGAGTAAGGACTATTTGACCTAGAATAAGAGTGATGGAGTCCTGCATCAGATGACCTGGCCTCCTCAATCATCTGACCTCAACCCAATTGAGATGGTTTGGGATGTGTTGGACCGCAGAGTGAAGGAAAAGCAGCCAACAAGTGTTCAGCATATGTGGGAACTCCTTCAAGACTGTTGGAAAAGCATTCCTGATGAAGCTGGTTGAGAGAATGCCAAGAGTGTGCAAAGCTGTCATCAAGGCAAAGGGTGGCTACTTTGAAGAGTCTAAAATATAAAATATATTTTGATTTGTTTAACACTGTTTTGGTTACTCCATTATTCTATATGTTTTATTTCATAGTTTGTATGTCTTTACTATTATTCTACAAAGTAGAATAAAGGAAAACCATTGAATGAGTAGGTGTGTCCAAACTTTTGACTGGGAGTGTATATTCTGTAAGCAGTTGTTACATTAACAAGAAAATAGCTTCAAGTGTTGTGTCCAAATACTGGTGGAGTCACCTAATAAAAGAATGGACAGCCTGACCATAGAGGTCCAGGACCTGAAGAACAGTTTGCTCTTCTCCCAGGGTCAGCTCGATGAGTTTAAACAGGAAAACGGAAAGGTGACAGCAATCTGTAAGTTATTGAGAAAGGACATCAGTTCTGAATGTGATTCCATTATAACAACGATGGAGAAATCTGATTATCTAAAGGGACAATCAAGGTGGAACAACATTGTTGTGGACGGAATTGCAGAATCTCCACATGAGACCTGAGGACAAAGTGAGGGAAATTATCTCGGAGATACTAAAGATGGACCACAGGAAGATTGAAGTGGAGCACGCCCACAGGATTGGAAAACCCACCACTAGCCCAGGTGACAGGCACGACAGTGGTCAAGTTCCTGAGGTTCAAGGACAAGGTATCTGTTCAGGAAAGAACCAAGAACTTGAGAGGATTGTACATCTTCCTCAACGAGGATTATCCTGAAGCTGTGCGCAAAGAAGAGAAAATAACGTATTCCAGCCATGAAAGCTGCCAGAACGTGTGGAGACATCCGCTATGACAGGCTCATTGTCCACCCGAGAGAGCCAAGCCTATGGGTTCTTCAACCCCACAGCACACAGCACACACACCTACAGCACACACACCTACACATAAACTGTTATTTTTCTAAGATGACTATCTCTGAGAAGCTAGCCAGAAAAGGGCTGAAAATAGCCCATATATGTAGCCTTGGAAATAAGGTTAATGAAATCAATAACTTGTTAACATCAGATAACATTAATATCTTCTGAGACTCACTTAGAAAATTCCTTTGATGATACAGCAGTAGCAATACAAGGATATAACATCTATAGAAGAGACAGGAATTCTTATGGTGGAGGATTTCTTGCTATATACTGCGCATTCAGAAAGTTTTCAGACCCCTTGACTTTTTCCACATTTTGTTACGTTACATGCAGTCTAAAAAAAAATGCTCATCAATCTACAGTTCACACAATACCCCATAATGACAAAGCAAAAAAACATTTTTGCAAATTTGTAATAAAAAAAACAATTGATGTATCACATTTACATAAGTATTCAGACCCTTTACTCAGTACTTTGCAGTTATTACAGCCTTGAGTCTTTTTGGGTATGACGCTACATGCTTGGCACACCTGTATTTGGGGGGTTTCTAACATTCCTCTCTGCAGATCCTCTCAAGCTCTGTCAGGTTGGATGGAGAGCGTTGCCGCACAGCTATTTTCAGGTCTCTCCAGAGATGTTCGATCATGTTCAAGTGCGGGCTCTGGCTGGGCCACTCAAGGACATTCAGAGACCTTTCTCGAATCCACTCCTGCTTTGTATTGGCTGTGTCTGAGGTCCTGAGTGCTCCATACCAGGTTTACATCAAGGATCTCTCTGGACTTTGCTCCATTCAACTTTGCCTCAATCCTGACAAGTCTCCCAGTCCATGGTTTCCTCCAGACGTGATGCTTGGCATTCAGGCCAAAGAGTTCAATCTTGGTTTCATCAGACCAGAGAATTTTGTTGGGTCTGAGAGTCCTTTAGGTGCCCTTTGGCAAACTCCAAGCGGGCTATCATGTGCCTTTTACTGAAGAGTGGCTGATTGGTGGAGTGCTGCAGAGATGGTTGTCCTTCTGGAAAGTTCTCCCATCTCCACAGAGGATCTCTAGAGATCTGTCAGAGTGACCATCGTTTTCTTTCGTCACCACCCTTCTCCCCCGATTGCTCAGTTTAGCCGGGCAGCCAGCTCTAGGAAGAGTCTTGGTGCTTCCAAACTTCTTCCATTTAAAAATGATGGAGGTCACTGTGTTCTTGGTGACCTTCAATACTGCAGACATTTTTTGGTACACTTCCCCAGATCTGTGCCTTAACACAATCCTGTCTCAGAGCTCTAGGGATAATTCCTTCGACCTCATGGCTTGGTTTTTGCTCTGACATGCACTGTCAACTGTGGGACCTTTATATAGACAGGTGTGTGCCTTACAAAATCATGTCCAATCAATCGAATTTACCACAGGTGGACTCCAATTAAGTTGTAGAAACATCTCAAGGATGATCAATGGAAACAGGATGCACGTGAGCTCAATTTTGAGTCCTTGTAACGGTTGTCGTCGGGAGAAAGAGAGGACCAAGGTGCAGCGTGGTAAGTGTTCATCTTATTTAATGAAAAAACTGAACACTGAATCTCAAACAACAAAGAAACAACCGAAACAGTTCTGTCTGGTGCAGACTCACAAAGACTGAAAATAACCACCAACAAAACACAATGGAAAACAGGCTACCTAAATATGGTTCTCAATCAGGGACAACGATTGACAGCTGCCTCTGATTGAGAACCATACCAGGCCAAACACAGAAAATCATAGACAAACTAACATAGACAACCCACCCAACTCACGCCCTGACCATACTAAAACAAAAGACAAAACAAAGGAACTACGGTCAGAACGTGACAGTCCTATAGCAAAGGGTCTGAATTCTTACGTAAATGAGGTAGTTCTGTTTATTATTTTGAATTAACTAGCAAACATTTCTAAAAGCCGTTTTCGCTTTGTCATTATGGGGTATTGTGTGTAGATTGCTGAGGATTTATTTGTATTTAATACATTTTAGGATAAGTCTAACGTAAGAAAATTTGGAAAACAATTGCTACAATTTCTAAAAAACTTTTTCTGCTTTGTCATTATGGAGTGTTGTGAGTAGATTGCTGAGGAATTTTATTTCATCTACTTTTTGTTAATGTAAAGACTTATTCTAAAATGAAACAAATAAAATAATGATAATGTGTGTGAAATGCTTAATAGTGTATGTGATGTAAACAGAGAGGTCTACTTTCTTGGGGACCTGAATATTGATGGATTTTCATCAAGCTGTCCGCACAAGAGGAATATTCTCAGTGTAACCCATTGGATGCAGTGATCACAATATAGTGGCTATATCCTGGAAAGCCAAAGTTCCAAAATCTGGGCCTAAAATAGTGTATAAGAGATCATACAAATGATTTTGCTGTGACTCTTATGTGGATGAAGTTAAAATATTTGTTGGTCTGATGTGATTAATGAGGAGTATCCAGATGCTGCACGTGATGAATTTATGAAATTGCTTCTTTCCAATTATTGATAAACATGCACCTGTTAAGAAACTGACTGTTAGAACTGTTAAGGCTCCATGGACTGATGAGGAAATTAAAACTGTATGGTTGAAAGAGATGGGGCAAAAGGAATGGCTAATTAGTCTGGCTTCACATCTGACTGGCTGACTTAACTGCAAATTGAGAAATTATGTGACTAAACTCAATAAAAAGGAGAAACTGTATTATTAAGTCAAGATCAATTATATCAAAACTTTTGAGTACTTTAAATAAAATGATGGGCAGAAAGACAAATTCCACCCCATCGAATTAGATGGCTTATTTATCACAAAACCATTTGATGTTGGCAATTATTCTGATGATTAATGAATCATTGGCAAAATTGCCAAACTTAGGCAGGAAATGCCAACAACGAATATTGAGCCATTGAATTCATGCATTAAAAAACAAATAATGAAAGAAAAGCAATGTATGTTAAAATTTTGTAAAGTTAGTGTTGGAGAGGTTTTAAAAATGATTGTTATTGATCAATAATGACAACCTCCTGGCATTGTCAACTTAGATGAAATGCTACCGAGGATGGTAGCTGACTCTGTGGCCACTCATATCCGTCATATCTTTAATCTGAGTCTACAGTGGTGGTCACCAACCTTTTCTGAGTAGGTACACTTCAACTGTGAGAGACGGAATCTAAAACAAAAATCCATAAAATCACATTGTTTGATTTTTAAGTAATCAAGCATTTTATTGCATGACATAAGTATTTGATACATCAGAAAAGCAGAACTTAATATTTGGTACAGAAACCTTTATTTGCAATTACAGAGATCATACGTTTGCTGTAGTTCTTGACCAGGTTTGCACACACTGCAGCAGGGATTTTGGCCCACTCCTCCATACAGACCTTCTCCAGATCCTTCAGGTTTCGGGGCTGTCGCTGGGCAATACGGACTTTCAGCTCCCTCCAAAGATTTTCTATTGGGTTCAGGTCTGGAGTCTGGCTAGGCCATTCCAGGACCTTGAGATGCTTCTTACGGAGCCACTCCTTAGTTGCCCTGGCTGTGTGTTTCGGGTCGTTGTCATGCTGGAAGACCCAGACACGACCCATCTTCAATGCTCTTACTGAGGGAAGGAGGTGGTTGGCCAAGAACTCGCGATACATGGCCCCATCCATCCTCCCCTCAATACGGTGCAGTCGTCCTGTCCCATTTGCAGAAAAGCATCCTCAAAGAAGGATGTTTCCACGTCCATGCTTCACGGTTGGGATGGTGTTCTTGGGGTTGTACTCATCCTTCTTCTTCCTCCAAACACGGCGAGTGGAGTTTAGACCAAAAAGCTCTATTTTTGTCTCATCAGACCACATGACCTTCTCCCATTCCTCCTCTGGATCATCCAGATGGTAATTGGCAAACTTCAGACGGGCCTGGACATGCGCTGGCTTCAGCAAGGAGACCTTGCGTGCTCTGCAGGATTTTAATCCACGACGGCGTAGTGTGTTACTAATGGTTTTCTTTGAGACTGTGGTCCCAGCTCTCTTCAGGTCATTGACCAGGTCCTGCCGTGTAGTTCTGGGCTGATCTCTCACCTTCCTCATGATCATTGATGCCCCACGAGGTGAGATCTTGCATGGAGCCCCAGACCGAGGGTGATTGACTTCTTCCATTTTCTAATAATTGCGCCAACAGTTGTTGCCTTCTCACCAAGCTGCTTGCCTATTTTCCTGTAGCCCATCCCAGCCTTGTGCAGGTCTACATTTTACCCCTGATGTCCTTACACAGCTCTCTAGTCTTGACCATTGTGGAGAGGTTGGAGTCTGTTTGATTAAGTGTGTGGACAGGTTTCTTTTATACAGGTAACGAGTTCAAACAGTTCTCCCCACTGTAGATCAGTTCAGGGCCTGAGACTAACTTTTTGGTCTACCAGCCAGTCAGATTTTTACCAGCCCAAAAATGTTTGCACCGTAATTATAACAAAAACAAAAAAATGGATGAGCATGCTTAGTAATGTTTCTAAAACAATATGTGTATTACTGGTAAGAAGTGAAGCTACAGTTGAAGTCGGAAGTTTACATACACCTTAGCCAACTACATTTCAACTCAGTTTTTCACAATTCCTGACATTTAATCCCAGTAAAAAATTCCCTGTCTTAGGTCAGTTTGGATCACCACTTTATTTCAAGAATGTGAAATGTCAGAATAACAGTAGAGAGAATGATTTATTTAAGCTTTTATTTCTTTCATCACATTCCCAGTGGGTCAGAGGTTTACATACACTCAATTAGAATTTGGTAGCATTGCCTTTAAATTGTTTGGGTGATACCTGGGTGTCCAGCGGTGAGGGATGTGTGTGCCCAGGTCAGCAACCGATCTCTGACCCCCGTGGGGACGTAAATGCGCCCCGGAAGGCAGGTGGCAGGAGCAGGTTCCCTCTCCAGAGCCTGGCGGATGTCCATATCTACATCCCAAAACACAGGGCCATCGATACAGGAGGACCGATTGATGGGCTGGCGGACACTCACATGGCCCTCCACTGACGTGGAACCACAGGGTGCGGGAAAGCAGGTCCTACAACATCCTGGTCCCCCAGCTGTAATCCTCCTCTCTGACCAGGAGAAGGTGAGATTATGGAGTTGGAGCCATGGAAGGCCAATGATGACTTTGTATACGGGTGCGGAGGGGATGAGGAAGGGATTGCTTTCCTGGTGCTTGGTCCCAGGGTGAGGTTGAGTGGAGCTGTAACGTGCGTAATAGTGCCGGATCCCAGTGGTCGCATATCCAATGCTTGGACTGAAAACATAAAAAAGAGAGAAGAGCGGGTATGAGGTGATGTGCAGGGAGGAGGCAATGGCCTGGTCAATACATTTTCCTGTGGCATCGAAACAATAGATGACGGACAGCCAGCTAATGAAATCGATAATAAAAAAGGTCTGGCGGAAAGTGATGATGATGGATTACTCACGCCTAACCCAGGAGACCGCTGATCACAGAGCCGTTCCTCTGCTCTCGTGGATTCTGGATTGGGACGTACCGGACACCGTTGAAGCTGGTGACCCTCCTGGCAACAATAAGGACAGAGCCCCAACTGTCTCTGATGGCGACGCTCAGCCGCGGGGAGGCTTGTGGCCCCTACCTCCATGCGTGGGTTCAGGCTCTGACTCAGAAAGGTCAACAAAGGAGGTAGAGAGACGATGGGGGTGCCAACGATCCCGCAGAAGGTTATCCAGATGGATGGCGATTGCAATGAGTGTGTACAAGGTTAGATTGTCATCTCGGCACGCTAACTCCATCTGGACCTCTTCTCGCAATCCTCTTCTGAAGAAGGGTCATTCCATACGCTGGATGCTGCAACTGTCCGAAAGGTGAGCGTGTACTCCTCCGTGGTCTGGCCATCCTACCGTAGTTGAAGTAAGCGCTCCCCCCCCCCCCCCCTTGTCTCTGGTGGATGGTCAATGACCCCCCTAAACAGAGCCATGAACCACTCATAGGAACCCAGCTCCTCCTATCCTCTCTCCCAGACGGCCATAGCCCACACCAACGCCCGTCCGGTCAGCAGGGATATAACCGTGGCAACCTTGGACCTCTCGGTGGTGGGGGTGCCCATCTGCTGAGTGAAATAGAGGGAGCACTGGCGTAGGAAGCCACGGTTTGGATGGAGACCCGTCATATTTGTCCAGGAGGGACAAACGGGCATCGCTGACCTGGGTGGACTGTTGGATGGGCTGGGTTGCTGGCTCGCTGGGTTGAGTTGTGTTAGAGAATTCTCCGCTTGTTGGAGGTGACGCACTCGGGGGAATGTCGAGACTTTGAAGAATGCGGAGGACCTCATCCATAGCCGTCCCCATTTGTGCAAGCTGGTCGTGGTGTTGGCAAAGTAGGTGTCCCTGTTCGCTGACCATCTTGGAGATATCCTGATTAACTGCTGCTACCTTTTGTTGAGTTACTATTCTGTAACGTCAACACAGGGAGTCAAGAAGCAGGTGCAGTTAGTGAGTTTAATGATAATGAACGTGGGGGATCACGTGACCCTTGAACGAGTTGGCCGCATGAACTAAGAGCTCCACACAAGTAGTTTCCAATTCTTAATCTTACCTCCACTTCAAGTTTAAACTCCTTTAGCTTTAGTTAAAAAGGCATAGCGGCTACAAAAGGCGACATTACAGGTGACATTTTTACCCGGACTCGAGCATTAGTGGCGGAAAAAGCCTCCAAGAAGCAGCTAGCTTCAGAAAAAGCTAACGCCATTAGCCAGGAGCAAGAGGACCGCGCCCAATCACCATATGTTTCCTGAGATTCACCGACAAGGAACGAGTCCTACAGGTGGCAAAAATCAACACCATTACAGTGGGAAACGTGAAACTCACTTTACACCAGGACCTGTCAGCTGGAATACGCCGAAAGCGCAGAGAGTTTGACGAGGTGAAAAAATACTCCATTGACCGAGGCATCTTTAGGGGATTCAAATACCCCAACGAGCTCAGGATTCTTCACCAAGGAGCCCTGCGACACTTCAAAACTCCCGAAGAGGCAAAACGTTTTTTGAAAGACAATCCTGGTCACTGAGAAATGGACCAATGACTAAAAGCGATTGCTGTTATTACTAAAGGAGGTAAGACAACATATAGCCGCCATCCAAAGACCCACCCGCCCCGCTAAATGTCATTATAGCCGTCTAATTTATATTTATTTTCCTTTAGCTGAGAGGGATAGGCTCTACAGCCTAACCTAGGCCTACTAACGTTTCAGCCTACTTTTATTTCCCTTTTTTTGTATTACTATTATTTGTAGTTATCATTTTCATATTGGCCTCCACCATTTATAGGCTGTCGATTACGTCACATTTACAGACCTAACGAGAAGCTCAATGTGTCAATTTTATGCCTATGGCCTTATCCTGTTGATATTACCTTTTAATAAAAACAAACAACTTATCCTATAGATCCCTCTTAAGGAGTTGCCCCAATATTTCTGTTTTATTTGGTCCAAACTATTAGCCCTACGTCCCTTGAGGGAGGTATATGTACGCTGGGCTATTGATTTTATTTTATTTTCTCCCTCTTTTTTTTATGTGGTCTGGACAGGGGGCTACATTGTCACTGATTCAATGCGGGGCGGAGAGGATGAGGCATTTCTTTGGTGGGGAGGGGGAGACGTTGTGCGTTGCTAACTGTTCCCGTTTTTTTTGGAACACAGAATTGAGACTGAGCGTGGGGGTAATAAAACTAAAGGGATGTGTCGAGTTGTTTGGGAACTCGGCTGGGGTGTTCAGAGATTATTATTTTATGTACACCATTTATTTTTCTTTTATGTGATCGCAGCTGTAACTATTATCCACCTTTACCCAGAGATGACTTGCACTAGAGTTCCATTACTGTTCGATGACGTTGACTAGTACCTTAAATCTATTGACATGGAACTGTCAATATGCAATAAAATAGAATATGCAATAAAATAAAATATGCAATAAAATAGAAAAAGATACTATGTGCTCTACAAAAGGAAAAAGCAGACATTGCGCTTTTACAAGAGACACACCTCTGTGATGCCGAACATGCCAAACTCCGCAGAGCTTGGGTGGGACAGGTGTATTTCTCATCTTTCAAATCAAACAGCAGAGGTACAGCCATACTTTTCCATTCATAATTGACAAAAACATTTCTGATCCGGAGGGGAGATTTATTTTGATAACTGGATCACTGTATGGGCAACCAATTACTATCTTAAACATATACGCCCCTAACACAGATACTCCTGCTTTCATGTCAAAAATGATAACCCTGTTCAATGAGCATTGTGTTTACTTTGGAGTGCTGGCCGGAGATTTTAATTGTACCCTCAACCCAACCCTAGACAAATCATCGTAAGTCCCCTCCACAAATCCTAGGTCTGCAAAGATGTTGAACTCTCTTACTAAAGAGATGGGACTGATAGATATCTGGAGAGAGACTAATAGCTCATCTATGGACTATTACACACTACTCTAATGTCCATAACACCTACTCCCGTATAGATTACATTTTTATCCCAAAGATTTTCATAAGTTCAGTCACGTGTACAATCGGGCCCATAGCACTTTTAGATCACGCCTTTGTCCACCTCACTCTGCGAAAACATTCCGAGGTCAAAGAGCTGGAAATTCAACACCTCGATGTTATCAAACGAACAAAGCGTTCCATACATTGGTAACTACATGGATAGACAACTACACACAAGACAACAAAGATTATCCTGTTTCTCCGGCCACAATGTGGGACACTGCCAAAGCCACACTAAGAGGTCATCTAATTGCATATGCTTCCTCTAAGAAAAAAGCAATGGAAGCACACAGGCTAGATCTTGAGTGGGAGCTGGAACGCTGTGAAAAAGTACATAAACAATCCCCAGACAGCACCTCCTGGAGTCAACTTAAAGCAGCCAAAGCCAAACTGAATTTGGACTATACTCGGCAGTCTTTCTGAGAGAGGAGGCTCCTCCTTTACTCCTTTGAAAATAATCTGGGAAAAGGACCTTGGTCTGACTATCAGTGATGAGTTATGGGCGAAGGTTTGTGACAGGGTATACTGCTCCTCTACTCATGTAAAAATGAAAGAATCTAATTACACATTTTTGTACAAATGTTATTACACTCCAATGAGACTCCATAGAATGAAAGCAGACATTTATCCTAACTGTAAAAGATGTACCTCTGAAAGTGGAACCTATATGCATGTAGTTTGGAGCTGTAGAGAGATTGCCAGATTTTGGCCAGATTTCTGCTGCACAGAAAATACTAGATGTACAGTTTGATATGACCCCGTGTCTCTATCTTCTTAATGCCCAGCAGTACTTTGTTCTTGATCCTGACAGAGAAAATATGTTTATGACTATTACATACTTTGCAAATAAATGTATTCTTCTATTGTGGGACTCTAATACTTCTCCTACATTTAAAATGTGGATTGACCAGATTGTTGACTTTCCCCCTCTTGAAAAGGTCACTTATGACCTCCGCAAGAGACAGCCCAAGTTTGATAGACTCTGGTCTCCACTACTCAACTATTTTTAAAATTGTACAGAGTGAATGGGGTGATTAGGGAAATGAGCAGATACATGTTGTGTAAGGTGCTGTAAAAACGAATTATTTGCTCGTCATCTCAGCTAAGGCTGGAAATAGCTAATAAGAACCTTGATAGTGCTGCTGCAAGTTTTTATATATATATATTTTTTTTAAATTATGTTTATGATAGTTTTATTATTACTGTTAGTTATTTTTTATTTTTTTAAGTCTGTCACATCTGTGAATGTGGAATGTGTTTTGTTGGTTGATTGAAAAACAAGAAAACGTAATAAAACTTTGAATTGAAAAAAATAAATAATAATGAACATACAACCATACAAAACAAGAGAAACATCTGACAAGGAAACAACCAACACTACCTGATAACTGATAACAAAAGAGTGCTATATAAAGGGTATGTAATCAGGGAGTAATGAAGTCCAGGTGTGATTGATGATGAGACACAGGTGTGCCTAAACATGGGTTGCCAGGACCGGTGGTTAGTAGAGGGGGGGGGAGCGGGAGTAGATGTAACAATACATCTACACACAATACCCCATAATGACAAAGCAAAAACAGGTTTTTATATTTTTTTGCAAATATATTATTAATAAAATCCTTAAATATCACATTTACATAAGTATTCAGACCCTTTACTCAGTACTTTGTTGTAGCACCTTTGGCAGCGATTACAGCCTCGAGTCTTCTTGGGTATGATGCTACCAGCTTTGCACACCTGTATTTGGGGAGTTTCTCCCATTCTTCTTTGCAGATCCTCTCAAGCTGTCAGGTTGGATGGGGATCATCGCTAGATAGCTATTTTCAGGTCTCTCCAGAGATTTTCGATCAGGTTCAAGTCCGGGCTCTGGCTGGGCCACTCAAGGACATTCAGAGACTTGTCCCGAAGCCACTCCTGGTTTTGGCTGTTGGAAGGTGAACATTCGCCCCAGTCTGAGGTCCTGAGCGCTCTGGAGCAGGTTTTCATCAAGGATCTCTCTGTACTTTGCTTAGTTCATCTATCCCTCAATCTTGACTAGTCTCCCAGTCCCTGTCGCAGAAAAACATCCGCACAGGATGATGCTGCCACCACCATGCTTCATCATAGGGATGGTGCCAGGTTTCCTCCAAATGTGACGCTTGGCATTCAGGCCAAAGAGTTCAATCTTGGTTTCATCAGACCAGAGAATTTTGTTTTGCACGGTCTGAGATTCTTTTAGGTGCCTTTTGGCAAACTCCAGGCGGGCTGTAATGTGCCTTTTACTGAGCAGTGGCTTCCGTCGGGCCACTCTAAAGGCCTGATTGGTGGAATGCTGCAGAGATGGTTGTCCTTCTGGAAAGTTCTCCCATCTCCACAGAGGAACTCTGGAGCTCTGTTAGAGTGACCATCGAGTTCTTGACCACTCCCAGGACCAAGCCTTTCTCCCTTTATTGCTCAGTTCGGCCAGGCGGCTAGCTCTAGGAAGGTACCATTTAAGAATGATGGAGGCCACTGTGTTCTTGGGGACCTTCAATGCTGTAGAAATATTTTGCTACTTTTCGCCAGATCTGTGCTTCGACACAATCATGTCTCGGAGCTCTACGGACAATTAATTTGACCTGATGGCTTGGTTTTTGCTCTGACATGCACTGACAACTCTGGGACCTTATATAGATAGGTGTGTGCCTTTCCAAATCATGTCTAATCCATTTAATTTACCACAGCCTGTCTTCCAATTAATTTATCTTGGTTTGCGCTCGTTGGCATATTTAGCTAGCGGCCTCCATGCAAATTCGCTGTTACTTAGCATTCTGGTAAGGACGATATGACAATATATAAAATATGAAAATCTGGATAACGCCCAACCCTAGTGGGAACTGTATTGTTAGATTTCCATGATGCCTTAGATTTTATTGACCATAACCTGTTTTTGAGAACCTGTGTTTTATGGCTTTTCAACCTCTGCCATATTGTGGATTCAGAGCTATTTATTTTATTGAACTCAGAGGGTTATCTTTGTGGTGTACCGCAGGGCAGCTCTCTAGGCCCTCCCATCTTTTCTATTTTTATCAATGGCCTGCCACTGGCATTAAACAAAGCATGTGTGTCCATGTATACTGATGATTCAACCATATAGGTGTCAACAACCACAGCTAATGAATTCACTGAAACCCTTAATAAGGAGTTGCAGTCAGTTTTGGAATGGGTGGCCAGTAATAAACTGCTCGTGAACATCTCTAAAACTAAGAGCATTGCATTTGGTACAAACCATTCCCTAAGCTCTAGACCTCAGATTAATCTGATAATGAATGGTGTGGCTGTTGAACAAGTTGAGGAGGCTAAATGTGTGTTACCTTAGATTGTAAAAAATCATGGTCAAAGCATATATATTCAATGGTTGTAAACATGTGGAGAGGTCTGTCCACACTCAAAAAAGAAAGTCCTGCATGCTCTAGTTTTGTCTTATCTTGATTATTGTCAAGTCATGTGGTCAAGTACCACAAAAAAAGACCTGGTTAACCTGCAGCCTGCCAGGAACAGAGCAGCAAATCTTGCTCTTCATTGTAATCAGAGGGCTGATATAAATACTATGCTTGCCAGTCTCTCTTTACTAAGAGTTGAGGAGAGACTGACTGCATCACTTCTTCTTCTTATTAGAAAAAACTTTTTACATTGAAAATTCCAAATTTTTTGCATAGTCAAATTTCACACAGCTCTGACACATACAGTTGAAGTCGGAAGTTTACATACAGTTGAAGTCGGAAGTTTACATACACCTTAGCCAAATACATTTAAACTCAGAGAATGATTAGTAGAGAGAATGATTTATTTCAGCTTTTATTTCTTTCATCAGAATTTCAGTGGGTCAGAAGTTTGCATACAATTAAATAGTATTTGGTAGCATTGCCTTTAAATTGTTTAATTTGGGTCAAACGTTTCGGGTAGCCTTCCACAAGCTTCCCACAATAAATTGGGTGAATTGTGGCCCATTCCTCCTGACAGAGCTGGTGTAACTGAGTCAGGTTTGTAGGCCTCCTTGCTCGCACACGCTTTTTCAGTTCTGTCCACAAATTTTCTATGGGATTGAGGTCAGGACTTTGTGATATCCGCTCCAATACCTTGACTTTGTTGTCCTTAAGACATTTTGCCACAACTTTGGAAGTATGCTTGGGGTCATTGTCCATTTGGAAGACCCATTTTTGACCAAGCTTTAACTTCCTGATTGATGTCTTGAGATGTTGTTCCAATATATCCACATATTTTTCCTGCCTCATGAAGCTATCTATTTTGTGAAGTGCACCAGTCCCTCCTGCAGCAAAGCACCCCCACAACATGATGCTGCCACGGTTGGGACGGTGTTCTTCGGATTGCAAGCCTCCCCCTTTTTCCTCCAAACATAAACATGGTAATTATGGCCAAACAGTTATATTTTGTTTCATCAGACCAGAGGACATTTCTCCAAAAAGTATGATCTTTGTCCTCATGTGCAGTGGCAAACCGTAGTTTGGCTTTTTTATGGCGGTTTTGGAGCAGTGGCTTCTTCCTTGCTGAGTGGTCTTTCAGGTTATGTCGATATAGGACTTGTTTTACTGTGGATATAGATACTTTTGTACCTGTTTCCTCCAGCATCTTCACAAGGTCCTTTGCGTTTGTTCTGTGATTGATTTTCACTTTTCGCACGAAAGTACATTCATCTCTAGGAGACAGAGTGTGTCTCCTTCCTGAGTGGTATAACGGCTGCGAGGTCCCATGGTGTTTTAACTTGCGTACTATTGTTTGTACGCATGAACGTGGTACCTTCAGGCATTTGGAAATTGCTCCCAAGGATGAACCAGACTTGTGGAGGTCTACAGTTTTTTTCTGAGGTCTTGGCTGATTTCTTTTTATTTTCCCATGATGTCAAGCAAAGTGAATTTAATGGTAGATCTTGAAATACATCCACAGGTACACCTCCAATTGACTCAAATTATGTCAATTAGCCAATCAGAAGCTTCTAAAGCCATGACATCATTTTCTGGAATTTTTTGAGCTGTTTAAAGGCACAGCCAACTTAGTGTATGTAAACTTCTGACCTACTGGAATTGTGATCCAGTGAATTATAAGTGAAATAATCTGTCTGTAAACAATTGTTGGAAAAATGACTTGTGTCATGCACAAAGTAGATGTCCTAACCGACTTGCCAAAACTGTAGTTTGTTAACAAAAAATGTGTGGAGTGGTTGAAAAACAAGTTTTAATGACTTCAACTGTACACTTGTCCCAGCAGACATGCCACCAGGGGTATTTTCACAGTCCCCAAATCCAGAACACATCCAAGAAAGCGTACAATATTGTAGAGTCATTATTGCATGGAACTCCCATTTAGTTTTGCTCATATTAACAGCAATCCTGGTTGAAAAAAACAGATAAAGGAGCACCTCACGGCACAATGCCTCACTCCCTATTTGACATAGATATTTTGTGTTTATCATATTATATAGGCTATGTGTGCCGTTTATAAATGAATGTAGTTCTGTCTTTGAGCTCTTCTTGTCTATCTAATGTTCTGTATTAGGTCATGTTTCATGTTTTGTGTGGACTCCAGGAAGAGTAGCTGCTGCATTTGCAACAGCGAATGGGGTTCCTCATAAAATACCAAATACCTCATTCCTCACCTTCTACCCTTTGTATCTCTACAAGCTGTCAACACCCCTCAGCTTATTCCCTCTTTCATAATTACAAAGTTGTTATACCTGGTAACAGGTTCCTCATGTCTCACCTCCTATCCTTAGTATGTGAAAGAGCTCTTAACACCTATTAGCTCATCCTCTCCTGTCCTAATTGCATGGTCTTGTGGACAGGACACACTATCCAGGATTAACCTTTAACCCCTCCACATTCCTGTTAATGAGATAGTCGTACCGACAGACGTCAGGCATGCACTCCAAATATTCCCACCTCCCGGCCACCATTAACTCATTGTGGACCCCAGGAAGAGTAACTGCTGCAGCTGATGGTGATGCGAATAAAATGCTAAATCACATAGACAAAAGACTTGAATGAACAGCGGGCGCTGAGAATGTTATGCTGGCCTGAAAGGGGATACTCAGATTCATTAGGGAGAAATTAGAAGAATGTCCTTCTGTTTGTGTCACAACATTGATGGTTGCCTTGCTTATTATCCTCATTTGAGAACATCTTGAGGTATTTCTTTGTTATTAGCTTGGTTTCCTCATTCCATAGAAGCAGCCTGTGACTTGATGTGGAGAAGGAGGAGCGTTATTGTGCACATAAACTGAACCTGACAGATGTTTTGTTGTCTGTGGCATATTTTGCACAGAACCACTAAAAATGGGAACATTAGGGAAAATTGTGTTTGTGGTAGGATATTAATCCCCCTCCATACTCTACGTACAAACCTGCAAAAACAGTTATTTTGTGTGGCAGTGTAGTTCTGTATGGAGGGGTTAAGCTATATGTGCCAGAGCTCAGTACAATGTCAATATAACCCTCCATCCCTATGCATACTGTATGCACAAACCAGCAAAAAGTATGCAATTATCAGAGGACTTGTTGGCAGGTTGTGGCTTGTTGCTTTGTGAAAGTCTGGGAAGAGATTCTAGTCGAAACTTTAACAGGTGGAGAGATGCTGGAGAGTATTGTGTCACTCCCTGAATGGGGACAGAAGGCCCTGAGCAGCCTGTCTGCTGACCTAACAATGGGGACATTGTTAGAGCCATGATAAAGTATTAAATTATTCAGAGTATTTGGAAAGTATTCAGACCCCTTGACTTTTTCCACATTTTCTACAAAATGTATTAAATAGTTTTTTTCCCCTCATCAGTGTAACGTTGACGCAGGGAGTCAGGAAGCAGGTGCAGTTAGTTGAATAATAATGAACGATACAAAACAAGAGAAACGTCTGACAAGGAAACATAACCAATAATGCCTGATAACAAAAGAGTGCTATATAAAGGGTAAGTAATCAGGGAGTAATGATGTCCAGGTGTGACTGATGAGACGCAGGTGTGTGTAAAGATGGGGTGCCAGGACTGGTGGTTAGTAGACCTGTGACGTTGAGCGTTCCATACATCTTCTGTGCGCCTGAACCACTCGTCCAACGCAGGTGCTTCAGTCTGGCTCAGACTCCTTGGAGCCAGGGTCGGCTGATAACCCAGAACACACTGGAAGGGAGTCAGCCTGGTAGAGGAGTGTCACAATGAATTCTGGGCGTATTCAGCCTAAGGAAGGAATCGGGCCCCAGCCCCCTGCTGGTCCTGGCAGTGACTCCTCAGGAACCTTCCCAGCTCCTGGTTCATCCTCTCCCCCTGCCCGTTAGATTGAGGCCGGGACACAGAAGAGAGTCTGACCGTGACCCCCAGCTTTTCCATGAAAGCCTTCCATACACGTGATGAGAATTGTGGGCCACAATCGGAAACTATATGCTCCGGAAGACCATAGTGCCAGAGCTCAATTTCAAGTCTCATAGCAAAGGGTCTGGATACTTGTGTAGATAATAATTGATGTGGAAAACAATGAATTAATTAATTTCAGAATAAGGCTGTAACGTAGCAAAATGTGGAAAAAGGGAAGGGGTCTGAATGCTTTCCAAATGCAATGTACAACCTTAAGAAAGTTGCACACAAACCAGTGACCAGTGAATCACCTCGTCAACTAGCCATGATAACGTTACCTGAATGGCCTCACTGTCATTGTTTCCCACATTTTTTCCCTAAAGAGGCAGACAATTCGTATGTCCAGGAGTGGCCAATCACAGTTAAAAAAAATTGGCACTTGGTTATGGATGGGAATTTAAAAGACTTGCTGTGTTCTCGAGTAGGCTCTTGCTCAAAATAATAAATTTTGACCACTTGTTTTTAAATGGCAATGGCAATCTCCTCAACTGTACTGTTGCTAATGAGAAGTATGCCAGGAAGCCTAGTGTTGGACCAGTAGCCAAAGGGTTGCTAGTTCAACTTCCCGCGCCAACATTTACCCTTGAGCAAGGCAGTTCGCCCTAATTGGCAGAACCTCTGGGGTGCTGTTAATAATGTCTGACACTGGCTGTGACCCTACTCTCCGAGGGTGACTCAGGGAGAGTTGGGATATGCAAAAAAACGCATGAAATAGGACAAATATAAGCACCCACACAATTTAGAGTTGAGAATGACAAGGCTGTAGTCTCATCCCAAAACAATTTAATAGTTTTGCTTAAATTAGAAGAAGTCTATTTAGTTAGTTTGAAATTCAGTGTGCACTGTCTCAAAAACCGTCATTAATTTGTTAGTGAAAAAATGACAACACCCAGAAAAAGTAATTGGCTAGCTTTTTCAATGATTTGATAATTGGTTTTATGGAAGGAACGTTGCTAGACTGGCTTGTCTACTGATTGAATTTGCATGTCTTGAGGGACAGTTAGGAAAATGTGTCTCGTTTGGGCAATTGATCATGAATATGTCTAGTTTGGGTAAGTGGTCCATGTATTTCATGGTGGCGTAATGAGAAGAGAATATAATAAATATAATCTGTCTCTCATCAATCACCCACAGGCCAATTAGAAAGGATTCATGTAATCCACCTGCTTGATACACTAATCAGTAGTAATCAATCAGTTGTAATTCTCTCTTTCTCTCTGTCATCTATCATTCTCTCTCTTTCTTTATTTCTCCCCCTCTCTCTCTCTCTCTCTCTCTCTCTCTCTCTCTCTCTCTCTCTCATGTACACAAATCAATTAAGTCAACATTTACTTGTTTAATTTTTCATACAATGAACAGGGTTTACCTGCATGATTAGCTCAGTTAATCTCTATTCTGTACACACTCAGTCAGGGAACAGAGTAGTTGTACTGTAATGGTTGGTTAGCTAGTTAGTTATAGAAACCACTCCCTTATCCATGCCTCAGCCAACTAGCACCACCCCACCCACCCACATATGTTGTGTGTGTGCACAAAAATGTAAATAAATTAACTTTGTCGACACAAGTGTCTTAGGTACCTACCCCCACTTAAACTTTATCGTCCTAGGAGCAGGGGTGGCAACGTGCAGTGCGAGCGCCCATTAATTTAGCTTACGTTGCCTCTCTTGTCTCGTTGCCCTTTTCAAAGTGAGTGTCTCTCTCAGCTTAAGTGGTAATGAATGAGGCTTCTTCGCTATGGTAATGATGAGCAATTTGTGTTGTGGAAAAGGCCACAGAGTTTTGTCATGGAGCCATCGAGTTAAGTCCCATTGGGCTCTGACACAGACTAAAGTGCTCTCCAGAAGTGTTGGGCTGCGTTTGTGTCTTTGTCTATGGGTCAACACTTAGTTGGTGTATTGCTATGGGATACTAATGAAAACAGAACCCTGTAAGTTTGTATTTTGAATTTTGTGTTCGCACATTGAGATTCGTGGTTGCAAATATTAATTGAATTTCTCAAGCTTGTGATGTTGCGAAAAATGTAACAATGGTCACAAACTTGTAACTTTGAATACATTTAGTAACTCCATTTACAACCATGAATATTCTGCTGTGAATCAAAAATAAACTTGCTGATTTTTTACCTGTACACGCTTGGAGTTCTGCCACTGTTGTCACGTTACCAAGAGATTTGTAAGCTTGTAGAAAGTTTTGTAAATTTGTAGAAAGTGGATTGAGCAGCTTTGGGGGCAGAATCTTTTACTCCTGACCATTCAGCCAAAACCACATCCACCTATTGCTGTAACCATTGACTGGATTGTTCCATCAATCAAATCTCAGGAGGTACAGTGCCTTGCGAAAGTATTCGGCCCCCTTGAACTTTGCGACCTTTTGCCACATTTCAGGCTTCAAACATAAAGATATAAAACTGTATTTTTTTGTGAAGAATCAACAACAAGTGGGACACAATCATGAAGTGGAACGACATTTATTGGATATTTCAAACTTGTTTAACAAATCAAAAACTGAAAAATTGGGCGTGCAAAATTATTCAGCCCCCTTAAGTTAATACTTTGTAGCGCCACCTTTTGCTGCGATTACAGCTGTAAGTCGTTTGGGGTATGTCTCTATCAGTTTTGCACATTGAGAGACTGACATTTTTTCCCATTCCTCCTTGCAAAACAGCTCGAGCTCAGTGAGGTTGGATGGAGAGCATTTGTGAACAGCAGTTTTCAGTTCTTTCCACAGATTCTAGATTGGATTCAGGTCTGGACTTTGACTTGGCCATTCTAACACCTGGATATGTTTATTTTTGAACCATTCCATTGTAGATTTTGCTTTATGTTTTAGATCATTGTCTTGTTGGAAGACAAATCTCCGTCCCAGTCTCAGGTCTTTTGCAGACTCCATCAGGTTTTCTTCCAGAATGGTCCTGTATTTGGCTCCATCCATCTTCCCATCAATTTTAACCATGCTGCCACCACCATGTTTGACAGTGGGGATGGTGTGTTCAGCTGTGTTGCTTTTACGCCAAACATAACATTTTGCATTGTTGCCAAAAAGTTCAATTTTGGTTTCATCTGACCAGAGCACCTTCTTCCACATGTTTGGTGTGTCTCCCAGGTGGCTTGTGGCAAACTTTAAACAACACTTTTTATGGATATCTTTAAGAAATGGCTTTCTTCTTGCCACTCTTCCATAAAGGCCAGATTTGTGCAATATACGACTGATTGTTGTCCTATGGACAGAGTCTCCCACCTCAGCTGTAGATCTCTGCAGTTCATCCAGAGTGATCATGGGCCTCTTGGCTGCATCTCTGATCAGTCTTCTCCTTGTATGAGCTGAAAGTTTAGAGGGACGGCCAGGTCTTGGTAGATTTGCAGTGGTCTGATACTCCTTCCATTTCAATATTATCGCTTGCACAGTGCTCCTTGGGATGTTTAAAGCTTGGGAAATCTTTTTGTATCCAAATCCGGCTTTAAACTTCTTCACAACAGTATCTCGGACCTGCCTGGTGTGTTCCTTGTTCTTCATGATGCTCTCTGCGCTTTTAACGGACCTCTGAGACTATCACAGTGCAGGTGCATTTATACGGAGACTTGATTACACACAGGTGGATTGTATTTATCATCATTAGTCATTTAGGTCAACATTGGATCATTCAGAGATCCTCACTGAACTTCTGGAGAGAGTTTGCTGCACTGAAAGTAAAGGGGCTGAATAATTTTGCACGCCCAATTTTTCAGTTTTTGATTTGTTAAAAAAGTTTCTTCACAAAAAAAATACAGTTTTATATCTTTATGTTTGAAGCCTGAAATGTGGCAAAAGGTCGCAAAGTTCAAGGGGGCCGAATACTTTCGCAAGGCACTGTAGTTTAAAGAGCAGAAGATAAGTAATTTCTACAATGTAACAGGCTTGGCCTGAACTGAGGGAATAAAATGATCTACTTTAAGGTAATCATCTCTTTTATGTGTGTACATATATTTTTTTGTGAAAAGGCATGACAGTAGTTTTTATCATGTGAAATATAAATGGTACATTTCAGATGAAAAAAAAATTGATATAAATGCCATTAGCTAGCTATCAACATGTAGCTATCTAAATTGAAATTACTGAACTCCCACCACCATCATTAGGTTTCTAGAAAATACAAATTATATACCTTAGTCAAAAGGTTGCACACACCTACTCATTCCAGGGTATTTATTTTTTTGGGTACTATTTTCTACATTGTAGAATAATAGATAATAATAGATGAGACATCCGGATTACAAAAACAAACAAAAAAGTGAGATTCTTCAAAGTAGCCACCCTTTGCCTTGATGACAGCTTTGCTCACTCTTGGCATTCTCTCAACCAGCTTCATGAGGTAGTCCCCTGGAATACATTTCAATTAACAGGTGTGCCTTGTTAAAAGTTAATTTGTGGAATTTATTTTCTTCTTATTGCATTTGAGCCAATCAGTTGTGTTATGACAAGGTAGGGGTGGTATACAGAAGATAGCCCTATTTGGTAAAAGACCAAGTCCATATTATGGCAAGAACAGCTCAAATAAGCAAAGAGAAATGATAGTCCATCAATCTGGAAACTTTCAAGAACATTGAACGTTTCTTCAAGTGCAGTTGCAAAAACTATCAAGCACTATGGTGAATCTGGCTCTCATGAGGAACGCCACAGGAACGAAAGACCCAGAGTTACCTCTGCTGCAGAGGATAAGTTCATTAGCGTTTACTGCACCTCAGATTGCAGCCCAAATAAATGCTTCACAAAGTTCAAGTAACAGACACATATCAACATCAACTGATCATAGGAGACTGCGTGAATCAGGAAAAGAAACCACTACTAAAGAACACCAATAAAAAGAAGAGACTTGCTTGGGCAAAGAAACACGAGCAATGGACAATAGACTGGTGGAAATCTTTTGGAGATTTTTGGTTCCAACAGCCATGTCTTTGTGAGACACAGAGTAGGTGAACAGATGATATCCGCATGTGTGGTTCCCACCGTGAGGCATGGAGGAGGAGGTGTGATGGTGTGGGGGTGCTGTGCTGGTGACACTGTCTGTGATGTATATAGAAATCAAGGCACACTTAACCAGCATGGCCACCACAGCATTCTGCAGTGAAATGCCATCCCATCTGGTTTGCATTTAATGGGACTATCATTTGTTTTTCAACAGGACAATGACCCCAAACACACCTCCAGGCTATCAGATGACCTGTCCTCCACAATCACCCCACCTCAACCCAATTGAGATGGTTTGGGATGAGTTGGACCGCAGAGTGAAGGAAAAGCAGCCAACAAGAACTCCTTCAAGACTGTTGGAAAAGCATTTCTCATGAATCTGGTTGAGAGAATGCTAAGAGTGTGCAAAGCTGTCATCAAGGCAAAGGGTGGCTGCTTTGAAATGTTGAAAATATAAAATATTTAGATTTGTTTAACACTTTTTTGGTTACTACATGATTCCATATGTACTTCATAGTTTTGATTCCTTCACTATTATTCTACAATGTAGAACATTTTTAAAAATAAAGAAAAACACTTGAATGAGTAGGTGTGTCCAAACTTTTGACTGGTACTGTATATACATATTGTAGGTGATGTCTTATATACATGAATAAAAATGTATTCACCCTGGACATGAGCCTTGCATTGAATTAGACCTTTTGGAGTCATACGCACCAAGTGTTTTATTTTTGAATTTGTAATTTTTTTTACCCCTTTTTCTCCCCAATTTCGTGGTGTTGCTTCAATATATCCACATATTTTTCCTGCCTCATGATGCCATCTGTTTTGTCCCTCCTGCAGCAAAGCACCCCCACAACATGATGCTGCCACCCCCGTGCTTCACGGTTGGGATGGTGTTCTTCGGCTTGCAAGTCTCCCCCTTTTTCCTCCAAACATAACGATGGTCATTATGGCCAAACAGTTCTATTTGTGTTTCATCAGACCAGAGGACATTTCTCCAAAAAGTACGATCTTTGTCCCCATGTGCAGTTGCAAACCGTAGTTTGGCCTTTTTATGGTGGTTTTTCCTCCAGCATATTCACAAGGTCCTTTGCTGTTGTTCTGGGATTGATTTGCACTTTTCGCACCAAAGTACGTTAATCTCTAGGAGACAGAATGCGTCTCCTTCCTGAGCGGTATGATGGCTGCGTGATCCCATGGTATTGATACTTGCGTACTATTGTTTGTACAGATGAACGTGGTACCTTCAGGCGTTTGGAAATTGTTCCCAAGGATGAACCAGACTTGTGGAGGTCTACAATTGTTTTTCTGAAGTTTTTGACTGATTTCTTTCGATTTTCCCATGATGTAAAGCAAAGAGACACTGAGTTTGAAGGTAGGCCTTGAAATACATCCACAGGTACACCTCCAATTGACTTAAATGATGTCAATTAGCCTATCAGAAGCTTCTAAAGCCATGACATAATTTTCAGGAATTTTCCAAGCTGTTTAAAACTTCTAATGGCTGGGGGCAGTGTTGAGTAGCTTGGCTGAATAAGGTGCCCAGAGTAAACTGCTTGCTACTCAGTCCCAGTTGCTGATATATGCATATTATTATTAGTATTGGATAGAAAACACTCTGACGTTTCTAAAACTGTTTGTTTCTAAAACTCATTATCGAACAAAACAAACATTTATTGTGGAACTGGGATTCCTGGGAGTGCATTCTGATGAAGATCATCAAAGGTAAGTGAATATGTTTTATGCTATTTCTGACTAATGTTGACTGCACAATATGGTGGATATCTTTTTGGCTTGTTTGGTCTCTGAGCGCCATACTCAGATTATAGCATGGTTTGCTTTTTCCGTAAAGCTTTTTTGAAATTTGACACAGCGCTTGCATTAAGGAGAAGTGTATCTAAAGTTCCATGCATAACACTTGTATTTTCATCAACATTTGTAATGATTATTTCTGTAAATTGATGTGGCTTTCTGCAAAATCACTGGATGTTTTTGGAACTACTGAACGCGCCAATGTATACTGAGATTTTTTTATATTAACTATATTAACTATATTACTATATTAACTTTATCGAACAAAACATATATGTATTGTATAGCATGAAGTCCTATGAGTGTCATCTGATGAAGATCATCAAAGGTTAGTGATTAATTTTATCTCTATTTCTGATTTTTGTGACTCCTCTCTTTGGCTGGAAAAATGGCTGTGATTTTCTGTGACTTGGCTCTGACCTAACATAATCGTTTGTGGCGCTTTTGCCGTAAAGCCTATTTGAAATCAGACACTGTGGTGGGATTAACAAGAAGTGTATCTTTAAAATGGTGTGAAATACTTCTATGTTTGTGTAATTTTAATTATGGGATTTCTGTTGTTTTGAATTTGGCGCCCTGCACGGGATCTCAGCCCTTAGAAGTTTTAAAGGCACAGTCAATTTAGTGTATGTAAACTTCTGACCCACTGGAATTGTGATACAGTGAATTATAAATCAAATAATCTGTCTGTGAACAATTGTTGGAAAAATTACTTGTGTCATGCACAAAGTAGATGTCCTAACCAACTTGCCAAAACTATAGTTTGTTAACAAGAAATTTGTGGAGTGGTTGAAAAATTTGTTTTAATGACTCCAATCTAAGTGTATGTAAACTTCCGACTTCAACTGTACATAGTAGAGGTCGACCGATTAATCGGAATGGCCGATTAATTAGGGCCGATTTCAAGTTTTCATAACAATCGAAAATCGGTATTTTTGGCACCGATTTGCCATTTGAAAAAAAACATTTTTTTTACGCCGTTATTTAATCTTTATTTAACTAGGCAAGTCAGTTAAGAACACATTCTTATTTTCAATGACGGCCTAGGAACAGTGGGTTAACTGCCTTGTTCAGGGGCAGAACGACAGATTTTCACCTTGTCAGCTCGGGGGATCCAATCTTGCAACCTTAACTAGTCCTACGCAATAACGACATGCCTCTCTGTTGTTGCACTCCACAAGGAGTTACGCGAATGCAGTAAGCCAAGGTAAGTTGCTAGCTAGCATTAAACTTATCTTATAAAAAACAATCAATCATAATCACTAGTTAGGCCTCACGGGTGGCTCAGTTGTTAAGGGCGCTGTACTGCAGCGCCAGCTGTGCCACCAGAGACCCTGGGTTCGCGCCCAGGCTCTGTCGTAACCGGCCGCGACCGGGAGGTCCGTGGGGCGACGCACAATTGGCCTAGCGTCGTCCGGGTTAGGGAGGGCTTGGCCGGCAGGGATATCCTTGTCTCATCGCGCACCAGCGACTCCTGTGGCGGGTTGGGCGCAGTGCGTGCTAACCAAGGTTGCCAGGTGCACAGTGTTTCCTCCGACACATTGGTGCAGCTGGCTTCCGGGTTGGATGCGTGCTGTGTTAAGAAGCAGTGCGGCTTGGTTGGTATGTGTATCGGAGGACGCATGACTTTCAACCTTCGTCTCTCCCGAGCCCGTACGGGAGTTGTAGCGATGAGACAAGATAGTAGCTACTAAAAAAAACAATTGGATACCACGAAATTGGGGAGAAAAAGGGGTAAAATTAAAATATTAAATAAAAATAAAAACCATAATCACTAGTTACACATGGTTGATGATATTACTAGATATTATCTAGCGTGTCCTGCATAGAATCTGACTGAGCATACAAGTATCTGACTGAGCGGTGGTAGGCAGAAGCAGGCGCGTAAACATTCATTCAAACAGCACTTTCGTGCGTTTTTCCAGCAGCTCTTCGTTGTGCGTCAAGCATTGCGCTGTTCATGACTTCAAGCCTATCAACTCCCGAGATGAGGCTCGTGTAACCGAAGTGAAATGGCTAGCTAGTTAGAGCACGCTAATTGTCGTTGTGTTGCTGGTTCGAGGAGCGAGGAGAGGGACGGAAGCTATACTGTTACACTGGCAATACTAAAGTTCCTATAAGAACATCCAATAGTCAAAGGTTAATGAAATACAAATGGTATAGAGGGAAATAGTCCTATAATAACTACAACCTAAAACTTCTTACCTGGGAATATTGAAGACTCATGTTCTCATGTTCTGAGCAAGGAACTGAAACGTTAGCTTTCTTACATGGCACATATTTTACATGGAACATATTGCACTTTTACTTTCTTCTCCAACACTTTGTTTTTGCATTTATTTAAACCAAATTGAACATGTTTCATTATTTACTTGAGGCTAAATAGATGTAATTGATGTATTATATTAAGTTAAAATAAGTGTTCATTCAGTATTGTTGTAATTGTCATTATTACAAATACATAAATAAAAATCGGCAGATTAATCGGTATCGGCTTTTATGGTCCTCAAATAATCGGTATCGGTACCGGCGCCGAAAAATCATAATCGGTCGACCTCTAGTACATAGTGCATAAAATATATTACTACCAGTGGAGCTTACTTCTCTGTGCTCTGGAGAGATCGCACATAGTTGGTCAGAAAGCTCTGGAGTTCCTTGGAATATTCTCTCTAGCATCTGTAGAGAGATGGATAGAGGTACTGAATGCAATTGAAAGAGAGAGAGTTAACATTTACATTGTTGATTATTGAGGACTATAAGGGTGCCTTCCAATCAGACAAATGGATGCATAAAAGACACAGCACCTCAATGGCTTTCAAATGGAGGAGTGTGTTGGGTGAGAGGCTTGTGTTGTGCTGTCCATCAGAAAAGTTGCAAAGGCTATCCTTCAACCAATAGAACAATGTTTTTCCCCGACCAAACAGCTGTGTTGGACAAGCATTTCATGCATTTTGGTTTGAAGGCAGCCTTACTCTTTGGTTCAACTTGTATCATCATGTCTGTAACTTCACTCTCCCTCCCACTAAGCCCTCACCCCGGACCTCCCATTGGCCCAGGGCCTTCTGCCATACCCTCTAATCAGTCTCTTTGGCAGGGAGTTACCCCAGGAGTAGACAGATTTATGGTGCATCGGCCTTCTCCACTCCTCCTGAGAAGAGTATTATATATACTGTATATAGATATTACGAAAGCATGGATGACTTACTGACACTAACATAGTTCTCCATGTTCCTGCTGGTAGCCGGCCTCAACCTGGGTGCAGGGAAATGTAATGTAAGACTCCTGCATTGGAGTATGTTTGTATCTATCTCCACCAGGATCCTGGAAGTCAGACGACAAACCTGCATAGATTAACTAAATTAAATGGTACCTGATTTAGTCAATTGAAGTCATGACAGTCAATCAATCAGTCAAATGTATTTATAAATACCTTTTTACATTAGGCGACGTTACAAAGTGCTATACAGAAACGCAGCCTAAAACCAGACAGCAGAGAGAGTAGAGAGAGAGATTCGAAAACATTAGGTCCGGGACAAGGTAGCATGTCCAGTCAACAGGTCAGGTTTCCATAGCCGCAGGCAGAACAGTTGAAAGTGGAGCAGCAGCACGACCAGGTGGACTTTGGACAGCAAGGAGTCATCAGGCTAGGTAGTCTTGTGACATGGTCCTAGGGCTCAGTTCCTTCGAGAGAAGAGAGAGAGAGAGAGAGATTCACACAGGAAATAGTCTGTAGTCTAAATTGAACAAAAACATGCACACAGTTCAGTGCCCTGGGACATAAATCATCCACGTTTGTATTATTGAATGAGCTTCCCAAATTTCAAGCTAACAATTCTGCATGATAGAGAAGAACATGTGTTGATCTATTTCTATCTAACCTTGCGAATAAACTCCAAGAACAGGTTTAAATTTAGCTAGTAAGCTTAATAATGGCATTTATAGCAACTGTTTTCCCTTGCATCTAAAGCTGCCTGATTTTATTTATTTTTATTTAACATTTATTTAACTAGGCAAGTCAGTTAAGAACAAATTCTTATTTACAATGACGGGCTACCAAAAGGAAAAAGGTCTCCTGCGGGGATGGGGGCTGGGATTATTATTATAATTTTTTAATATATATATATATAGGACAAAACACACATCACGACAAGAGAGACAACACAACAGTACATAAAGAGATGACAACATAGCATGGCATCAGCACAACATGGAAGCAGCCCAAAACAGGGTACAAACATTGTTGGGCACAGCAAACAGCACAAAGGGCAAGAAGGTAGAGACAACAAGACATCACGCAAGGCAGCCACAACTGTCAGTAAGAGTGTCCATGATTGAGTCTTTGAATGAAGAGATGGAGATAAAACTGTCCAGTTTAAGTGTTTTTTGCAGGTCGTTACAGTCGCTAGCTGTAGCGAACTGAAAAGACAAGTGACCCAGGGATGTGTGTGCTTTGGGGACCTTTAACAGAATGTGACTGGCAGAACGGGTGTTGTATGTGGAGGAAGAGGGTTGTAGTAGATATCTCAGATAGGGGGGAGTGAGGCCTAAAAGGGTTTTATAAATTATTATTATTATTATTAAATATAGAGTGCAGTGATGTGTCCTATAAGGAGCATTGGTGGCAAATCTGATGGCCGAATGGTAAAGAACATCTAGCCGCTCGAGAGCACCCTTACCTGCCAATCTATAAATTATGTCTCCATAATCTAGAATGGGTAGGATGGGGATCTGAATCAGGGTTAGTTTGGCAGCTGGGGTGAAAGAGGAGCGATTACGATAGAGGAAACCACGATAGTGGAAACCAAGTCTGGTTTTTAAAAGTAGATATTAAGACAGAACATAATGGAAAGTAACAACATACAGTTGAAGTCGGAAGTTTACATACACCTTAGCCAACTACATTTCACCTCAGTTTTTCACAATTCCTGACATTTAATCACAGTAAAAATTCCCTGTTTTAGGTCAGTTAGGATCACCACTTTATTTTAAGAATGTGAAATGTCAGAATAATACTAGAGAGAATGCTTTATTTCAGCTTTTATTTCTTTCATCACATTCCCAGTGGGTCAGAAGTTTACATACACTCAATTAGTATTTGGTAGCATTGCCTTTAAATTGTTTAACTTGGGTAGCCTTCGGGTAGCCTTCCACAAGCTTCCCACAATAAGTTGGGTGAATTTTGGCCCATTCCTCCTGACAGAGCTGGTGTAACTGAGTCAGATTTGTAAGCCTCCTTGCTCTCACACGCTTTTTCAGTTCTGCCCACAAATTTTCTGTAGGATTGGGGTCACGGCTTTGTGATGGCCATTCCAATACCTTGGCTTTGTTGTCCTTAAGCCATCTTGCCACAACTTTGGAAGTATGCTTGGGGTCATTGTCCATTTGCGACCAAGCTTTCACTTCTTGACTGATGTTTTGAGATGCTGCTTCAATATATCCACATAAAGTTCCTTGTTCATGATGCCATCTGTTTTGTGAAGTGCACCAGTCCCTCCTGTAGAAAAGCACCCCTACAACATGATGCTGCCACCCCCGTGCTTCACGGTTGGGATTGTGTTCTTCAGCTTGCAAGCCTCCCCCTTTTTCCTCCAAACATAACGATGGTCATTATGGCCAAACAGTTCTATTTATGTTTCATCAGACCAGAGGACATTTCTCCAAAAAGTACGATTTTTGTCCCCATGCGCAGTTGCAAACCGTAGTCTGGCTTTTTTATGGCGGTTTTGGAGCAGTGACTTCTTCCTTGCTGAGCGGCCTTTCAGGTTAAGTCGATATAGGACTCGTTTTACTGTGGATATAGATACTTTTGTACCTGTTTCCTCCAGCATATTCACAAGGTCCTTTGCTGTTGTTCTGGGATTGATTTGCACTTTTCGCTCCAAAGTACGTTCATTTCTAGGACACAGAATGCGTCTCCTTCCCGAGCAGTATGACGGCTGTGTGGTCCCATGGTGTTTATACTTGCGTGCTATTGTTTGTACAGATGAACGTGGTACCTTCAAGCGTTTGGAAATTGCTCCCAAGGATGAGCCAGACTTGTGGAGGTCTACAATTGTTTTTTTTAGGTCTTGGCTGATTTTTTTAATTTTCCCATGATGTCAAGCAAAGAGGCACTCAGTTTGAAGGTAGGCCTTGAAATACATCCACAGGTACACCTCCAATTGACTCAAATTATGTAAATTAATAAATTAATGAAACTATAGTTTGTTAACAACAAATTTGTGGAGTGGTTGAAACATTTGTTTTAATGTCTCCAATCTAAGTGTATGTAAACTTCCGACTTCAACCGTATATACACATACATACACATATGTACACATACATACATATACACACATGCAGTGATTAGTGAATTCCTTGCCATATAGCATAACATACAAACTTTCAATGTACATTTTTATGTAACTTATGTCTGAGTCTGAGAGTAAATATCTCAACCCGCTCTTATTGCTAAAATAGCAGGGCTATGCAGGACAATAATTATACCATTAAATTGAATGCCCTCTAGTGAATTTAGTTGGTATTACATGTAATGCGTAGATTTTTAGAAACGTCTCATGGCTACGGGCTACACTGAGCTACATAATAACGGAGGGGAATTATGAACCCGAACTAAACCAATGAAAGTAGAGATCCCGTGATCTACAATGATAGTTTAGATGTATAACTGCAAGCTATGGAGGTAACAGATAACAGCTATGGCTGAGTTGCGCTTGTACCATGGATTAACGACATGGGTTAGCTACACGGTTCGTTCAATCAGAAGCAAAAGACCAGCATTAAACCAAAGAAAAAGGGGAACTCTGCTGTAAATTATACGTAAACTAATGGTAACGGTTGCCTCAAAACAAATTACAACTAAACAAACTAGTGAGATCCTTAGATTAACATAATTTGCAATATATGCTCTACTGGGTAGCCATCAACGTAAAATAACAAGATTACTAAAGTATTATTTCACTTTTGGTCTAAGCATCATGAAAATTAATGCAGATGTGCTCTAGTCCGAATTAGCTGAGATTGAGAACAATTGATGTCAGCTAACGTTAGCTAAAAAGGTCAGCGCTGTAACATAAATGTTAGTTTCAGATTAGTTTTTTCCAAATCTCCGAATTGTCCTCTGGAATAACAGACATTCTGGAGTAATAATTACATAACCAACGTTCTCAAGTCATACTAGTCCTGTAACGATGTGCGCTGAGAGTCGGGAAGCAAGTTCAGGGAGTGAGGGTTTTATTAAATAAACACAACATAATACAAACTAAGAAACAAGAACAACGCACAGACATGACACAGAAAAAGAAACAATAACGCCTGGGGAAGGAACCAAAGGGAGTGACATATATAGGGAAGGTAATCAGGGAGGTGATGGAGTCCAGGTGAGGCTGTTGATGCGCAGGTGCGCGTAATGATGGTGACAGGTGTAACGAGCATAATGAGCAGCCTGGTGACCTAAAAAGGCCGGAAAGGGAGCAAGTCTTTGGTCACGTGCATGCGACGCACACTTGTGTTACGTAAAGCGAGCAAGGGTTGAGGGCAAAGGGAATGTTTTTCCTAAACAAATTACGGATTTCTGTAACAGAACTTTTCAGTCCGAAAGGCTGTAATTATGTTGCAGCTTTAGCAACACAGACAGCGCGATAAACACTTTGATGTTCTGTTGTGGTCACTGCAGCAGGGAGGAGAGAGAGACAACGGGTGCCAATCACAGTCATTCGCTGTCTTTTTTTAACACAGTGCAGCAAGTCTGAGCCCGGCACAACACAATCGGATCAATTGCTGGTCGGACTCCCTCTGGTCATTTGTGTGTCTTAATTATTTAATCAAACAGTGTGCCCAAAGCATCAGAGAAGCTCAGTGAAAATAGTTGATTTGATTAAAACACATAGGATGTGTCAATATATGGAAAAATACACGTTTTAACATTTCTACCAATCAATTGGTCGAAAAAACAGAAGACTCTTGGTCGACCAAGATTTTTTTTAGTAGCTTAGTTAGATGTGCGTAAATACTTTGAGATGTTTGTTTAATCTTAGTTCTGTGAGGGAAAGCCAGAGAGTTTCTCATCAAGCTTGTGAATCCCATCAAATTCTTCCCATGACAGGCTGCCCCAGAAGGGTGTGACAATTACTTCTACCTCAGTTTCCTTTTCTGCTCCATTTTTCTTTTCACCATAATTCCGTATAATGCTTCTTTATGAAATTTCCTATAAGCCTCTCCTCACACTTCTCTCCGCCTTAGAGGTGAATGTTAAGCACTTTCTTATTGAATTTGATATTTGGTAATAAATCACGCAGCACTGGGTGGGAGGTTAGGGAAGAGGAGGGAGGGATTGGAGGAGGCATAGGGGAGTCAGGGAGAGGAGGGGGCAGGGTAAGCTATGATTCACCAAGTCTGTGCCTTAGTGAGGGGAGAAATGTGAATCTATTCCATGGTCAATTTGAATCTTTGCTTTAATTAAAATGTCTTATAGATTTAATTACTAATCTATTTCTCCCTCTCTCTCTGTCTCCCTCTCCTCATGCATGTCTTCCTGGGTTTTTTGTAGATTATTTTTGTTTACTGTGACAAGTGGAATCCCCCAGTTCAGCCTGCATTGTATTTATTTATTGGATTTCTGTTCAGTGACGCCATGGGAACTGTATACCCAGGGATGGTGATAGCCAAAATACGATCTCTACTCTGTCAGATGCTCTAGGTGGAGAGGGAAATACACAGTCACCTGAATAACTTATGTATCAGAGGATACAATGTGGTGATGTGCAACAGCTGTTCTAGTGGTGGAAAAAGTACTCAATTGTCATATTTGAATAAAAGTAAAGATACCTTAATATAAAATGACTCAAGTAAAAGTCAAAAATGGCAAACGTGCAAAGCGTGAAAACAGTCACAAAAGCTATAGTTGACCAAATAAACATACTTCGTGAAATAACACGGAACATGGAAAACCAGCCTGGCGCGTCACATAAAACACTTAACAAAACAATACCACACAAGGACATGGGGGGGGGGAACAGAGGAACTCCCACAGCAGTTCAGGGTCCAACACGTCTGCCACCGGAACCCAGCACCTCTCCTCCGGACCGTACCCCTCCCACTCCACGAGGTACGGAAGGCCCCTCGCCCGACGCCTCGAATCCAGGATGGAACGCACAGAGTACGCCGGGGCCCCCTCGATGCCCAGAGGGGGCGGAGGAACCTCCCGCACCTCAGACTCCTGGAGCGGACCAACCACCACCGGTCTGAGGAGAGACACATGGAACGAGGGGTTAATACAGTAATCGGGGGGAAGCTGTAACCTGTAACACACCTCGTTCACTCTCCTCAGGACTGTGAATGGCCCCACAAACCGCGGGCCCAGCTTCCGGCAGGGCAGGCGGAGGGGCAGGTTTCGGGTCAAGAGCCAGACCCGGTTCGCACCGGGGCCTCACTACGGTGATGGTCTGTGCCCACTTTGGGGCACAGCACAGAACGGCACGCTGAAGGTGGACGTGTCCCATGTTTCCTCCGCCCGCCCGAACCAGTCGTCCACTGCAGGAGCCTCGGTCTGACTCTGATGCCAAGGAGCCAGAACTGGCTGATACCCCAATACACACTGGATGGGGGTGAGGTTAGTGGAGGAATGTCGGAGCGAGTTCTGGGCCATATCTGCCCAGGGCACGACCGCTGCCCACTCCCCCGGCTGGTCCTGGCAATAGGACCTCAAAAACCTACCTACATCCTGGTTTACTCTCTCCACCTGCCCGTTACTCTCGGGGTGAAAACCTGAGGTAAGGCTGACCCGAGACCCCCAGACGTTCCATGAACGCCCTCCAGACCCTCGACGTGAACTGGGGACCCCGATCAGACACTATATCCTCAGGCACCCCGTAGTGCTGGAAGACGTGTGTAAACAAGGCCTCCGCAGTCTGTAGGGCCGTAGTGAGACCGAGCAAAGGGAGGAGACGGCAGGACTTAGAAAAACGATCCACAACGACCAGGATCACAGTGTTTCCCTGTGAAGGAGGAAGATCGGTCAGGAAATCTACCGACAGGTGCGACCACGGCCGTTGTGGAATGGGTAACTTACCTCTGGGCAGGTGCCTAGGAGCCTTGCACTGGTTGCACACCGAGCAGGAGGAAACATAAACCCTCACATCCTTAGCCAAAGTGGGCCACCAGTACTTCCCACTAAGACAGTGCCCCGTCCGATCGATACCAGGATGACCAGAGGAGGGTGACGTGTGGGCCCAGTATATCAGCCGGTCGCGGACAGCAGACGGAACGTACAGACTTCCAGCTGGACACTGGAGGGGAGCAGTCTCTGTACGTAACGCCTGCTCAATGTCCGCGTCCAGCTCCCACACGACCGGCACTACCAGGTAGGAGGTAGGAGGCCGGGAGTATGGGTGTGTGATCCGTGAGCCGCTCCTCTGTGTCATACAGCCGAGAGAGTGTGTCTGCCTTCACATTTTGGGAGCCTGGTCTGTAGGACAGGGTAAACACAATACGGGTAAAAAAAACATGGCCCACCTTGCCTGACGAGGATTCAGTCTCCTCGCTGACCGGATGTACTCCAGGTTGCGGTGGTCAGTCCAGATGAGGAAAGGCTGTTTAGCCCCTTCAAGCCAATGTATCCACGCCTTCAACGCTTTAACCACAGCCAACAACTCCCGGTCCACCACATCATAATTCCGCTCCGCCGGGCTGAGCTTCTTCAAGAAGAAGGCACAGGGGCGGAGCTTCGGTGGCGTGCCCGAGCGCTGAGAGACCGCTGCTCCTATCCCAGCCTCGGATGCGTCCACCTCCACTATGAACGCCAAAGAGGGATTCGGATGGGCGAGCACGGGAGCCGAGGTAAACAGAGCCCTCAGGTGCCCAAAAGCCCTGTCCGCCTCAGCTGACCACTGCAAACGTACAGGACCCCCCTTCAGCAGTGAGGTACTGGGAGCAGCCACCTGGCCAAAACCCCGGATAAATCTCTGGTAGAAATTGGCAAACCCTAAGAACCGCTGCACCTCCTTTACTGTGGTGGGAGTCGGCCAATTACGCACGGCTGAAATGCAGTCACTCTCCATCTCCACCCATGATGTGGAAATGCGATACCCTAGGGAGGAGGCGGCCTGCTGGAAGAACAGGCATTTCTCAGCCTTGGCGTACAGTTCATGCTCCAACAGTCATCCAAGTACCACACACACACACACACCTCTAGCGGGTAGCTGTACCTCACCGTGATTTGATTGAGACCTCGATAGTCAATGCACGGGCACAGACCTCCCTCCTTCTTCTTCACGAAAAATAAACTCGAGGAGGCGGGTGAAGTGGAGGGCCGAATGTACCCCTCTGTTATATTAAGCAAACCAGACGACAGAATTTTCTCCTCTTTTTTTTATTTACGGACAAACAGGGGCACCCTCCAACACTCAGACATCATTTATAAACGCAACATTTGTGTTTAGTGAAACCGCCAGATCAGAGGCAGTAAGGGATGACAACACGTTATATTGATAGGTGTGTGAATTGGACCATAAATCTGAGCACTTTTAGGTGTCAGGGAAAATGTATGGGAATACAATGTATATATTGTATTTGGGAATGTAGTGAAGTAAAAGTCGTAAAATATATAAATAGTAATGTAAAATACAGATAGTACTTTCAAATATTTTGACTTAAGTACTTTACACCACTGAACAGTTCCTAAATGTTTAAAGTCCCTTTGGCCTCACTTTGTTTATAAGTAACATATTATATAATTGTAATAAGTGGTAATACCATGTTATTATATAATACTTTGCTGTTACATTGGTATATAGTTTATTTCATATAAAGCGCAAACACACTTCCTGTGTGGAAAAAGAAGCTCTAAATTCACAGAGAGAGATTCATTAAATAATCATTTCTAACTCCTAACTAGGCTATGTGTTAATGTTGTTGAATAGTCAATGCCTCCCATTAGAATACAGATCAGAGCTACAGCTATTCCCTTGACAGAAACATTAATGCTTTAACACCTGACCCATGACCTCTTGGTTTATTAGTGACACATAACACTGCTATATTGTCTGCCCATAACACCCTTATAGAAGACACACGCAGTGCATAAAGACACATCACGTCAGGAGGAGCAGCTTCATGGGCGGACGTAAGGTCTATGTGTGTGTGTATTGTATGTGTGTGTCTTCTTCTCTCTCTGATCCTCTTGGCTCTCAAGGAAAGCTCATCCTTGTTATTCAGGATTCTGGCCCCCTGCCATTAATGACGAGTCAGGAGAAAAGGGGTGTCCGCACACACACACACGCACACAAACACACACACACAACCTAATGCCCCTCTCAGTGTATTCAGCGGTAATGAGCGCTCAGATGCCTTCCTGCACCACACCAGAAAATTGGAAGCATGATTCTGAATTTATATGAGTATTTAGGAGTGCAAGGCAGAGGCTGTGCTGAACTGAATGCCATTGTTGCATAATTGATTTATCAAGCCATGGTGCCGGGGAAGGAGTGATTGGGGGTGAGCGCGAGCCAGTGGGGGTTTGGGTGGGTGTTGAGATGACTCTTGAGACCCCAGGGTGGAGAGCCGTAAGACAGAGGATTTAAAGGCAATGCATGGGGGGGGGGGGGGGGGGGGGGGGGTTTGATACCCTGCCTACGTTCAATGTTGAGTTTTATTTGTTTTTCACAGCCGACGACCAAGACATAAACTCTTTCTGCAATTTATGCTTTGGTATTGAAATAATCTCAGTGAGTTTTAAGGTGTCATTTTCATTTGGTTTTGGTTCAATATTACGCAGACCCTTTGTTCCTCTGGTTAGTCTCTGCTCGACTGTTCTCCTTTCCCTTTACCACGGTCCCAAAGCACCACTTAAAGAACACGGCTATGCTTTTCTTGTCTCCAGCAGCATTGTTTAATATTAAGGTTTGCTCATACAAGGGTTGAGGTATGGTTTCATTTGGAAATAATAGGAAAATAAATGTGGAGCTAGATAGGTAGAGCTCTGACTTTAAAGCCGTTCTCTTCTTGCATGCTTCTCCCACTGGGACTGTTGGTGATATTGACACACACACACGTGCACACACACGCACACGCACGCACGCACACACACACACACACACACACACACACACACACACCTCTAACTGGGGATCACCCTCTGAAATTAGTTAGACTGTCTCTGTGTTATTGAACATAGCGCGTGTGGCCTTGTGTGTGATTATACCATGAAAGCATATTCGTTTAGGCACCAGGCCAGTGTGTTTCAGTGATATCATCTTGCTGATGGACTAACTACGACCTTTTGATCTTCTGTGTGGTCAAACAGTTTCAGGATTAACCAAAGATGTGTATATTCATTAGCGTATTTAGTTTTGTCGACATTTGGAAAGTTTACCACCCAATGTGATGTTTCCATCAGGCCTGTTCTGACATTGTTTAAGTGCGCAAGGAATAGCCGCTTGAATTGGAGAAGATGCAGAGTGTGTTACTCTTTCCTGAATTTCTTGGCCTGCCGGGAGCATATGTGACCACATTAATATAGGACGACTTGGAAGAGTGATGATCCACAATAGACAGCGCATGTCAGTAGCAGAAGTAAAAATACAGGCAGACTGGCCTGCTACTGTGCATTTTCTAGAACTTATAAACTGTAGATAGTAGACCTGCAAATTATCCAAATGAAATGAAACATTCAAATGACAGGGCTTTTGCGGCATTATTCAAATGACATTTTGACTGTAGCCTAGAGTAAAATGTTGTACTCACTTGAAAACAATAATGCAATTATTCATTGTATTGTGGCGTTGCAGGCTAGTCTAGGTAGGATAATTGTGTTCTCCCTAAACAAGATCAATAGGGGAGCTTTTTGAGCTGAGTGTCTCACGTCTTCACTGTTCTTTCGTGTGCAATGACACACCTGGCCTCCATGCTTCCTATAAGCTATTCCTCCTATTTTTTCTTGTGGATTCATATAGAAAATCTATGCAGCTTTGAATGCATTTATGTGTGGTATGATTGCTAGTTAGCCTATTGCAGATCTGGACAAACGATCGACCTACCACTATTGTCATTATGAATGGTTGATAGAGGGCAGTTAGACTAGTAGACTATATTGACCTGTGGTATAGAAAGAAGTTAGCACACAGAAAAAGCATAGTGCATAAGGAAAGTACCAAAACGCCTTGATATAAGGGAGGCGCATGCAAGCAGATGAGGACACTACCCTCCCCTGTGCACAATTATAAACCACACAACCATCCCCAAAGCACAAAAAAAACTCTCCTATTTCAGACCCCCCCACAGTAAATATCTAACTGTCCTTTACCACAAAGATACAAAACACATGTTTTAGATGTTCTTGGTAACAGTGTGGCAGATTTATTGGGAAATTGCAGGTTTATTGGGAAATCTTCCAAGATTTTTTTTTTTAATGCAATTTATTTTTAAATGTGATTTCTTCATGGCTCAAGAGGACGAGAACAAAGCTAACTCTGACAGAAATCGCATTGCATCTTTGTAGTGGAAACCACTATATTATCCAGTACAATATTGAAATATCACCCCTAACAATGTCTTCTTAATGTGTTATGAATGGGAACCCATGTTACACCAAGAAGTTCTTAACTATTTCAAAAGTGAAGTCAGAGAGAGAGGGAGGGGGGGGGGGGGTTGGAAAGCACAAACTGACAGGAGAGGAAGTCCTTTGCATTGTGCTATTTCGCTCTCTCTCTCTCGCCCTGTCTTTTTCTGGGCTCACTGCACCTACTGGCTTCACTGCCTGCTGTCACCCCTCCAACATGTTCAGCTTTAAATGCACTTGTTCCCTGTTTCCCCTCTCTCTCCCGCTCTCCTTCTTTCCTCCATGCCTCCCCACTGAGGGCTGTGTGTCTCAGTGTTTCACCCACTACAGCCTCTGACAGCACTGACACACATGGGTCCCACAGGGAGGGAGGGAGGGAGGGAGAGAGGGAGGGGGACAGAGAGAGAGAGAGAGAGAGAGAGAGAGAGAATATCACAGCAGAATATTGACTATAGATCAGTATGGGAATAATGGCTCACTGTCAGTAGCCCACCTCTGAAGCATTTGCCTCATATATTTTTTTATCTAATCTCTCTCCAACCTCTATTAAAGCTGCATAAAGATGTCAGTGAGAGAATGTTAATATCCTGAGGGCATTTGCATAAAAAACAACTGGTCGCTTCTTTCACATATGGGCTTAGTGAAAACATAAGAATATTTCTCGTTAGCAACGTAAGTCAAACCTGGGTTCAAATACTATTTGAAATCATTTAAAATACATTATCTGGACTTGATTGACCCTGCCTGGCGCAATGGAACCAATAGATTAATTGTGAAATTGCAAACCCTGCCCATCTTATACTAGCGCAAACACTAAAAATATTTGAAAGGTTTGAAATAGTATTTGAACCCAGGTTAGTTAATTAGTGCAGAGGTATGCAGATGGAATCTCTGCAGGGCATAATTACAGGTTGTAATTCTTCAGTGTACATATTCCAGCTGGGTTGGGATGATGCACACATAGAGACCTGTGGAATATTCATGACCTACGCTTTTCACTTTCTTCATTTCATTTATCCGCAAAAGATGTTTGTTTGAAGCGCTGACTTTCTCACTGCTGTATTCTGCCTGATCAAATGAGAATTTGTTCTGTTTATATTAACATAATTCGGGGTGTGTGCATGTTTGCTTGTCTGTGTAACGTCCACACCAGATCATGTGGTTTTTGTGTTTATCTATTCCCTCCAGCAGTTCTGATGACTTGCCAAAAAAAGGGAGTTGAACTTTTCATGAAAATCAAAGTGTTGTTGTGTTGCATCAGGCTTTGAGTTACGGTATATAAACCCAGACACGAGACTGGACCATGTGATTCTTATTCAACTCACTTAATACATGGCCAGGTACGACTCCAACACCATCATTAAGTTTGCAGACAGTGGTAGGCCTGATCACCGACAACGACGAGACAACCTATAGGGAGGAGGTCAGAGACCTGGCCGTGTGGTGCCAGAGTAACAACCTCTCCCTCAACGTAACCAAGACTAAGGAGATGATTGTGGACGACAGGAAAAGGAGGACCGAGCACGCCCCCATTCTCAACGACGGGGCTGTAGTGGAGCAGGTTGAGAGCTTCAAGTTCCTTGGTATCCATATCAACAACAAACTAGAATGGTCCAAACACACCAAGACAGTCGTGAAGAGGGCACGACAAAGCCTATTCCCCCTCAGGAAACAAAAAAGATTTGGCATGGGTCCTTAGATCCTCAACAGGTTCTATAGCTGCAACATCTGGTTGCATCACTGCCTGGTACGGCAATTGCTCGGCCTCTGACCTCAAGGCACTACAGAGGGTAGCGGGTACAGCCCAGTACATCACTGGGGCTAAACTGCCTGCCATCCAGGACCTCTACACCAGGCGGTGTCAGAGGAAGGCCCTAAAAATCCTAGTCATAAACTCACCTCTCTACTACGGCATGGCAAGCGGTACCAGAGTGCCAAGTCTAGGACAAAAAGGCTTCTCAACAGTTTTTTTTACCCCCAAGCCATAAGACTCCTGAACAGGTAATCAAATGGCTACCCGGACTATTAGCATTGTGTGCCCCCCCAACCCCTCTTTTTTACACTGCTGCTACTCTCTGTTTATTATATGTATAGTCACTTTAACTATACATACATGTACATACTACCTCAATTGGCCCGACCAACCAGTGCTCCCGCACATTGGCTAACCGGACTATCTGCATTGTGTCCCACCACCCGTCAACCCGTCAACCCCTCTTTTCTACTCTCTGTTCATCACATATGCATAGTCACTTTAACCATATCTACATGTACATACTACCTCAATCAGCCTGACTAACCGGTGTCTGTATGTAGCCTCGCTACTTTTATAGCCTCTCTACTGTATATAGCCTCGCTACTGTTTTTCAGTCTTTTTACTGTTGTTTTATTTCTTTACTTACCTATTGTTCACCTAATACCTTCTTTGCACTATTGGTTAGTAAGTAAGCATTTCACTGTTGTATTTGGCGCACGTGACAAATAAACTTTGATTTGATTTGATACAAAGTACAAGTAATAAGGTAAGGAACAGACCCTGGCTGAGACCCCACTCTCCGAGATCATCTCAGTAGGAGTTGGCATATGCAAAAAAACACATTTCCAATTCACACATGCGTATTAATACACACTTGTATGTGTGAAATTGGACAAATATAATAACCCACCAAATTCTTCTTCTATATTATTGTTAATTGCTTGTGTCCCATTATCCATAACATAATACAATGTAGTGTGCTACTTATGCTAGTATGGAATCCATAACATGGACATTGGAACTCCCGCAAATGTTAATTCCACCACAGACTACCATGGTTGACAGTATGATGGCATACTTACCAGTAGTAGTATGCTTATTGCGCTAGCTAGGGTATACTTATGGGCCACCCACCATGTGTAAGGAATCCATTTCATGGATTTGTTTTGTTGGGCTCCCCTCAAAGACTTCCATGCCTGGCAGTATGATGGAATGGTACAGTAGCATGTGTTTCGTTTTCCACATAATAGTGACACAATGACTGAACAGATTGCCATGCCGCTGATCTGAGCAACAGGGTACAATTATTCACATCTTACTTGACACCTGTCCTCCCCCATCCACTCTCGATGTCTCTCTCTACCTCTTTCCCCCTCTGCAAATAATCTATCCATCACTGGAGGTTCATCTATAGACACAAGGAGAGATGAATGGGCCAAATTAGATTTGAATGGCATAATGTGGTTTTAGCGTTATTGCCAAACAAGGCTTGAGTGAGAAAGGGATAACCTGCAGGGAGCTTCCTTATTGCAGTAGAGTGATTGTGATGATGTGTCGAAGGACTGCTTAAAAAGGTCTAATTGTGTGACTTGTGTGTCAGTGATTGAGGAAAAGTCTTGCAGGCTTTAATACCAACCAGAAACCGACTGCAGTCCAAATGAGCAGTCTCACTCCGCCTGTCCATCTCTGTCTGTCTCCAACTACGGTACTTCCTCACTCTTTTGTTTCCTCTCTCTCTCTGCCCCTCATCACCTCTCTCTATCCCTCTTGTATACTCTCTCTCTATCCCGGCCTCCCTCTTGTATACTCTCTCTCTCTCTCTCTCTCTCTCTCTCTCTCTCTCTCTCTCTCTCCCGGCATCCCTCTTGTATACTCTCTCCCTGCATCCATCTTGTATACTCTCTCTCTCTCTCTCTCTCTCTCTCTCTCTCTCTCTCTCTCTCTCTCTCTCCCTGCATACCTCTTGTATACTCTCTCTCTCTCTCTCCCTGCATCCCTCTTGTATACTCTCTCTCTCTCCCGGCCTCCCTCTTGTATACTCTCTCTCTCTCTCTCCCGGCATCCCTCTTGTATACTCTCTCTCCCTGCATCCCTCTTCTATACTCTCTCTCTCTCCCTGCATCCCTCTTGTAATAATCTCTCTCTCTCTTCCTGCATCCCTCTTGTATAATCTCTCTCTCTCTCTCCCTGCATCCCTCTTGTATACTCTCTCTCTCTCTCTCGCTCTCTCTCTCTCTCTCTCTCTCTCTCTCTCTCCCGGCATCCCTCTTGTATACTCTCTCTCTCTCCCTGCATCCCTCTTGTATACTCTCTCTCTCTCTCTCTCTCCCTGCATCCCTCTTGTATACTCTCTCTCTCTCCCGGCATCCCTCTTGTATACTCTCTCTCTCCCTGCATCCCTCTTGTATACTCTCTCTCTCTCTCTCGCTCTCTCTCTCTCTCTCTCTCTCTCTCTATCCCGGCCTCCCTCTTGTATACTCTCTCTCTCTCTCTCTCTCTCTCTCTCTCTCTCTCTCTCTCTCTCTCTCTCTCTCTCCCGGCATCCCTCTTGTATACTCTCTCCCTGCATCCATCTTGTATACTCTCTCTCTCTCTCTCTCTCTCTCTCTCTCTCTCTCTCCCTGCATACCTCTTGTATACTCTCTCTCTCTCTCTCCCTGCATCCCTCTTGTATACTCTCTCTCTCTCCCGGCCTCCCTCTTGTATACTCTCTCTCTCTCTCTCTCTCTCTCCCGGCATCCCTCTTGTATACTCTCTCTCCCTGCATCCCTCTTCTATACTCTCTCTCTCTCCCTGCATCCCTCTTGTAATAATCTCTCTCTCTCTTCCTGCATCCCTCTTGTATAATCTCTCTCTCTCTCTCCCTGCATCCCTCTTGTATACTCTCTCTCTCTCTCTCGCTCTCTCTCTCTCTCTCTCTCTCTCTCTCCCGGCATCCCTCTTGTATACTCTCTCTCTCTCCCTGCATCCCTCTTGTATACTCTCTCTCTCTCTCTCTCTCTCTCTCTCCCTGCATCCCTCTTGTATACTCTCTCTCTCTCCCGGCATCCCTCTTGTATACTCTCTCTCTCTCCCTGCATCCCTCTTGTATACTCTCTCTCTCCCTGCATCCCTCTTGTATACTCTCTCTCTCTCTCTCTCTCGCTCTCTCTCTCTCTCTCTCTCTCTCTCCCGGCATCCCTCTTGTATACTCTCTCTCTCTCTCTCTCTGCATCCCACTTACATACCCTGTCCCTCTCTCACTCTTTATATCTGCCCCCCACCTCCACCCCAGTCCCCCAGGTGCCACTGCAGGCTCATCATTAGCAGTGTCAAGGGGAACTGAGTGATACGTGTGTGATGAGTGTTCCTGTCTCGTTTTTGATGGGTTACACAAGCACCCCTCAGTGAAGCTTGAAAGAGGCTGAAGGGCCACTGCTCTGGGCCACTCTGGGGGGGTGTAAACCCATTATGGACTGGTTAGGTTGCAGAGCCCATACCTAGCCTAGTTTTACAGCCTGTGTCTTGAAGAGCCATCCATCCCCTCTGTCTTTGTCTCTCTCGGTGCACTCTCTCTCTCTCTCTCTTTCTCTCTCTCTCTCTCTCTCTCTCTCTCTCTCTCGATGAGTCACTCCCGTTGGGTGGCAGCCATGTTTGCTGTTGTTGTTGTTGTTGTTGTTGTTGTTGTCTGTCAGGCCTTAGGGTTAATTGGTGGGTTGTGTACTAGGTATTACCTAACTGCCTCTTCCCATATGGCATTTCTGTGGGGGGAGGCTGAGGCTTCAGGGAGAGTGACGATTAATGTCGAAAGTTTAACACTATTACCCTTATAGTGATATCATTTCTCAGGATATCTGAGATGTCTCAAGTTGTTTGATTTTCCCCATTTTCAAAGTAAAATATGACTTTTTTTACTCTGGATAACCCTTGCCATGTTCTACTGTATCTTTCAACTAATGGCTATGGTTTTATAACTGTACTTTAGTATTATAACCATTCATAACAGTCTAATGGTAGTATAACCATTCTGCTGTGTGTGTGTGTTTCAGAGTGAAGCAGAAGAAGTCCAAGCCTCAGCACCTGAAGATCAACAGCAGTGTGGGGAGCTGTGAGAACCTCCCTACCCAACGCTCACCCCTCCACTCCTCTGACCATCGCTCACTCCGTTCCTTCTTCTTCCCCACCTTCATCCCCTCCACTCCCCCCGTCCACTCCGATGCAAGTAAGTGCCCTTTCTATACTACCTTGGTCACTAACAAGTTATGATACCCAGGTATGCAGACAGCTGTCCTAAATCATACGTTTCAGGCATTATACGACTGTATTGACTTCACAGTTTGTCCACTCTCTTATCTGTTCAAGTGTCCAGTTTTATGGTAACTCTATGGTAGTACCACATAATATAGTTTAGTGTCTTAGCCATACTTTAACACAAAACCTCCACTGCCCATTCACAGTCTCTCTCTATATTCAGCCCTAAACCCAGAGACTCTCTCTCTCTCTGTCTCTGTCTCTCTGTCTCTCTGTCTCTCTCTCTCTCTGTTTCTCTGTCTCTCTCTCGCTCTCTCTCTCTCTGTCTCTGTCTCTCTTTCTCTCTCTCTCTCTCACACATAGACGAAGACTAATCCTTCCCAGATCACATACACGTATCCCAGGATACCCAGAGGTACCGTGTCAGCGCATACAGCCACCTTATTGGCTGTTGCCTTCTTAGTGCCCCCACCGGAAGCCATTAGCGCCTGAGCGGTATGGAGAAAGAGAGTGAGAGGAAGACGATGCGAAGAGACTGAGAATGACGGAGGCAGGGACAGGAGTGAAATATAGCCGTCGACAGGGGGCCGGAACATTTGTAGACTGCAAATTGATCCCAAGAAGCTCAAACAGATATAATATTTGACTAAAACATAATCATTTCAAACCTTGCTTACATTTGTGTACGATCACATATACTGCGTGTACAAAATATTAGGAACACCTGCTCTTTCTATGACATAGACTGACCTAGGTGAATCCAGGTGAAAGCTATGATCCCTTATTGATGTCACTTGTTAAATCCACTTCATTCAGTGTAGATGAAGGGGAGGAGACTGGTTAAAGAATGATTTTTTAGCCTTGAGAGAATTGAGACAAGGATTGTGTATGTGTGCCATTCAGGGGGTGAATGGGCAAGACAAAATATTTAAGCGCCTTTGAATGAGGTATGGTAGTAGTTGCCAGTTGCACCGGTTTGAGTGTGTCAAGATCTGCAACACTGCTTGGTTTTTCACGCTCAGCAGTTTCCCGTGTGTATCAAGAATGTCCCATCACCCAAACAACATCCAGACAACTTGACACAACTGTAGGAAGCATTGGAGTCAACATGGGCCAGCATCCCTGTGGAACGCTTGCTACACCTTACAGAGTCCATGCCCTGACGAATTGAGGCTGTTCTGAGGGCAAAAAAGGGAAAGTGTTCCTAATGTTTTGTACACTCAGTGTATATCTTTCTATTATGCATGCGAATCACTTGGAGCTGATTTGCTGCTGGGCCGCAGAGTGCATCCGTACACAGACTAGGCTAGTGGCAATGCCTCCAAACAATTGTGATACCCCCTACCTGAGGTACAACAAAACACAACCATGTTTTCACTCCCCTAATGTCTCTCATTGATGATATTTTACTGAAAAAGTGATTACATTGATAGATATTGTTACAAACCCCCATAACAATTTTTTTTAGAATAATGCCTGGCTAGAGGGGGGATGTAACCTAATATTACAAACTCTGATATTGCTAAAAATGTGGAATACAAGTAGTCAGTTGTCTGCCCATCATACACAACAATAATTAGAATATCTTAATGCATCATGGAAATATAGACCTGTAAACACAGAGATACAATAGGTGGAAATGTCAACTAAGTATATTTAAGATGAATGTAAGCTTGGATTTTTGGTAACTGATTAATAGACAACTTTCCAAGTCAAGTGTTCTGTCATTCAGTGCGTTATGGTTCTGCTTGATGAAAATACATGCAGTTGCACATGTTTTTTTGATGTTGTGGCTATTGTATATAACTCTTAAGTGTAGCCTATAAGCTACAGGGTTGGAGAGCCCATGCATAGCCAATAGAGCCAAGTGAAAAGTGTTCTTATAAGCCCAGTCAATACGCAATCGAGGGTGAAAACAGAGCTTTGGGTGGACACTTTTTAAAAGAGGATCCCAGCTTTCTCCTGCTGCTATATTTACTGCTTAGTTCTTAAAATTAAGCAGATAAATCCACTTTACAACCATTGTAGCCTAGCTGGCATAAAGTGCCTTCAGAAAGTATTCACACCCCTCAACTTTTCCCCCCCAAAAATGGTGTTACAGACTGAATTTAAAATGGATTAAATTGAGATTGTGTGCCACTGATCTACACACAATACCTCACAATGTCAAAGTGGAATTTTGTTTGTAGAAACTTTTACAAATTAATTAAAAAAATGTCAGCTTAAATGTCTTGTCAATAAGTATTCAACCCCTTTGTTATGGCATGTCAAAATATGTTCAGGATACATTTCAGCACATTTTATTGAACAAGTCACATAATAGGTTGCATGGACACACTGTGTGCAATAATAGTGTTTAACATGATTTTTTTATGTTTACCCCATCTCTGTACCCCACACATACAATTATCTTGTCATGTATTGTCATGTTGTGTCTTTCTGTCCTTTCCTTTCACCCTGTCTCCCTCTGCTGGTCGTATTAGGTTACCTTTTCTCCCCCGCTTTCCCCCAGCTGTTCCTTGTCTCCTCCTAACTACCCATTCACCCCGTTTCCCACCTGTTCCCTTTTTCCCTCTGATTAGGTCCCTATATCTCTCTCTGTTTCTGCTCCTGTCTTTGTCGGATTCTTGTTTGTTGTGTTTCATGCCTGAACCAGACTATCGTCATGTTTGCTGTAACCTTGTCCTGTCCTGTCGGAATCTGCCGGTCTATCTGAGCCTACCTATGTTTGGTTATTAAAGAAGCTCTGTTTAAGTTAATTCGCTTTTGGGTCCTCATTCACTCGCCGTAACAGAAGAATCCGACCAAGAATGGACCCAGCGACTTCGGATCCTCTCCACTCAGCCGTCGGGATCCAGGGAGCGATGCTAGGCAGACACGAGCAGGAATTGTCTGCTGCTCGACATGCCGTTGAGACCCTGGCCACCCAAGTCTCCAACCTCACAGAACAGGTTCACCATCTCCGCCTCGATCCACCGGCCACTTCCAGGGCTTTCGAATCTCCGGAGCCCAGAATCAATAACCCGCCGTGTTACTCTGGGGAGCCCACTGAATGCCGCTCGTTCCTCACCCAGTGTGATATTGTGTTTTCTCTCCAGCCCAACACTTACGCCAGGAGCACTGCTCGTGTCGCCTACGTCATATCTCTCCTTACTGGACGGGCTCGTGAGTGGGGCACGGCAATCTGGGAGGCAAGGGCTGAGTGTACTAACCAGTATCAGGACTTTAAGGAGGAGATGATACGGGTTTTTGATCGATCTGTTTTTGGGGAGGAGGCTTCCAGGACCCTGTCTTCCCTATGTCAAGGCAATCGATCCATAACAGACTACTCTATTGAGTTTCGCACTCTTGCTGCCTCCAGTGGCTGGAACGAGCCGGCCTTGCTCGCTCGTCTTCTGGAGGGTCTCCGCGCAGAGGTAAAGGATGAGATTCTCTCCCGGGAGGTTCCTTCCAGCGTGGATTCCTTGATTGAACTCGCTATTCGCATTGAGCGACGGGTTGATCTTCGTCACCGAGCTCGTGGAAAGGAGCTCGCGCTCTCCGTTGCCCCCCTCTCCGCATCACTACCATCTTCCTCTGCCGGCTCGGGAGCTGAGCCTATGCAGCTGGGAGGTATCCGCATCTCGACTAAGGAGAGGGAACGGAGAATCACCAACCGCCTCTGTCTCTATTGCGGTTCTGCTGGTCATTTTGTCACTTCATGTCCAGTAAAAGCCAGAGCTCATCAGTAAGCGGAGGGCTACTGGTGAGCGCTACTACTCCTGTCTCTCCTTCAAGATCCTGCACTACCTTGTCGGTCCATCTACGCTGGACCGGTTCGTCAGCTTCCTGCAGTGCCTTAATAGACTCTGGGGCGGAGGGCTGTTTTATGGACGAGACCTGGGCTCGGGAACATGACATTCCTCTCAGACAGTTAAGGGAGTCCACGGCCTTGTTCGCCCTGGATGGTAGTCCTCTCCCCAGGATTCAGCGTGAGACGCTACCTTTAACCCTCACTGTTTCTGGTAATCATAGCGAAACCATTTCTTTTTTAATTTTTCGTTCACCTTTTACACCTGTTGTTTTGGGCCATCCCTGGCTAGTTTGTCATAATCCTTCCATTAATTGGTCTAGTAATTCTATCCTCTCCTGGAACGTCTCTTGTCATGTGAAATGTTTAATGTCTGCTATCCCTCCTGTTTCCTCTGTCTCTTCTTCACAGGAGGAGCCTGGTGATTTGACAGGGGTGCCGGAGGAATATCACGATCTGCGCACGGTGTTCAGTCGGTCCAGGGCCACCTCTCTTCCTCCACACCGGTCGTATGATTGTAGTATTGATCTCCTTCCAGGAACCACTCCCCCCCGGGGTAGACTATACTCTCTGTCGGCTCCCGAACGTAAGGCTCTCGAGGATTATTTGTCTGTAGCTCTTGACGCCGGTACCATAGTCCCCTCCTCCTCTCCCGCCGGAGCGGGGTTTTTTTTTGTCAAGAAGAAGGACGGGTCTCTGCGCCCCTGCATAGATTATCGAGGGCTGAATGACATAACAGTGAAGAATCGTTATCCGCTTCCTCTTATGTCTTCAGCCTTCGAGATCCTGCAGGGAGCCAGGTTTTTCACTAAGTTGGACCTTCGTAACGCTTACCATCTCGTGCGCATCAGGGAGGGGGACGAGTGGAAGACGGCGTTTAACACTCCGTTAAGGGCACTTTGAATACCGGGTTCTTCCTTTCGGCCTCGCTAACGCTCCAGCTGTCTTTCAGGCATTAGTCAATGATGTCCTGAGAGACATGCTGAACATCTTTGTTTTCGTTTACCTTGACGATATCCTGATTTTTTCACCGTCACTCCAGATTCATGTTCAGCACGTTCGACGTGTCCTCCAGCGCCTTTTAGAGAATTGTCTTTTTGTGAAGGCTGAGAAGTGCACTTTTCATGCCTCCTCCGTCACATTTCTCGGTTCTGTTATTTCCGCTGAAGGCATTAAGATGGATCCCGCTAAGGTCCAAGCTGTCATTGATTGGCCCGCCCCTAAGTCACGCATCGAGCTGCAGCGCTTTCTCGGCTTCGAACTTCTATCGTCGTTTCATCCGTAATTTCGGTCAGGTGGCAGCTCCTCTCACAGCCCTTACTTCTGTCAAGACGTGCTTTAAGTGGTCCGTTTCCGCCCAGGGAGCTTTTGATCTCCTCAAGAATCGTTTTACATCCGCTCCTATCCTTGTTACACCTGACGTCTCTAGACAGTTCGTTGTCGAGGTTGACGCGTCAGAGGTGGGCGTGGGAGCCATTCTTTCTCAGCGCTCCCTCTCTGACGACAAGGTCCACCCATGCGCGTATTTTTCTCATCGCCTGTCGCCGTCGGAACGTAACTATGATGTGGGAAACCGCGAACTGCTCGCCATCCGGTTAGCCCTAGGCGAATGGCGACAGTGGTTGGAGGGCGCGACCGTTCCTTTTGTCGTTTGGACTGACCATAGGAACCTTGAGTACATCCGTTCTGCCAAACGACTTAATGCGCGTCAGGCGCGTTGGGCGCTGTTTTTCGCTCGTTTCGAGTTCGTGATTTCTTATCGTCCGGGCTCTAAGAACACCAAGCCTGATGCTTTATCTCGTCTCTTCAGTTCTTCAGTAGCCTCCACTGACCCCGAGGGGATTCTCCCTGAGGGGCGTGTTGTCGGGTTGACTGTCTGGGGAATTGAGAGGCAGGTAAAGCAAGCGCTCACTCACACTCCGTCGCCGCGCGCTTGTCCTAGGAACCTTCTTTTCGTTCCCGTTCCTACTCGTCTGGCCGTTCTTCAGTGGGCTCACTCTGCCAAGTTAGCCGGCCACCCTGGCGTTCGGGGTACGCTTGCTTCCATTCGCCAGCGTTTTTGGTGGCCCACCCGGGAGCATGACACGCGTCGTTTCGTGGCTGCTTGTTCGGTCTGCGCGCAGACTAAGTCCGGTAACTCTCCTCCTGCCGGCCGTCTCAGGCCGCTTCCCATTCCCTCTCGACCGTGGTCTCACATCGCCTTAGATTTTGTCACCGGACTGCCTTCGTCAGCGGGGAAGACTGTTATTCTTACGGTTGTCGATAGGTTCTCTAAGGCGGCTCATTTCATTCCCCTTGCTAAGCTTCCTTCTGCTAAAGAGACGGCACAAATCATCATCGAGAATGTTTTCAGAATTCATGGCCTTCCGTCAGACGTCGTTTCGGACAGAGGTCCGCAATTCACGTCTCAATTTTGGAGGGAGTTTTGCCGTTTGATTGGGGCTTCCGTCAGTCTCTCTTCCGGCTTTCACCCCCAGTCTAACGGTCAAGCAGAACGGGCCAATCAGACTATTGGTCGCATCTTACGCAGTCTTTCTTTTCGCAACCCTGCGTCTTGGTCAGAACAGCTCCCCTGGGCAGAATACGCCCACAACTCGCTTCCTTCGTCTGCGACCGGGCTATCTCCTTTTCAGAGTAGCCTCGGGTACCAGCCTCCGCTGTTCTCATCTCAGTTCGCCGAGTCCAGCGTCCCCTCCGCTCAGGCTTTTGTCCAACGTTGCGAGCGCACCTGGAAGAGGGTCAGGTCTGCACTTTGCCGTTATAGGACGCAGACTGTGAGGGCTGCTAATAAGCGTAGAACTAAGAGTCCTAGATATTGTCGCGGTCAGAGAGTTTGGCTCTCCACTCAGAACCTTCCCCTTAAGACGGCTTCTCGCAAGTTGACCCCGCGGTTCATTGGTCCGTTCCGTATTTCTCGGGTCATTAATCCTGTCGCAGTTCGACTTCTTCTTCCGCGATACCTTCGTCGCGTCCACCCGGTCTTCCATGTCTCCTGTATCAAGCCCGTTCTTCGCGCCCCCGCTCGTCTTCCCCCCCCCCCCCCCCCCCCCCCCCATCCTTGTCGAGGGCGCACCCATCTACAGGGTCCGCAGGATTTTGGACATGCGTCCTCGGGGCCGTGGTCACCAGTACCTCGTAGATTGGGAGGGGTACGGTCCTGAGGAGAGGAGTTGGGTTCCCTCTCGGGACGTGCTGGACCGTGCGCTGATCGAGGATTTCCTCCGTTGCCGCCAGGTTTCCTCCTCGAGTGCGCCAGGAGGCGCTCGGTGAGTGGGGGGGTACTGTCATGTCATGTTGTGTCTTTCTGTCCTTTCCTTTCACCCTGTCTCCCTCTGCTGGTCGTATTAGGTTACCTTTTCTCCCCCGCTTTCCCCCAGCTGTTCCTTGTCTCCTCCTAACTACCCATTCACCCCGTTTCCCACCTGTTCCCTTTTTCCCTCTGATTAGGTCCCTATATCTCTCTCTGTTTCTGCTCCTGTCTTTGTCGGATTCTTGTTTGTTGTGTTTCATGCCTGAACCAGACTATCGTCATGTTTGCTGTAACCTTGTCCTGTCCTGTCGGAATCTGCCGGTCTATCTGAGCCTACCTATGTTTGGTTATTAAAGAAGCTCTGTTTAAGTTAATTCGCTTTTGGGTCCTCATTCACTCGCCGTAACATATCTGTAATGTCCCTCAGCCGAGTAGTAATTTCAAGCACAGGTTTAACCACAAAGACCAGGGAGGTTTTCCCAAAAAAATGCACACATTGAATAGCCCTTTGAGCATGGTGAAGTTATTAATTATGCTTTGGATGGGTTTTCAATACACTCAGTCACTACAAAGATACAAGCGTCCTTCCTAACTCAGTTGCCAGAGAAGAAGGAAACCGCTCAGGGATTTCACCATGAGGCCAAAGGGATTTTTAAAAAAAAGTTACACATTGTAATGGCTGTGATAAGAGAAAACTGAGGAAGGATCTCAAATATTGTCAAATATACTCCACAATAGATACACACAGCTCGGCGTGGCTTAATGTGACCATGCCCCCAGTAGGGTACAGCAATAAGGTACTTGCATTACTCCCATGTATTTAGCCAAACTTTCATGGCATTCTCAGCAAACTGACACTTTTTTATAGTTTCAATAAATAAACATTTTCAGCAGCCTCACATGTCGTTACTTGGCTGTCACAACAACAAATTATTTGCATGATACTTATTCTGACACTCTACATTTTTACACGACCGGCCAAAACAGACAGTAAAGCTAGTAAAGCTGTCGCATTATACTTATGTCACTGTTTGTTTACTCCTTGCTTTTTTGCCGGTTAGTTGACATCTAGCTGGCTAGCGAGAGAAGTTAATCTCAATTTAAATCGCTAGTCTTAAATATGTTCTTCCAGTCTTTGTCTGTCTCTGAATGGTCGAGGTACATATTTAGAAAGGTGATTGTTCTTGGCTTGCCTATATGTCCTTTTAACTTGCCAGAGACCAGCTGTGCAGACAACCCTACCAAATGGCCCGAGTATCCTATGGCAATATCTACATCTACTTGGTGGAATCTCCAGGTTTGCATAAATATCCAAATGCAGAAGAATATTATGGTTATTTGGATGGATACATCTCACTAGTCCTTCTTACAAGCTAACTAGCAAGCTTTGTGCAATACACATACAGTTGAAGTCGGAAGTTTACATACACTTAGGTTGGAGTTATTACAACTATTTTTTCAACCATTCCACTAATTTCTTGTAAAGTAACTATAGTTTTGGCAAGTCGGTTAGGACATCTACTTTGTGCATGACACAAGTAATTTTTCCAACAATTGTTTACAGACAGATTATTTCACTTATAATTCACTGTATCACAATTCCAGTGGGTCAGAAGTTTACATACAGTAAGTTGACTGTGCCGTTAAAAAGCTTGGAAAATTCCAGAAAATTATGTCATGGCTTTAGAAGCTTCTGATAGGCTAATTGACATCATTTGAGTCAATTGGAGGTGAACCTGTGGATGTATTTCAAGGCCTACCTTCAAACTCAGTGCCTCTTTGCTTGACATCATGGGAAAATCGAAAGAAATCAGCCAAGATCTCAAAAAGTCTGGTTCATCCTTGGGAGCATTTTCCAAACGGCTGAAGGTACCACGTTCATCTGTACAAACAATAGTACGCAAGTATAAACACCATGGGACCACGCAGCCGTCATACTGCTCAGGAAGGAGACGCGGTCTGTCTCCTAGAGATGAACGTACTATGGTGTGAAAAGTGCAAATCAATCCCAGAACAACAGCAAAGGACCTTGTGAAGATGCTGGAGGAAACAGGTACAAAATTATCTATATCCACAATAAAACGAGTCCTATATCGACATAACCTGAAAGGCCGCTCAAAGCCACTGCTCCAAAACCGCCATAAAAAAGCCAGACTACGGTTTGCAATTGCCTTGCCGTGTGTATCTATACTAAACCAGGGGTGCAACTTTGGTTTTAGAAGTGGGGAGGACATAACCTGGCAGGGGGTCTGGGGGTCAAATTTCCTGCATTTCTACTAGTGCTGTAGCTGACGTAAAAAAAATCTTAGTCGACCAAGGGTGGTCTTTTCTTTTGACCAATCAACATTTTTAAACAAGCATTTTTTCATATATATAGACACACCCTATGTGTTTAACTATAATCAACTATATGTACTGAACTTGTGTGATGCTTTAAACATGCTGTTTGATTAAATAATGAAGACACACAAATGATTCGTGGGAGCCAGAGATTTTTTAAAAACTGTTTCTGACCCTTTTTGTCCCGCTGCGGCTTGCCTTCGCAGATTCTGCCTTTAAATTCCTGAAATTGCCGGTAATATAGGCTACACCAATTTATCTTACCATTTCTACCAATCTGCGTGCCAGTTATGTTTTTCATATGCACATTTTTTGTGGAACAGTTTAATTTAATTTATAATAGTCTTTGTATCTGTGGTTCTATCTAAATCTACATTCAAATTATACAAATCTAAAAGTAACTTTTATTGCCATTACCAACTATGTAAAATTAGTCTACATAAAGCCATCATAAAAACATTGCATCCTGCAGGCAGAAAATATCCTGTTGAAAAAATAAATCCTATAAATCACATTGTCTCCACATGGCCTGTCTGCAACAACTGCAATCAACTGCCAACTGGGTCGCCCAGAAACTCACACTAGAAAACTTGAAACATTATATAAAATATTCTGGGCCAGTGAGCTCGGGACAGGCACAGCTGTAGGCTATTTGTTTAAGGGATAAGAAGTAATCAGGTATTTAATGTTAACACTGGATCAGAGCATTACATTTTCCCCTTTTATGCCGAGTGGTAATTGAAAAGGGGCGAACTGTAAATATTGTTCAAATATTTTGAGGAACTATTGTCATTCTCAATTGTTTCTGAAAACAGACTTTGTTTAGTTGCTGTTTGAGGTGAAGAAAAACGACTTTGAGAAGCTCCACAGCTTATTAGTGGTGGTGAGTTAAGACAATCAGAAATAATATGAGACATCCCCAAATGGGCACATTTATAGGCCTACATTTGCGTGCAGGCCAGGTAGACTAGTCACACTTTTATATGCGTAATCAGGTAGGCATAGGTTGTGAGTTCTGCAAAACAACATGTCCACTCCGACAATAAGAACGGTAGATGACTGTAATAATAATATATCGAATGCATTAACAGAAATGACCGTAACCAAATAAACATTGCAGATTAGAGATTATGGAAATTAACGGTAAATTGTAGGCTACTACTGGTGATATTTGTCATGGGCAATTTATAGACATAGCAAACAATGCACACAATAAAGTTACGAAGCAATGAATACCCACAAAATGGCAGGAGAGAGCACATTCTGGAGAGAGACGTGCCTTGTGCATCTGAGCCACATTCCCCATATTCTTGGACTGTGGCATCACTACGGCCTCAATGGATTAGTCCACTGAAACAGGCACAAATCCAACAGGTGTCTCGTGTGGCATAAAAAAATGTAAACATTTGTGACTGCTTGACCCCAACAAATCTAATGTTTTTAATACAGACCCCTTTTGTCATACAGTATTCCATATAAGGCACCTAGACCCTATGAAAGTTGCGCAGTATACCCTTAATCTAGCGATACATAACTTGACATTTCTGCTGTCCATTTTGACATTGTAGGAGGATAACCAACCTTCCAATTAATGGTAATGCATTTCTTAGCAGCTATAAATGCTATGGTTACACAGTTTCTTCTTATAAGTCTCCAGTATCAACATTTCCAAGCAATCAAAAACGGGGAGAAGGGAGAATCTATAGACATGCCAGAATTCATCCAGCCTTCACAAGATCATAACATATGCAAATATGTCCCCTTTTGTGTTTTACGACTCCATTAGAGGAATTACATTCCAGAGTGCCTGCTATTCAGTTTCACTGGCATGTTCTATTAAAACATTGAACATTTTTGTCACTTTTCCAGAGCGACCTTAAGATAGCTAGGTGGGACAACCACGTATCACAGGCATAGAAAGTACAGTGTATTTATACTTTTTTGTAAAACATTTTTGTTTGGAGAGGGGGGGGGGGGTCGAGATGAGGAGATGGATTTTTTAAAGATTCTGTTTGAAGAGGTAGGATTTCAGATGTTTTCAAAAGTTGGGCAGGTACTCTGCTGTCCTAGCTTTAGGGGGAAGCTGATTCCACCATTGGAGTGCCAGGACAGAGAATAGGTTAGGCTGAGCGGGAGCTGGATGGTCTTACATCTGTATCCCTTCATCATCATCAATAGCATCTCCCAGGTTTTCCTCACAACTTTAGAGGTTTGTCTGACTGCCATAACATAGTTTCGATCTTTGAAGTTTTTCTGGTTTGTCCAGTGTTTGCTGCACAGAGAGAATAAAGTGTTGCATCTGAAAAATGTCACGTCAGCGGTCACAGACTGGTCTTTACTTGCTGCCTGACCCTGCTGAGACCCCTGTCACCATCTGATCCTGCTCAGATGAGGCATGACAAATAATTACCTTGGGGTACATTTATACATTATATTATCCAAGAATAGAATCAATACTTCAATAATTGAAATGACCATTATTCCCAGATCTCTAACTGTAGCCTACCAATCAACTCAAGATGGAACTTCATATCCATTCACTGATCGTTATAATATACTGCAAAATTCACCTGAGACCCTGCTGGGACACCCGTCACCATCTGATTCTGCTAAGATATGATGAGCATAGGTATAGCATTGATTCTATGACAGTGAAACCTGTAGAGCTGTTTATACCGTGTCATTGTGAAAAGTAGAGAATTACTTGGGGAAACTGACATCAATAATGTTACATTGCTATACTGAAACGTCAGAATATCGGTCTTCAATATCGGCTGCTGGTTTCAATGTTTGATTCAGGTCTAGTGTGATCGAGGCAAAGAGAATAGTTCAATATAGTGAGCTAGCTAACTAGGAATTCAATTTTTTTCTGCTAAGTGAAACAGCAGTTGCCTTGTCAGCTTCATCAGTCAAATAAAGAGTAGCCAGTTTCTGCTCTGCTTGCTTTGACAACTCTGAGAAAAATCACAACACACACAGACAACAGCTGACTCTGTTCGCACGCACTGTGGTGTCCGCACGGTCCTAAATCCAGCTGGCTGCCAAACAGCCTACCCGATCGCTTTGAGGTATCTGCATGGTCCTAAAGCACACAGTTGCCGCTTTTTGTATCACAGTGCAATGATAAAACTGGGGTATCATGTCCCTCCCATCCCCAGTGAAAGTTGCACCTGTAACGAGTGCGCTGAGAGTTGGGAAGCAAGTTCAGTGAATGAGTGTTTTAATAAATAAAATAAATAATGAACACAAAACACAACGCACAGACATGAAAACAGTCAATAACACCTGAGGAAAGAACCAAGGGGAGGGACAGATATAGGGAAGATAATCAAGAAGGTGATGGAGTCCAGGTGAGTGTCATGAGGCGCAGGTTGCACAAGACGATGGTGACAGGTGTGCGGGATAATCAGCAGCCTGATGACCTAGAGGGCGGAGAAGGAGTATACGTGACAGCGCCCCTGTACTAACCTAAATGACAGAGTGAAAAGAAGGAAGTCTGTAAAGAATACAAATATTTCAAAACACGCATCCTGTTTGCACTAAAAGTAATATCACAAAAGATCTGGCAAAGACATTAACTTTTTGTCCTGAATACAAAGCATTATGTTTGGGGCAATATCACTGAGTACCACTTTTCATATTTTCAAGCATGGTGGTGGCTGCTTGACATCAGCTAATACTGGGGAGTTTTTCAGGATAAAAAGAAACGAGATAGAGCTAAGCACAGGCAAAATCCTAGAGGAAAACCTGGTTAACCTGGCTTTCCAACAGACACAAATTCACATTTTAGCAGGACAATAACCTAGAACACCTTGCCAAATATACACTGGAAGTTCTTACCAAGACGACATTGAATGTTCCTGAGTGGACTTGTTACAGTTTTGGCTTAAATCGGCTTGAAAGGCTATGGCAAGACCTGAAAATTGCGGTCTAGCAATGATCAACAACCAATTTGACACAGCTTGAAGAGTTTGAAAAATAATAATGGGCATATATTGTACAATCCAGGTGTGCAAATCTTACAGATTTACCAAAAAATACTCACAGCTGTAATCGCTGCCAAAGGGAATTCTAACATGTAGTGTATCAGGGGGTTGAATACTTATCGTAAAAAATATATATACACTACCCGTCAAAAGTTTTAGAACACCTACTCATTCAAGGGTTTTTCTTTATTTTACTATTTTCTACATTGTAGAAAAAAACTATGAAATAACACATATGGAATCATGTAGTAACCAAAAAAGTGTTAAAAAAGTGAGATTTTTCAAATAGCCACCCTTTGCCTTGATGACAGCTTTGCTTGGCAATCTCTCAACCAGCTTCATCAGGAATGCTTTTCCAACAGTCTTGAAGGAGTTCCCACATATTCTGAGTACTTTTTGGCTGGTTTTCCTTCACTCTGCGGTCCGACTCAATTTGGTTGAGGTCTGTAGATTGTGGAGGCCAGGTTATCTAATGCAGCACTCCATCACTCTCCTTCTTGGTCAAATAGCCCTTACACAGCCAGGAGGTGTGTTGGGTCATTGTCCTGTTGAAAAACAAATGATAGTCCCATTAAATGCCCGTCTGGAAGCAACGTCAGCACAAGAACGGTTCGTCGGGAGCTTCATGAAATGGGTTTCCATGACCGAGCAGCCGCACACAAGCCTAAAATCACCATGCGCAATGCCAAACGTCGGCTACAGTGGTGTATAGCTCGCCTCGATTGGACTCTGGAGCAGTGGAAATGCATTCTCTGGTGTGATGAATCACGCTTCAACAATCTGGGTTTGGCGGATGCCAGGAAAACGCTACCTGCCTGAAAGCATAGGGTCAACTGTAAAGTTTGGTGGAGGAGGAATAATGGTCTGGGCCTGTTTTTCATGATTCGGACTAGGCCCCTTAGTTCCAGTGAAGGGAAATCTGAACTCTACACCATACAATGATATAACCGGAAGGTTGCAAGATCGAATCCCCGAGCTGACAAGGTAAAAATATGTTGTTCTGTCCCTGAACAAGGCAGTTAACCCACTGTTCCTAGGCCGTTATTGAAAATAAGAATTTGTTCTTAACTGACTTGCCTAGTTAAATAAAGGTCAAATGTGAAAAAAAGTCTCGACGATTCTGTGTTTCCAACTTTGTGGCAGCATGACAATACGGGGACATTGTCATGTTTCAGCATGATAATGTCCCCGTGCACAAAGCAAGATCCATACAGAAATGGTTTATCAAGATCGGTGAGGAAGAACTTGACTGGTCTGCACAGAGCCCAGACTGCAAGCCAGACCTAATCACCCAACATTAGTGCCCAACCTCACTAATGCTTTTGTGGCTGAATGGAAGCAAGTCCCGGCAGCAATGTTCCAACATCTAGTGGAAAGCCTTCCCAGAATTGTGGAGGCTGTTATAGCAGCAAAGAGGGGACCAACTCCATTTTAATGCCCATAATTTTGGAATGAGATGTTCGACAAGCAGGTGTCCGCATACCTTTGGTAATTCCGTGTGTTTTATTAATCAAATGTTTGTGTGTGTAAAAAAATTGTAACGTTAAAATACCCATCACATTCAACATTTAATAGTGACAGAATCTTTTTAAATTTCACTCATAGTAAAATTTGTGTATGACTTAATACAATTATTTTATCGATAGTAGTGGGGGAAAAAAGTGCTTGTATAATAAGCACACCAAAGATGACGTTAACGATAAGAAATAAAATAAAGACGGCATTTCAACAAGCCTATTTCAAATACATTCAAACTTTATTTGTCACATGCGCCGAATACAACAATTGTAGACCTTACCGTGAAAGGTCTACTTAGAAGCACTTAACCAACAGTGCAGTTCAAGAAAGAGTTAAGAAAATATTTACCAAATAAACTAAAGTAAAAAATAATAAAAAGCAACACAACAAAATAACAATAACGAGGCTAAGTACAGGGGGTACCGGTACTGAGTCAATGTGCAGGGGTATTTGTTGTACATGTAGGTAGGGGTGAAGTGACTATGCATAGACAATAAACAGCAAGTAGCAGCAGTGTACAAACAAATGGAGGGGGGGTGGATGTCAATGTAAATAATCTGGTGGCCATTTGATTAATTGTTTAGCAGTCTTATGGCTTGGGGGTAGAAGCTGTTCAGGAGCCTTTTGGTCCTAGACATGGCGCTCCAGTTCCCAGAGAAAACAGTCCATGATTTGGATGACTAGTGTCTGACAATTTTTGGGGCTTTCCTCTGACATCGCTTAGTATATAGGTCCTGGATGGCAGAAAGCTTGGCCCCGGTTATGTACTGGGCCGTACGCACTACCCTCTGTAGCAATTTACGGTCATATGCCGAGCAGTTGCCATACCAGGCAGTGATGCAACCGGTCAGGATGCTCTCAATGGTGCAGCTGTAGAACTTTTTGAGGATCTGTGGAACCATGCCAAATCTTTTCAGTCTCCTGAGGGGGGAAAAGTGTGGTCGTGCCCTCTTCATGACTGTCTTGGTGTGTTTGGACTAGAGGGCCGACCGATTATGATTTTTCAACGCCAATACCAATAGCGATTATTGGAGGACCAAAAAAAGCTGATAACGATTAATCTTCCGATTTGTATATATATATATTTGTAATAATGACAATTATATTACAATACTGAATGAACAATGACACTTTTATTTTAACTTAATATACTGCATCAATAAAATCAATTTAGTCTCAAATAAATAATGAAACGTGTTCAATTTGGTTTAAATAATGCAAAAACAAAGTGTTGGAGAAGAAAGTAAAAGTGCAATATGTGCCGTGTAAAAAAGCTAACGTTTAAGTTCCTTGCTCAGAACATGAGAACATATGAAAGCTGGTGGTTCCTTTTAACATGAGTCTTCAATATTCCCAGGTAAGAAGTTTTAGGTTGTAGTTATTATAGAACTATTTCTCTCTATACCATTTGTATTTCATATACCTTTGACTATTGAATGTTCTAATAGGTACTTTAGTATTGCCAGCCTAATCTCCTGGAGTTGATAGGCTTGAAGTCATAAACAGCGCAATGCTTGAAGCATTGTGAAGAGCTGCTGGCACTTGAATGGAAAGTGCTGTTTGAATGAATGCTTACGAGCCTGCTGCTGCCTACCACACAGAAATGTGAGCCTTATTTCATTAATATGGTCAAATCCGGAAACTATAATTTCGAAAACAAAACATTTATTCTTTCAGTGAAATACAGAACCGTTCCGTATTTTATCTAACGGGTGGCATCCACAAGTCTAAATATTGCTGTTACATTGCACAACCTTCAATGTTATGTCATAATTATGTAAAATTCTGGCAAATTAGTTCGCAACGAGCCAGGCGGCCCAAACTGTTGCATATACCCTGACTCTGCGTGCAACGAACGCAAGAGAAGTGACACAATTTCCCTAGTTTAATATTGACTGATAGTATTAATTTATGTTAACTAAATATGCATGTTTAAAAAAATATACTGCTGTGTATTGATTTTAAGAAATGCATTGATGTTTATGGTTAGGTACATTCGTGCAACAATTGTGATTTTTTTCACAAATGCGCTTTTGTTAAGTCATCCAGTTTGTCAAAGTTGGCTGTCTTTGTTAGGAAGAAATGGTCTTCACACAGTTCGCAACGAGCCAGGTGGCCCAACCTGCTGCATATACCCTGACTCTGTTGCACAGAACGCAAGAGAAGTGACACAATTTCCCTAGTTAAAATAAATTCATGTTAGCAGGCAATATTAACTAAATATGCAGGTTTAAAAATATATATTTGTGTATTGATTTTAAGAAAGGCGTTGATGTTTATGGTTAGGTACACATTGGTGCAACAACAGTGCTTTTTTCGCGAATGCACTTTTTGGCGAAGTAGGCTGTGATTCAATGATAAATTAACAGGCACCACATCGATTATATGTGTTAGTGTTCAAAAACTGGAGAGTTGAGACCAAATCACGGACGTTGGACAGAGTGGATTTCAGTTGTAACAAAAGACAGTTTTAATGAGTCAGAGATATCTTGTCCCGCAGTTTTACGTGCACGGACCTAGTTCACATAACTCGGCAAGGAGCCAGGTGAAAAAAAGAGGCCTATACAACGGTTACATTCATTTTTATACATAGAATAAAGTAGGTGGAGTCTTGTCGTTTCGGTCTTCTTGACTGGTCGGAGGGTTGGAGGCGGGCCTTGCTCTAGCCAGAGCAGAAGCCCCATTGGTGCACAGCAGAGCCTTATCCTGAGCATCCGACCAATAGAGGGGGTCAGTCTTGTGGCTGGGTGTATGTGTTCTTACGACGGAATGTCTTTGTTTATATGAGCAATGTGTATGAATACTTATATAACAAATCCCTCTCTTCACGTCTATTAGACGTGAAAACTATAGCAGAAAGGTGGCGGTTGCAATCGTGGGTATACATAAGGTGGTGCTCCTAACCTTGTCTGGTTTGCATGGTGGGTCTGTAGGTGTAGTGCTACGTTTGGGACGGGAGTGATTGGAGGGAGTGATATCAGGAAAGGAGTTAGGGACATGTGTAGGGGTTGGTGTATGTGATGTGGCAGGGTGAAATAGTTGTTCAATTAACCATGTGAAAGTCCTAGGGTTACTCCAAATATCAGTAGGAATATCACAAATAAGGGACCAGATATCCCCAGCCTCACCCAGAGAGGGAGAAATTTCCCTCTAACTGGGCGAGGTTCCCTTCTCAGGGGAGGCGGAGTTTGATGCCGCATCACCTGAGGAAGGAGTGTCTTAATTTGGAATCGAATTTAGGCCGCTCAAATCAGCTGGGGTGCAATGTGTAAGGCGGTGCCAAGGTGTGCCTGATTTACCTTTGACCTGGACTGAGTGTGAAGTAACCTCCTTCACTTCGTACGGTCCAGTCCACCTGGGTTCCAGCCACTTTCTCTTGTGGACTGTAACCCTCACCCCGTCACCAACCTTTACCTTCAGTAGTGGCGTGTCCCCCGGCAGCTCCCCCTCCTGGACCTTGTGAACCTGGGTAGAGAGTGCTGCAGAGAGAACCGTCAGTTTTTTCACATAATTAGACATTACAATTTGTTGTACATCAAGGGCGGGCATATGACCTCCCTCCCTTGGTGGACCATGCATGACTCTACCAGTCATTATCCCATGAGGCACATACTTTAGCTATCTTAGCTTTTGCTTTTGGTTTGACGTTCCACCAGATTTTGGGATTGGGGCCTGTACACAGATCCAAATCTGTGGGTTATGCCAAATCTTTCTTCCACCTGTCTCAGGTGTTTGTTAAATGTAAGCCATTTGTCAAATTTGATTTGTCTTGGGATGCCATACCTGGGTATTAGTTTGGTTTGTAGCCACTCAAAGACTGACCTAGCATCCTCCCCTTTTGTTATTATTGCCTCTACCCATTTGGAGAACCTATCTACTATGACTAGGAGATAGAGTTTGCCTTTAGATAAATTTTCGGGGCCCATGTCGGTGTAGTCTATACTAATATCCTGAAAACATGCATTAGGTATTACGTATGAGCCCATTGGTGTTTGATATGGTTTCTTTGGGTTGTGTCTGTCACAACCATTGCATTCGTCACAAAATAAATCATCGTCATAAAATAAGTCAGTCATATTTTTTATGTGAGGGTGCCACCAGATGTGCGAGGCCTTTTTGGAGGGTCTTTAGTTTGCCTTCGTGTGTGGGGCCATGTGTTTCTCATAAAAGTTCTGGGTCCATCAGTGTGGCCTGCTTCATGGGCATGGGCTGAGTCTGTATAGATATTCAGTCTTTCCTTTTCCTCTGATGAGGACCTGCGTCAATCCGATGATTTCAGCTAATTTGGCCGATGCTGGTTGAGGGATGATGGCTGATTGAAGGGTGACATCACGAGGTGAGCTGTTTTTTCAATAGCTTTTGCTACTGCAGCAACGTATCTGGAGCATGTTGACTGTCCTACCTCAATGTGGTCAAGTTTGAAGAGTAGTACATCAAGACCCTTCTCTCCCCCTCTTGTTTCTGGAATAGGACGGATGAGGTGAATCCTTCCCTTTCAGAAACATCCAAATGGAACTTGTTCTTGTAGTCAGGTGCAGTCAGAGCTGCTGCCGCTGATAGATCTGTTTTCAGGAGTGCTATGGCTGTTGATGCTTCAGCCGTCCAGGCCAGGGGTGCATGGAGGTTCCTTGATCGTAGGATGACCGGTGCTGCCACCCCCTCTGGGCCACACCCAATGGTACAACACCTGATAGGTGGGGTCAGGTGCATCATGTCTTCGTCCCAGTCTGCAGTGTAGAGGCAGTCATCAGTTTCTGTTGCATTGAGTGTGCAATGGATCTCAGCTTGGGGAGTCTTATATGGGTGCAGAGTGTAGATTTGAGCTTTCAGTTGGTTGAACTTAAACTGGATGTGAGGGGTGGCAGGCCCTGTGGGTAGGCATTTTAGCCAGTACACTTCTTGAGCTTCAGACAGTGTGGTCATCGGCAGGAGTGGCATCCTCATCATTCTTACTGGGTGATCAGGTGTTGAAGTGGGAGGGTTGGTTGTAATCTTGCTGCTCCTGCTGCATGTGTCTAGGAGAGGATCCTCTTCCTCTTCCTGGTGCCCCTCCACGTCCTCTTCCTCTTTCTCTCCATTGCTGTTGCTGCGGGGAGAGTGGTTTCGTGCAATATCTGGCATAGTGACCGGGAATTCCGCAGTTATACCACTGGTAGTTTCCCCCTCTGTATGGTCCAGTGTAGGGGCCTCGTTGAGCCCGTTGCCGTTGCAGGATATACCGCTGTGGGGGAGGGTAATGGGGTGGTGGGGCTGCCTGCTGTTGGATCATCTGAGAGACAGTCTGTGCCACGATCTGAGTGTTATCTGGCTGCTCCCCTTGGTCTTGAGTTTCTACTGCAATCATTTGTTTGGGCGTGATGGCTGCAGACATTTTATCTAAGTCGTCTGATAATGTGTATAATGCGTTATTTAGGTATATTCAATCCTTACTATGTGGTGTTTATTTCTATCGTTGTATGCTTAGCCCATACTGCTGTACTGGCTGTGGCTTATCTCTTCCACCCTCACCCTCGCATACAAAGGGGGTTATCAGTATTTGACGCCCGCCACGTGTGTTTCTCCGGTATTTTATTTGAATTTGTTCAGCGATTCGTTTAGGTATTTTCTAGAAATGATTCGGCGATTTCCTTTTGGAACAATATATCAGTGAATATATGCGGTTCTATAACAATTTTCAGAGTAATTCTAGCTCTTTAGGAAATATAGATAGAATTTCTAGACAACTAAGAGTTGTTCAGTGAATTATTTAAATACTTTCTGTAAACAATTCAGTAAATTCCTTTATGAACTTATATCAGTAAATTCGAGCGATTCTATAGCAATTGTCAGAATAATTCTATATCTTTAGGAAATATGGATAGAATAGAAAAACCCAAAAATCAGTGTGTAGCTTTTAGCGTCTGTCAAACAAAGTCTGTACTAAGCTCGGCGGCTTATTTAAATACTTTCTAGAAACAATTCAGTAAGTTCCTTTATGAACTTATATCAGTAAATTCCAGCGATTCTATAGCAATTGTCAGAATCATTTTAAACTTTAGGCAATATCAACAGGAATGAAAAAAACGAAAATCAGTATTCCAGCCCGGCTGCTGTCAATCAAAGTTGCACGGCCATTCGATACTAAGGTGGCTTTGTCTACCAGCACGTGTGCCTAATAGCCCAGTTACGTATCCCAACCTACTCCGCGACAAACGTTTCTTTCAATTTAATTTCCCCCATCTCCAAATCATGGAATGTCAACTCTGGTTCATATTATGTTTATTGTTTGATGTGCAATAGCCACATCATTCCCGATCTCTGTCTTGTGGAAGGCCAAACTTACATATCCTATATCTATTCGACTATACCTCTAACATAACCAATTAAACAGTTTACAACTTATTCAATAGGATCTTTTACATGCAGATTCAGTCGATCTATTAATTAACTACACCTCTAAACACAACCAATTAAACAGTTTAGAACTTATTCAATAGGAACTTTTACATGCATACTACACTTCTAAACCACAACCAATTAAACAGTAAGCACTTATTTAATAGGATATTTTACATGCATACTACACTTCTAATAATAGGCCAATTGATAAAAAATAAAAATACAAATAAAAAATAAAAACGAGCAAAACAAGATCTCCCCGATCAATGTCTTAGGTTCTTATGTAAAAATTTGGGCACCGATTCATACTCACGCCCAGTACTTTCTGATCAAAATTTGGTTTAGGCTATAATACAATATGCAGATTTCGATATAACGGGCTCTGCTCACCTTATATAGAGCGCTCCGATCAGATTTCCTGAGGCAAGATGAATGGCTGGGGAAGTCACTCTTCCGTCTGATTTTTTAGCCGTGATCAGTCTCGTCCTCTCACACTAACTTATAATAGATCGAATTCAGGAATAACCAAACTCTGCTACCAAGTTTTGTTAGTGTTCAAAAACTGGAGAGTTGAGACCAAATCACGGACGTTGGACAGAGTGGATTTCAGTTGTAACAAAAGACAGTTTTAATGAGTCAGAGATATCTTGTCCCGCAGTTTTACGTGCACGGACCTAGTTCACATAACTCGGCAAGGAGCCAGGTGAAAAAAAGAGGCCTATACAACGGTTACATTCATTTTTATACATAGAAGGTGGAGTCTTGTCGTTTCGGTCTTCTTGACTGGTCGGAGGGTTGGAGGCGGGCCTTGCTCTAGCCAGAGCAGAAGCCCCATTGGTGCACAGCAGAGCCTTATCCTGAGCATCCGACCAATAGAGGGGGTCAGTCTTGTGGCTGGGTGTATGTGTTCTTACGACGGAATGTCTTTGTTTATATGAGCTATGTGTATGAATACTTATATAACATATGCGACACAGGACAAGCTAGGTAAACTAGTAATATCATCAACCATGTGTAGTTAACTAGTGATTATGTTAAGATTGATTGTTTTTTATAAGATAAGTTCAATGGTAGCTAGCACCTTACCTTGGCTCCTTGCTGCACTTGCATAACAGGTTTTCAGCCTGCCACGTAGTCTCCTCGTGGAGGGCAATGTAATCGGCCATAATTGGTGTCCAAAAATGCAGATTACTGATTGTTATGACTTGAAATTGGCCCTAATTAATCGGCCATTCCGATTAATCAGTCGACCTCTAGTTTGGACCATGATAGTTTGTTGATGATGTGGACATCAAGGAACTTGAAACTCTCGACACGCTCCACTGCAGCCCCGTCGATGTTAATGGGGGCCTGTTCGGCCCGCTTTTTCTGTAGTCCACGATCAGCTGCTTTGTCTTTCTCACATTAAGGGAGAGGTTGTTGGCCTGGCACCACACTGCCAGGTCTCTGACCTCCTCCCTATAGGCTGTCTCACTGTTGTCGGTGATCAGGCCTTCCACTGTTGTGTCATCAGCAACTTAATGATGGTGTTGGAGTTGTGTTTGGCCACGCAGTCGTGGGTGAACAGGGAGTACAGGAGGGGACTAAGTACACACCTCTGAGGAGCCCCAGTGTTGAAGATTAGCGTGGCAAACGTGTTGTTGCCTACCCTTACCACCTGGGGGCAGCCCGTCTAACGATGTGAGTGCTACGGGCAGTAATCATTTAGACAGGTTACCTTCGCTTCCTTGGGCACAGGGACTATGGTGGTCTGCTCTAAACATGTAGGTATTACAGACTCGGTCAAGGAGTGGTCGAAAATGTCGGTGAAGACACTTGCCAGTTGGTCTGCGCATGCTTTGAGTACACGTCCTGGTAATCGGTCTGGCCCCGCGGCTTTGTGAATGTTGACCAGTTTAACGGTCTTGCTCATATCGGCTACCGATAGCGCTACCACACAGCCATCCAGAACAGCTGGTGCTCTTGTGCATGCTTCAGCGTTGCTTGCCTCGAAGTAAGCATAAAAGGCATTTAGCTCGTCTGGTAGGCTCGCGTCACTGGGCAGCTCGCGTCTGGGTTTCCCTTTGTAGTCTGTAATAGTTTTCAAGCCCTACCACATCCGACGAGCATCAGAGCCGGTATAGTATGATTCAATCTTAATCCTGTATTGATGCTGCTTGTTTGATGGTTTGTCTGAGGGAATAGCAGGATTTCTTGTAAGCGTCTGGATTAGTGTCCTGCTCCTTGAAAGCAGCAGCTCTAGCCTTTAGTTCGATGTGGATGTTGCCTGTAATCCATGGCTTCTGGTTGGGATATGTACAGTTGAAGTGGGAAGTTTACATACACCCTAGCTAAATATATTTAAACTCAGTTTTTCACAATTCCTGACGCTTAATCCATTTGCGACCAAGCTTTAACTTCCTGACTGATGTCTTGAGATGTTGCTTCAATATATCCACATAATTTTCCTCCCTCATGATGCCATCTATTTTGTGAAGTGTACCAGCCCCTCCTGCAGCAAAGCACACCCACAACATGATGCTGCCGTCCCCATGCTTGATGATTGGGAGGGGTTCTTCGGCTTGCAAGCCTCCCCCTTTTCCTCCAAACATAATGATGGTCTTATATTTTTGTTTCATCAGACCAGAGGACATTTCTCCAAAAAGTACAATCTTTGTCCCCATGTGCAGTTACAAACTGTAGTCTGGCTTTTTTATGACTGTTTTGGAGCAATGGCTTCTTCCTTGCTGAGCGGCCTTTCAGGTTATGTCGATATAGGACTTGTTTTATTGTGGATATAGACACTTTTGTACCTGTTTCCTCCAGCATCTTCACAAGGTCCTTTGCTGTTGTTCTGGGATTGATTTGCACTTTTCACACCAAAGTATGTTCATCTCTAGGAGACAGAACATGTCTCCTTCCTGAGGGGTATGACGGCTGCGTGGTCTCATGGTGTGTATACTTGCGTACTATTGTTTGTACAGATGAACGTGGTACCTTCAGGCGTTTGGAAATTGCTCCCAAGGATGAACCAGACTTGTGGAGGTCTACAATTTTTTTCTGAGGTCTTGGCTGATTTCTTTTGATTTTCCCATGATGTCAAGCTGAGGCACTGAGTTTGAAGGTAGGCCTTGAAATACATCCACAGGTACACCCCCAATTGACTCAAATGATGTAAATTTGCCTATCAGAAGCTTCTAAAGCCATGACATCATTTTCTGGAATTTTCCAAGCTGATTAAAGGCACAGTCAACTTACTGTATGTAAACTTCTGACCCACTGGAATTGTGATACAGTGAATTATAAGTGAAATAATCAGTCTGTAAACAATTGTTGGAAAAAGTACTTGTGTCATGCAAAGTAGATCTCCTAACCGACTTGCCAAAACTATAGTTTGTCAACAAGAATTTTGTGGAGTGGTTGAAACATTTGTTTTAATGACTCCAACCTAAGTGTATGTAAACTTCCGACTTCAGCTGTACGTACGGTACCTGTGGGGACGACGTCGTCGATGCACTTATTGATGAAGCCGATGACTGAGGTGGTATACTCTTCAATGCCATTGGATGAATCCGCATCATCTGACCACATCTGTATTGAGCGAGTCTTGTAAGCAGGAATCAGGAGGAGGATGGTCAGATTTACCAAATGGAGGACGGGGGAGAGCTTTGTATGTATCTCTGTGTGTGGAGTAAAGGTGCACGTGCACGCACACGCAGTTACAAGCCTGCTAGAGTTAGCTGCAGCAATATCCACTGTCATAGTACGGATGAAGCCTGAGCTGTAATGTGAAGCTAACTGAAGCTGGTTAGCTTTTGAAAACCCTGAGCAGATCTAGCTTCAATCGTAGTATACCCCTCAGGACAGACTGGGAGATTCAGGATGGCATTCCCATTGGAGAGCTGCAATTCCTATGACATGTGAAGGCCCACTGAGTTTTGGGTTGTGTTGGTTCATTGTAGTGAACACCTGCCATATGCGCGTGTCATCATATGTGGTTACATCCTCCACATACACTGTCACGCCTGCTCCCACTCCCCCTCCCTGGCACTCGAAGGCACCAGGCTGCCCAGCATCACGCACTCCTATCACCATCATTACGCACACCTGCCTTCCCCCGTCACGCGCATCAACAATTGTTGGACTCACCTGGACTCTATCACCTGTGTCATTACCTCCCCTATATTTGTCTGTTCCCATGCTCTGGTCCCTGCTTCACAATTAATTGTTACCCGTGTGCTGATGCTGTTCCTGCCTTGTTCCATGTCTGTTCCTTATTAAATGTTTACTCCCCGTACCTGCTTCTCTACTCCAGCGTCGGTTCTTACATACACCATAATGTCACCAAGTAGACATATACGGCAACTCCAGGGCAGACAGCCAGGATGGTGGACATGATTGTCTGGAAGAAGCAATGTGCCAGCTCAACCTGAACAGCATAAGAGTACACCGGAACATCCCAATGTGCATCACAAATTCAGTGAGCCAGCAGAAGATCATGTTGGATTCAGGTAGCCTTGGACTAGCCATGAGTCAAAGCTCACATCTAAATGATAAGGTGACTGAAGAACCCAATCCTGGTGGTACAAGTTATACCACAGTGGGGGCAAGTTGTAGAGCTAGGGAGAGGGTGTTGGATTCTCTTTCGTTTCGTTGGAGCCTCTGAGATGCCTCATTGATCTTCAAAGAGGCTTGTGACTTGGAGTACAAGGTGGTGCCATGCCAAGCAGTCTGCCGCCTTTTCTATTTCCAGGCAATGGTGTTTGAGTGTAATTATGGCAGGCATATTGAATTTCAAACCTAGTTGAATTGCACAAAAAAAAACATGTTTATATACAGGGGATTAAACCACCATTTAATGGCAGCCATATTTGATTTGGATTCAAATCCAGGGGGGCGCCTATCATAATTGCATGAGTAGGGGGTGAAGAAATAAAAATCCACAGAGGAATGTTTGACTGATAAAAATACAGTTTTCAGTGTCTGAGCCCACTTGTTTTCCTTAGAGCCAATTAGATTACAATAGCCACAACGTCAAAAAAACATGTTTAACTGAATGTATTTTTGTCAGACAGGACTATACAGCACTGAATGAGAGCAAATTTGGCTTGGAAAGTTGTCTATTAATCAGCTATCAAAAAGTCAAGCCTACTGCAAAGTTGACAGGGAGTCAGGAAGCAGGTGCAGTTAGTGAGTTTAATAATACTGAAAGTAGACCGATACAAAACAAGAGAAACGTCTGACAAGGAAACATAACCAATACTACCTGAAGAGTTATGTTAGGGAGTGCTAGATAAAGGGGGAGTAATCAGGGTATGGATGGAGTCCAGGTGTGCCTCATAATGGGCCGCGGGTGTGCTTAATGAGGGGTTGCCAGGACCGGTGGTTAGTAGACTGGCGCCGTCGAGCGCCCGTAGAGGGGGAGTGGGAATAGCCATGACACCTACATTCATCATAAATATTCATAGTTGATATTTCCACCTATTGTATCTCTCTGTTTACAGGTCTATATTTCCATGATGCATTAATCTTATGGCGCTCTAGAATTTTTTCAACATTTTGTTAAAAATTGCGCAAAATTTCAACGTCCTGCTACTCATGCCAGGAATATAGTATATGCATATGATTAGTATATGTGGATAGAAAACACTCTGAAGTTTCTAAAACGTGTTAAATCATGTCTGTGACTATAACAGAACATGAATAGCAAGCGAAATCCCAAGAAAAACCTGGTCACAAAAAAAAAAAACAGTATCCATCCGCCAGTCTCTGAAATGTCTATGGCAAGGGAAAATAGATAGCGGTCAGTTTACAGTTCCTACAGCTTCCACACGATGTCGCCAGTACTGGCAATTCTATTGAAGTTAATCCTTGGTGATAGGAGAAATAGGCACTTCCTCTCGTCGAGTAAACAACAGGAAGTTAATGGAAGAGAGAATGTGGACCATGATTTCCAGAGTAGCTGCTATTGAATACAGATCGCCCCGTGATCAATTTGATCGATTATTAACGTTTGCTAATACCTAAAGTTGGGTTTCAAAAGTAGTTTGAAGTGTTTTGTCAAAGTTTATAGGCAACTTTTTTAATTAAAAAAAATGACGTTGCGTTTTGGAACGTTATGGGACATATAGGAGTGCCAACAAAGAAGCTCGTCAAAGGTAATCAATGTTTTATATTTTATTTCTGCGTTTTGTGTAGCGCCGGCTACGCAAATTATTTTGTTTACGTCCCCTTCAGGTATTTCGGGGTGTTGCATGCTATCAGATAATAGCTTCTCATGCTTTCGCCGAAAAGCATTTTAAAAATCTGACATGTTGGCTAGATTCACAACGAGTGTAGCTTTAATTCAGTACCCTGCATGTGTGTTTTAATGAAAGTTTGAGTTTTATCGAGTACTATTAGCATTTGGCGTTGCGCACTTCCATTTTCTGTTGGCTAGGTGAGACGCTGGCGTCTCACCTGGCTCTAAGAGGTTTTAAGATATTCTAATGCTCTTTGTGTGTGGTGTAGGGGCAGGCAACTGACTGCTTGTATTCCAAATGGTCGCAATATCAGAGCTTGCATTTCTGGGTTACATGAGCTCATGCAGCTGATTCCATCTCTAGTCAGGTATTATTCTGCACTGTTTTAGTTTAGGGTGTGTGTCACAATATCGATCAATTTAACCACTTTTGCAGTGAAATATTGTTACACAACCATCCATTTCATAAATGTGAGCCATAACAGAGGTAAAAAAAAATACATGGTTGTTTAATTATACCTCTGGTAGGGGTCTCTCAAAAACGAAAGTTATTTTTGAAGATTGGCCACTAGCCTAGACTCGTGCATAGGGAGGGAGAGCGAAGAAGAGAGAGCGCGCAAGAAGGACAGGGGAGTGAGAAGAAGAGAGAGTCAGACGTACAGGCAGACAGAGATAGACAGAACAGAAAGATAGACACAGATAGCTAGAAATAGAGAGAGTGAAAGAACGAGAGAGAGAGAGAGAGCAAGAATGATGATGGTTATCCTCCCTGCTGCATGATTGAGTATGACAAGCTCCTTGTTAAGTCATGTTCAATTCTACACCAGTTGCTAAAAAGTTAAGTGCTCTTGGTAGTCTAATATCTCCCTCAGTCTTTGTAATTGGCTGTTATTTAAAAGTCACAAATAAGTATATATATTTTTGTCAGTATAAGTGGTTCCAACCTCTAGATATTCAGGACTATAAACTAAGTGTATTTAACTCCAATCTTTAAGGACCACTGATGTTTATGTATTTACTTGCTGTCAGTGACTATCTAGACGACTTCAAACCTGGCAAAGCAGATGTGTCCATTCTCTGTTCAGTGAGACTAATTGACTAAGCAAATACCAGGGATGCAATAGAACACTTAAAGATGCAGTCCGGGATCTTAAGCACAACAAATTTGTAAAATATTGTACGGATTGGATTCCTAACTACACACTATATATACGTATATACAGTGCCTTGCGAAAGTATTCGGCCCCCTTGAACTTTGCAACCTTTTGCCACATTTCAGGCTTCAAACATAAAGATATAAAACTGTATTTTTTTGTGAAGAATCAACAACAAGTGGGACACAATCATGAAGTGGAACGACATTTATTGGATATTTCAAACTTTTTTAACAAATCAAAAACTGAAAAATTGGGCGTGCAAAATTATTCAGCCCCTTAACTTTCAGTGCAGCAAACTCTCTCCAGAAGTTCAGTGAGGATCTCTGAATGATCCAATGTTGACCTAAATGACTAATGATGATAAATACAATCCACCTGTGTGTAATCAAGTCTCCGTATAAATGCACCTGCACTGTGATAGTCTCAGAGGTCCGTTAAAAGCGCAGAGAGCATCATGAAGAACAAGGAACACACCAGGCAGGTCCGAGATACTGTTGTGAAGAAGTTTAAAGCCGGATTTGGATACAAAAAGATTTCCCAAGCTTTAAACATCCCAAGGAGCACTGTGCAAGCGATAATATTGAAATGGAAGGAGTATCAGACCACTGCAAATCTACCAAGACCTGGCCGTCCCTCTAAACTTTCAGCTCATACAAGGAGACGACTGATCAGAGATGCAGCCAAGAGGCCCATGATCACTCTGGATGAACTGCAGAGATCTACAGCTGAGGTGGGAGACTCTGTCCATAGGACAACAATCAGTCGTATATTGCACAAATCTGGCCTTTATGGAAGAGTGGCAAGAAGAAAGCCATTTCTTAAAGATATCCATAAAAAGTGTTGTTTAAAGTTTGCCACAGGCCACCTGGGAGACACACCAAACATGTGGAAGAAGGTGCTCTGGTCAAATGAAACCAAAGTTGAACTTTTTGTCAACAATGCAAAACGTTATGTTTGGCGTAAAAGCAACACAGCTCATCACCCTGAACACACCATCCCCACTGTCAAACATGGTGGTGGCAGCATCATAGTTTGGGCCTGCTTTTCTTCAGCAGGGACAGGGAAGATGGTTAAAATTGATGGGAAGATGGATGGAGCCAAATACAGGACCATTCTGGAAGAAAACCTGATGGAGTCTGCAAAAGACCTGACACTGGGATGGAGATTTGTCTTCCAACAAGACAATGATCCAAAACATAAAGCAAAATCTACAATGGAATGGTTCAAAAATAAACATATCCAGGTGTTAGAATGGCCAAGTCAAAGTCCAGACCTGAATCCAATCGAGAATCTGTGGAAAGAACTGAAAACTGCTGTTCACAAATGCTCTCCATCCAACCTCACTGAGCTCGAGCTGTTTTGCAAGGAGGAATGGGAAAAAATGTCAGTCTCTCGATGTGCAAAACTGATAGAGACATACCCCAAGCGACTTACAGCTGTAATCGCAGCAAAAGGTGGCGCTACAAAGTATTAACTTAAGGGGGCTGAATAATTTTGCACGCCCAATTTTTCAGTTTTTGATTTGTTAAAAAAGTTTGAAATATCCAATAAATGTCGTTCCACTTCATGATTGTGTCCCACTTGTTGTTGATTCTTCACAAAAAAATACAGTTTTATATCTTTATGTTTGAAGCCTGAAATGTGGCAAAAGGTCGCAAAGTTCAAGGAGGCCGAATTCTTTCGCAAGGCACTGTATATAGTACCAGTCAAAAGTTTGGACACACCTACTCATTCCAGGGTTTTTCTTTATTTTTACTATTTTCTACATTGTAGAATAATAGTGAAGACATGAAAACTATGAAATACATATGGAATCATGTATTTCAGCTTTTATTTCTTTCATCACATTCCCAGTGGGTCAGAAGTTTACATACACTCAATTAGTATTTGATAGCATTGCCTTTAAATTGTCTAACTTTGGTCAAACATTTCGGGTAGCTTTCCACAAACTTCCCACAATAAGTTGGGTGAATGTTGAACCATTCCTCCTGATGGTGTAACTGAGTCAGGTTTGTAGGCCTCCTTGCTCGCACACGCTTTTTCAGTTCTGCCCACAAATTTTCTATAGGATTGAGGTCAGGGCTTTGTGATGGCCACTCCAATACCTTGACATTGTTGTCCTTAAGCCATTTTGCTCTCTTTGAGTCTACCACTGAACACATTTTAGGTACTGCATTAATAGCTCTAGCTTATACTTTTAGTACTAAACTCAGCAAAAAAAGAAATGTCCTCTCACTGTCAACTGCATTTATTTTCAGCAAACTTAACGTGTGTAAATATTTGTATGAACATAACAAGATTCAACAACTGAGACGTAAACTGAACAAGTTCCACAGACATGTGACTAGCAGAAATTGAATAATGTGTCCCTGAACAAAGTGGGGGTCAAAATCAAAAGTAACAGTCAGTATCGTACTGCAGTGCTTCCCCTCCTCATGGACTGCACCAGATTTGCCAGTTCTTGCTGTGAGATGTTACCCCACTCTTCCACCAAGGCACCTGCAAGTTCCCAGACATTTCTGGGGGCAATGGCCCTAGCCCTCACCCTCCGATCCAACAGGTCCCAGACGTGCTCAATGGGATTGAGATCCGGGCTCTTCGCTGGTCATGACAGAACACTGACTTTCCTGTCTTGCAGGAAATCACGCACAGAACGAGCAGTATGGCTGGTGGCATTGTCTTGCTGGAGGGTCATGTCAGGATGAGCCTGCAGGAAAAGTACCACATGAGGGAGGAGGATGTCTTCCCTGTAACGCACAGCTTTGAGATAGCCTGCAATGACAACAAGCTCAGTCCGATGATGCTGTGACACACCGCCCCAGACCATGACGGACCCTCCACCTCCAAATCGATCCCACTCCAGAGTACAGGCCTCGGTGTAACGCTCATTCCTTCGACGATAAACGTGAATCCGACTACCACCCCCGGTGAGACAAAACCGCGACTTGTCAGTGAAGAGCACTTTTTGCCAGTCCTGTCTGGTCCAGCGACGGTGGGTCTGTGCCCATAGGCGACGTTGTTGCGGGTGATGTCTGCTAGGACCTGCCTTACAACAGGCCTACAAGCCCTCAGTCCAGCCTCTCTCAGCCTATTGCAGACAGTCTGAGTACTGATGGAGGGATTGTGCGTTCCTGGTGTAACTCGGGCAGTTGTTGTTGCCATCCTGTACCTGTCCCGCAAGTGTGATGTTCGGATGTATCGATCCTGTGCAGGTGTTACACGTGGTCTGCCATTGCAAGGACGATCAGCTGTCCGTCCTGTCACCCTGTAGTGCTGCCTTAGGCATCTCACAGTACGGCCATTGCAATTTATTGCCCTGGCAACATCTGCAGTCCTCATGCCTCCTTGCAGCATGCCTAAGGCATGTCCACACAGATGAGCAGGGACCCTGGGCATCTTTCTTTGGATGTTTTTCAGAGTCAGTAGAAAGGCCTTTTAGTGTCCTAAGTTTTCATAACTGTGACCTTAATTGCCTACCATATGTAAGCTGTTAGTGTCTTAACGTCTGTTCCACAGGTGCATGTTCGATTCATTGTTTATGGTTCATTGAACAAGCAATGGGAAACAATGTTTAAACCCTTTACAATGAAGATCTGTGAAGTTATTTGGATTTTTATGAATTATCTTTGAAAGACAGGGTCCTGAAAAAGGTACGTTTCTTTTTTTGCTGAGTTTATATTCATTCTCTGATCCTTTGATTGGGATGTCAGTTCATGCTGTATGAGCTCTGATAGGTTGGAGGATGTCCTCAAGAAGTTGTCATAATTACTGTGTAAGTCTATGGAAGGTGGTGAGAACCATGAGCCTGCAAGGTTTTGTGTTGAAGTCAATGTACCCAGTTGGAGGACGGTAACTAGTCGTCCTCCGGCTACCCCATGGTGCTACCCTACAGAGTGCTGTTGAGGTTACTGTAGACCATCATCGCAAAACAGTGTGTTTTAATCAACTATTGAGTGATTTTGTGCAGTTTTGTATAGTTTTATCTAAAAAGGATAACATTTTAAATGTTTCAAAATGATAATTTTTATGAAATTCACTGAGGAGGATGGTCCTCCTCCGAGGAGCCTCCACTGGTAAAACCGAAGAATTTCTGCACACACTTTTAGAAACCGTCTCAGGGAAACTCATCTGCATGCTCGTCGTCCTCAACAGTTATTTTACTTGACTGCAGTTCGGCATCGTAACCGATTTCAGTGTGCAAATGCTCACCTTCAATGGCCACTGGCATGATGGAAAGGTGTGTTCTTCATGGATGCATCCCGGTTTCAACTGTACCGGGCATATGGCAGACTGCATGTATGGCGTCGTGTGGGTGAGTGGTTTGCTGATGTCAACGTTGTGAACATAGTGTTCCATTGTGGCGGTGTGGTTATGGGAAAGCATAAACTATGGACAACGAACACAATTGTGTTTTATTGATGGTAATTTTAATGCACAGGGATACCGTGACGAGATCCTGAGGCCCATTGTCGTGCCATTCATCCGCCACCATCACCTCATGTTTCAGCATGATAATGCACAGCCTCATGTCACAAGGATCTGTACACAATTCCAGGAAGCTGAAAATGTCAAAATTCCTTCATGGCCTGCATACTCACCAGACATGTCACTCATTGAGCATGTTTGGGATGCTGTGGATCGACGTGTACGACTATCACGTCTGCTCCTGCTCCTCCCCTCCGGTGTACGACGTCGCCGGAGTACTAACCCCCGGTCCTGGGATTCATCATTACGCACACCTGGCACTCATCATTATGCGCACCTGTTAATCATTATGATTCACACCTGGACTCCATTACCTTCATCATCTTCTCCGCTCCGCTTCATATGTCATTCTCCCATGTTCATTCACCAGTTGGTATTGTTTTTGTGGATCTGCCTTCTGCCTTATGTTAGTGTCGTGTTCTTGGTTTTGTTTTATTAAAATGTTGCACCTGCTTTCGACTCACCGCCCCATCATTACAACGACAGTGTGTTGTGTTCCTGGATATTGGCCAGTTCCCACCAATATCCAGGAACTTCAAAAGGATTGGGACAATATTCCACAGGCCACAATCATCAGCCTAATAAACTCTATGTGAAGGAGATGTTTTTTTTATTTGATTTATTTATTTTAACTAGGTAAGCTAGTTGAGAACAAATTCTCATTTACAACTGCGACCTGGCCAAGATAAAGCAAAGCAGTGCGACACAAACAACAACACAGAGTTACACATGGAATAAACAAGCGTACAGTCAATAACACAATAGAAAAAAGAAGAAAGTCTATATACAGTGTGTGCAAATGGCGTGAGGAGGGAAGGCAATAAATAAGCCGTAGTAGCGAAGTAATTACAATTGAGCAAATTAACACTGGAGTGATAGATGAGCAGATGATGATGTGCAAGTAGAAATACTGGTGTGCAAAAGAGCAAAAAAGTAAACAAAAACAATATGGGGATGGGGTAGGTAGATTGGGTGGGCAATTTACAGATGGGCTATGTACAGCTGCAGCGATTGGTTAGCTGCTCAGATAGCTGATGTTTAAAGTTAGTGAGGGAAATAGAAGTGGCGCGCTGCATGAGGCAAATAGTGGTGACCAACAGATGCATATCTGTATTCCCAGTCATGTTAAATCCGTAGATTAAGGCCTAACGAATTCATTTCAATTGACTGATTTGAAACTATAGCATGTGGCATTTACATTTTTGTTCAGTGAACATGGCAGCTAAAAGCTGAATTGCATATACATCAGGAAGTTTTATAAAAGTAAATAATCAACAAATACGATAGTGTCAAGAAAGTTCCGAAGTCATGGTTATGATCAGGGTTGTTGCGCAGCTTGCATATTGGATGGTCAGCCGAGGAAATATCAATGGTCTTGAGGAGGGAGCAGCTCAGTCACAGCCAGGGAGTCAGAGACAGACAGGTCTGTAGCTTCAGCAGCACACCTTGCTTTCCCTAACATCCTCTCTGTGCCCTGGGCTTTGTAGATAGCTTACTACTATTCCTCCAGATGTACCATTTGTGCAGTACCCACTCGGGTGATGCCACTGCTGGCGCACAGGCTCATACATTTGGTCATATTAATAATTAATAATTGGATCATTTTTTTGTTTTTGCTTTTTCAAACTCGATGAGATTCTTTGAAAAGCGCTATAGATGTTGAATAAATTATTATTATTAGTTGTTAGGGGCACTCCAGAACAACCAACAGGGCTTGGCCCTCAAGCACTGCAATATAGTGGAATTTCCCTGGTACAGGCAGGGAGAAACTTCTGGTATGGCTTATCATCTTACTGTTGTCCTGACAAAGACATTAGAGATTAAGACAAATGCCAGTCTAAGGCATTTAGCCTATTCCTAGTAAAGGAATGATTTAATGACTTAATTGTGTTGTGGCGGCATCCCTAATACTTTTATCTGCCTGCCGAGCATCCCCTGGGGTCCCAGTAAGTGTCATAGCAGCAAAGAGCAGGCCTGGTGTTTGTCGTCAATCTGGTAATGGGTCTGCTTGGGGTCCGGAAAGGAAAAATATACCCACACACTGTTGAATGCTCCCAGAGTTTTATTGAGCAACGGTGTGCAGGATTCTATCTTTCTTTCAATACTTAATTTTTTGGTGCCCTGCATCTGCAATTTAATGGAGATGCGTACACTCCTTGTAAAGTATCCGCTCCGCATGTCTCATTTGCATGGCTCAAGATGCTTTGGCACAACAAGAACCAACTAACTTCCTCTGATATCTGTATCAAAGACGAAGGACCCCGTGAAGATAGCTGGCCGAGCCGAAGGCGGTCAACTGGTGCCTGCTCAGAATGAGTCAGAACGGAGACTGAATTGTTGTTGCCCTTGTCTATGTTAGTTTGTGATAGTAAAAGGAGTCATGGTTCTTTGTGTGAATTGTTTTTAGTTTTCTTTTCGACGGTGGCATTGTCATCTGTATGTGAATGTTTCCCAATGTATTGCCGTTCAAAAGACTTTCTCGCAGCATCCATTATGTCTCTTCATGAAGCTGAAAGGTTTGTTAGTTAGCCTGACTGATGTGGTGTGTGTGTGTATGTCCAGTTGGAGGGCTGCCCCTAGCCTGCGGACAAAACACAACCCACCTGCTGGGCCTAGAGAGCCTGTTGTTAGGTTAACAGACACCACCAGGCTCATTTTACAATCACTTTTAATGAAGAAGTCTGCTCCCCACATAGCAATATCAATTCTAGAACAGACATTTCTATTCAATGTTGTGGTCGGCTGAGGTATCTCTACAAGAAAAAAGTAATATAAACATTATTATCAGCACTAATGGCCACTAGAACAGACATGACTGCTTACCAAACTATGCAAGTTACACTAAGTACAAGTGTTGTACTAATGGGGACCAGGTTAAGTAGAACTTTTGTTGGGACAAGAGGACAAGGCGGCGAGCTAGCAGCTTCCGCATTTGCCTGATGCGTGGGAGCATTCTGGTCTAGGGGAAGTATCCCAAAAATGCCAGTGACCGGGTTGGGCTAGCAGTTGTATTACACATATGTGAGAATGCCTAAAAAAAATGGGGTCCCAGAGGCCACTCAAAGATTGGCATGACCAAAACATGTGTCCCACAGTTGCTGGACTCTGGTGGCATCTAAAACACTTGTGGTCAACCTTTGGGTATATTTTGTCATTCCAGTAACGGAGACCTTAAGGCAAAACCTTAAGGTGAATAAGCCCACGCCTTATGCAAAAGGATGATGTGTGGATATGCTCAATACTTTGTTGCCATATGTCCTCAGGTAGCTCGCCACCTATGTCTTGCTCCCATGCAGATGTTGTATTCGCAAAGGAAGGCGGATTAATGTTCTGTATTGTGTCGTATAATCTGGTGATTGTGCCCTTCAGATAAGGGTTAAGATCTAAGCAACTCTCGACTGGACACTTAGGAGGCTTGAGTGGAAATGAAGGGAAATGTTTTTTGGCAAAGCTGCGAGCTTACAGGTATCTAAAAAAAATGGGTATTGGGAATATTATGGTCAACCCTCAAGAGTATCGAATGAGACGAATGTGTTATCAACAAATAGGTCACAAAAAAACACCGGACCGTTCCTACGCCAGAATCTGTGACGCTGAGAAGAGATGATTAGATGTTAACGGAGAGAAACAGCCTGCTTGTTTAAGGCTAAAGTGATTTTAGAATTGGGACGAGATTTTAAGGGAGTTCTTAACAATGGGGTTCAAAATATGTGTGCCGAGTTTCATAGGCATTGAGGAGCACAGGAGCGAGATCGGAGAAGATGGAAGGCTTGACTGTAACTCCATGATGGCCCAAGTTGGGCCATCCTTGTTTTCAAATGTAGAAACCCAATAAACACATTTAGATATATTTGCTGATATACTTGCTGCGGGCTTAGGTCTCTCTAGATATACCTTTCTCATTTGTGGATTTGACTTATTCCAAATGAAGTTGTAAATGTAGCTGTCCAGTTGTTTGAACATCTTAACAGAATTAATGCGACCTGCTAATGAAATGGGAAGAGATGACCACCTTGTGAAATCCTGCTTAGTGCGTTCCAGAAGTGTTTTGAAGTTATGTTTAAACAGAACTTCAAACGATCGTGTGACCTCTACCCCCAAATAAGTAAAGACCTGATGCTCCACCTTAACATTGTCGGTACAAACAGAAGCCACTGGGGACGAGTATAAAATCTTAATCCAGGAAAGGAATGACGGGCCAAACCCAAATCTCTCTACTACTGTAAATAGATATTCTCACTCAACCTGGTCGAAAGCCTTTTCAGCATAAAGAGAGAGGACAACCTCTGGCTGTAGAGTTGAGTGGGCAGAATAAAGAACATTAATAGCTGCCGCATATTATGGAAAGATTGCCTACCTGAGATGCATCCTGTTTGGTCAGAGTTAATTATCTTAGGCATCACTCTCTCTAGACGGTGCGAGAGGACCATTAGTGAGAATTTCATAATCGCAGCACAAAAGGCTTATAGGGCGGTATGAGCCACAGTCTAGGGGATTCTTGTTTTTTTTTAAGCAAAACCGAAATAGTCGCCTGGGTAAGTATCTGTGGGAGTTTCTTACTAGAAAGGATTTCATTGTACATTGAGCTGAGGATAGGGGATAATTTAGAGGAGAATGCTTTATAAAATTCAACAGGGAAGCCATCACGCCCAGGGGTTTTACTGCTCTGCATGGAGTGGATTGCCAGAGTAGCTTCATCATGACTTATTGAGGCATCCATGTTGGTTTGTTCATCTGAATTGAGACAGGGGATGTCCAGATTGTCTAGAAATACATGCATACAAGATGTGTCAGGAAGAGCCTCTGATGAGTAAAGAGCAGAGTAGAATTGCTTAAACTGATTGTTGATTTCTTTGGGATTGGTAGAAGTTAAATCAGCTGCAACACAGATTTCAGGTATGGTGCTGCTAGCAGCGGATTGTCGAAGCTGGTGAGATAACAACTTGCCAGCTTTCTCTCAGTGTTCATAGAATTTTTGCCTCAACTTAAACAGAAGCTGCTCCGTTTGTTTGGTGGGGAAAAGGTTGTCAAATTCCGATTGGTGTAACAGTCTCTCTTTGTAGAGTTCAGGAGTTGGAGAAGAGGCATATCTGTTGTCCACATCTAGAATGAGTTGAGATAGGCATGTGGTGCGCTGTTATTTGTCATACGCTGTGTATTAAATTATTTGGCCTCTTATATATTCTTTTAATGACTCCCACACAGTAGACTGAACACGTCGATCTGTAAAAAGACATAAATGTGAGTTTATATGTATTTTTTAAAGGCACTACAGGATAGTAGTAGTGGGTCAAGTCACCACGTTTGTTGTGACACAGTACTGTCCAGAAAGAGGATATCTAGCTGGACAGGGCTATGGTCTGAGATAACAATGCTATTATATTGGCTATTAGTTACAAAAGGAAGAATTCTATTGTCCGGCAGGAAAAAGTAAATCCTAGAGTATGTACTGTGGACTGGAGAAAAAATTGAGTACTGTTTAGCAGTGGGATTGCTCCTCCTCCATGGATCAGACAAATTATAGGATTCTAGAAATTAGTTGACCACTGCGCCTGATTTTGAAATTACATTGTTGGGTTTCGGTCTGGATCTGTATGGACTTGGATGCAATACACAATTGAAATCTCCGCCCGATATCAAATGATGAGAGTTAAGGTCAGGAAGTGTTGTGATGAGGTCAGAGAAAAATTGAGTGTCATCCCAATTATGACCATAAAGGTAAGCCAGAATAACCTGTGTGCTAAACAATTTCCCCATCACTATAATATATCTTCCATTAGTATCTGAAATGACTATGGCGGAGACAAACGGGGTGCCTTTTCTGATAAGGATGGCTGCCCCTCTTGGCCTTCGCACCAAGGTTAGAGTGAAATATCTGGTCGACCCATCCTCTCTCTAGTTTATCATGGTCGCTGGACCAGAGATGGGTCTCTTGGAGAGAAAACAATGTCCGGACGTAAGGACTTAAGATGAGCATACACTCGGCTACGCTTGATCACCTGGTTAATTCCTTTTAAGTTCCACCTGATAAAGCATGTGGAGCCTAGAGTATCTGAATTAGGCATAGTCATAGTAAATCAGAAATTAATGTTAGTATGATCACATGGCCAGTGTACTGAATGGTCAGAGTAATAAAATATAAAGAATTTAAAATAAAATAAAAACAGCTAAAAACAACAGAAAACCTTGGACCCCTATTCTGGCCTTACCCCTGTTGGAAGGCTGCATCTATCTCTCCTAGACTAGAGCAAAATGCTACCATGTAAAACTGAACATCAGTCGAGCTCTATCCAGGGTGAACATAATCAAGTTTACACCTAGGGAAGGGATCTTCGGAGGACCTGAGCCCTAGGACCATGCCCCAGGAATACCTGACATGATGACTCCTTGCTGTCCCCAGTCCACCTGGCTGTGCTGCTGCTCCAGTTTCAACTGTTCTGCCTTATTATTATTCGACCATGCTGGTCATTTATGAACATTTGAACATCTTGGCCATGTTCTGTTATAATCTCCACCCGGCACAGCCAGAAGAGGACTGGCCACCCCACATAGCCTGGTTCCTCTCTAGGTTTCTTCCTAGGTTTTGGCCTTTCTAGGGAGTTTTTCCTAGCCACCGTGCTTCTACACCTGCATTGCTTGCTGTTTGGGGTTTTAGGCTGGGTTTATGTACAGCACTTTGAGATATCAGCTGATGTACGAAGGGCTATATAAATAAATTTGATTTGATTTGATTTGATTTGATTTTGGAGGGAACCACCACAGTTATCTAAGGTATATTATGCAATATGCATATTTTAAGGATAGTAAAACAATATATAAAAAGGAGGAATGGGTATATGTCCCCCAAGACCAACCCCATCCACTTAGGATGACTTAAAAAAAAAATATATATATATACATATACACATATATAGATACACACATTTACTTTAAAATAATTTAATTAAATAAGTAAATAGGAAAACAAACCCAGTAAAATTCAACATTTGTATAAATGTAACCCTCTGTTGAACATCCTAACAAGCCAGAATATCGAAAATTGACAAACGCTTGGCATTTAATACCCGTCCTGCAGTGTTCGCTCGGCTATACAACCTTCAAACCCGTGCCATCCGCCAACAAGCACCAGGGCAGACTAATATGAGAGCAAAATTGCAAGATTACGTTATAATGCTGTAATTCCATCAAATGGTTGTTTTATGCAACAGAATAAGGGGTTATTAGACCGCTCATCTGTGTGTGTTCTACTGAGGATGGGCCTCTGGAAAATTTACGATGTCTTTGGGTGATACCGCATTCCAGAGCATGAGTTAATGGGGTGGCAGGTAGCCTAGTGGTTAGTGTGTTGGGCTGGTAACCAAAAGGTTGCTAGATCAAATCCCCGAACTGACAAATAAAAAAATCTGTTGTTCTATCCCTGAACAAGGCAGTTAACCCAATGTTCCTAGGTCATCGTTGTAAATAAGAATTTGTTCTTAACTGACTTGCCTGGTTAAATAACAAAAGTAATGTTTCTGTTATATAAGATATAACGGAGAGATGACTTCAGGGCCAAAAATTGGAGTCTACACAATGAGAACTGATTTTACAGCAGATACTGTCTGCTGTGAATTCTAAGTATCTTTCATACAAACCTTAACCTTGTGACCCATTCCATTTATCTGTTGTTTGTCATGTAGACTGAAGGAGGATGGACTTTGCTATAAAATGCTGTGGCTCAAACCAGCTCGTTGAGTTCTCAGTGATTACTGCAGTAATTAAATAATAAAGTTTGATTGTTTTGAAGAAATCTAAAAGTCTCTCCTTTTGATTACAAAAATTCCACCACACCAACCAGTCACATAGTAAAGAATAATACACATGGTCCTTTGGGAATATAAACTTGTATGTAACATGTCTAAAGAAGGCCAGTTGAATTGCTTCTTTAATCAGGACAACAGTTTTCAGCTGTGCTAACATAATTGCAACAGGGTTTTCTAATGATCAATTAGCCTTTTAAAATGATCAACTTGGATTAGCGAACACAACGTGCCATTGGAACATAGTCATTTGCAACATTAACAATGTCTACACTGTATTTCTGACCAATTTGACGTTATTTTAATGGACAAAAAATGTGCTTTTCTTTCAAAAACATGGACATTTCTAAGTGACCCCAAACTTTTGAACGGTAGTGAACATACCATCATTGTTCATAACGTTAAGTTTCTGGATGAATAACTGTCATTTTTTTGGGGGCAGCGTGGTGGAGGCACATCTCTAATCAAGATATGAATTCCCTATTTGGTCTACTTGACTAGTTGATTAGTAATTTGGGTTCGATTCCAGATTAAATGTTACAAAATGAACACGGTGGGGGAGGTGTTGGTCAAGAATTAAAAGTAAATTGTTCGCCCTGGATCGGCGCAAGAGAAAATGTGCCTTCACATGTTGCTGCTCACCAGCTCCTACTAGGCATTCTATTTCTATGGCTGGCTTCTCCCCTGTTCAGCTTGCCACAGAAAACATTTGTCTCACTGCTTCTCTCCATTCTGAATTGTCCAAATGAGAGACTGGTCTGTGCCATCCGGTTCAGGCAGGGTATGTCCTACTGCAGTCCCTCTCTCGTTGCCATGTTTCATTGGTTTTTCGTAAGTGTTTCAGAGCAAAACACTTACGGGAAAAAGTGGTGGTGTGGATATTTGTTTCACATCCATGATAATAGTTTCTAATGACCATCGTCATGATGTGTAACAACGGAAAAGCAAGATGGCACTTGGGGATAGGTGAGGAGAGGGAGGGGGGTTCTCTTCATCAAAGATGACAGCAGATCAAAGATGACAGCAGAATGATATTCTGTTGAAAAGTTTGAACCCACGCGTTGTGTTTGTCATGGAAACAGCGTTGGCAACAAGGCTCTTTGTCTCGAGTCAACAGAGTTTATTTCACACCGCAAAAATGACAGTTACATTTCACCACTCTTTGTGTTTCATATATACGTATATACAGTACCAGTCCAAAAAATGTAGAACACATACTCATTCAAGGGGTTTTTCTTTATTTTTTTACTATTTTCTACATTGTAGAATAATAGTGAAGACATCAAAACTATGAAGTAACACATGTGGAATCATGTAGTAACCAAAAAAAGTGTTAAACAAATGAACAAATGATCAATTAGCCACCCTTTGCCTTGATGACAGCCTTGCACACTCTTGGCATTCTCTCAACCAGCTATATATAGTCATATATATACACCTGTAGGCATCATGCTGTATGAAGTATAAGTCCAGTCCATGTCCATGTCTTTTGCCACCTTTTACCATGCCACCTTTTACCATGCCACCTTTTACCGTGCCACCTGTTACCGTGCCACCTGTTACCGTGCCACCTTTTATCGTGCCAGCTTTTACCGTGCCACCTTTTTCCCGTGCCACCTTTTACCGTGCCACCTTTTTAACGTGCCACCTTTCACCGTGCCACCTTTTACCGTGCCACCTTTTACCATGCCACCTTTTACCGTGCCACCTTTTACCGTGCCACCTTTTACCGTGCCACCTTTCACCGTGCCACCTTTTACCGTGCCACCTTTTACCGAGCCACCTTTTACCGAGCCACCTTTTACCGTGCCACCTTTTACCGTGCCACCTTTTACCGTGCCACCTTTTACCGTGCCACCTTTTACCGAGCCACCTTTTACCGAGCCACCTTTTACCATGCCACCTTTTACCGTGCCTGTCATTAAAAAGGCACTAGATATGTATTTTTGGCAGAAATGGTTTAATATCCTCCATGTCCATGTCTCTACTCTCTCCCTTCCTGTGCTGTTGTTATTCGGTTGTTTGTTATGTCATTAGAGGATAGAGGATAGCGAGTGGAGGGGGAAAGGGGGATGAAGGGATAGAGGGATGAGTGGAGGGGGATGAAGAATATGTCTCCATCCTTATTAAACAGAAACGGATGGAGGAGGACACTGTAGTCTGGCGCCTTTGGGTTACTCAGACCTCCGGTTCTGTGTGTCTGTGTGTCTGTGTCAAATCAAATCAAATGTTAGTGGTCGCACACATATATTTAGCAGTGTGTGTATTTGCGTGTGTGTGTGCTTGCGCACATGCTGAGGTGCACTCACAAAGGTCAATCAGGTCAGGCTAATATACTGTACCATCGTACAGAGGTTTCAGGACTTTCAGGAGGTTTCAGGACTGTGTGAGAAACAACTGGCAGGTCACAGAGAAGTCAACATCATCTGATGGTTGCTCTTGTGTTATGAGGCTGTTAGTGTAAACAGACAGAACAATAAGCAGATATATCAGTTACCGTTCTCTATTACATTATCAGGCTGAGTGTAATTGAGTGATGTATTGGACTGTGAACCACAGACACAGAGTCACAAGACCCAGGGATGGGGTGGCGGGGACTAGTAGTTGTTAGCGTTGGATTTTGTTTGCTCAGGAATGTGAGTGGTGATTTTAGACCTAAAGGTCAGGTCATAGGTAATGTACACTACCGTTCAAAAGTTTGGGGGTCACTTAGAAATGGCCTTGTTGAAAGACTTTTGCGCAATCAGTACAAATACCAACACATCTTCACCACCAAAGTCCATTTGATGTCAAAAAACTGTCCAGTACTTTAAAAAATATCCTCTCCCGTTGTCCTGGTTTCCAGTGGTTTGCAGAAGAGGATGTCGTCCTTAATTGACCTCCCATAAACATAACGGACATGTACCAGGAGCTGTGCCAGGCCCGCCACGTCTGTTGACTCATCCAGCTGTAGCGCATAGAATTCACTGGCTTGTATGCGAAGCAGTAATTGTTTCAAACATCTCCTGCCGTGTCACTGATGCATCGTGAAACAATGTTAGCGTCGTGAAACTCGGCAGCTCACCATATAAGATGCTTCTAGCCCCTTCTTATTAATGGTATCTGTTGCTTTTATACATGTCGTGCTACTCGAAAGTCGTCTTAATCCTCGCAAAAAAAAAACCTCCCGTGGCTTATTTTTCAAATTGGCATGTTTTGTTTTTAAACGTCTGCGCAAGAGTGAAGGTTTCATCGAGTTGTGAGCTAGTACTTTTGCACATCTAACACACTGGCTGAAGAAAAGGCACTACTCCCAAGATAATTAAACCCAAATCAATGTCGTTCTCATCATATTTGCGCCTCTGAGATGGTTCATGTCCTTGTCTGTTGTTCGGTGCTTTCCCGAGTAAGGGCGTTGTAGCTCTTCGGCTGCATCAGATTCACAACTGTCAGTGTCCATGCAAGCTGGGCTAACAGCAAATGTAGAATTACTGATGATAAATGGACTTACATAAGGTATCACTTGTCACTTTAAATAACGCCACTTTAATAATGTGTACATATCCTACACTACTCATCTCAGATGTATATACTGTATTCTATTCTATACCATCTACTGCACCTTGCCAATGCCGCACGGCCATCGCTCATCCATATGTTTATATGCACATAGTCTTATTCATCCCTATACATTTGTGTGTATAATGTAGTTGTTGTGAATTTATTAGATTACTTGTTAGATATTACTGTATTGTCGGAACTAGAAGCACAAGTATTTTGCTACACTCGCATTAACATCTGCTAACCATGTGTATGTGAACAATAACATTTGATTCGATTTTCGTGCAAACGGAATGAACAGTAGCTACGTTTGGCTACATACGGACTGTTAGTGGAATTCCCACGAGAGAGTAACGGTTAATGTGATTGGATGTTAACTATTTGACAAGGCTACCTGTATTTGACATTGTGTTGTTATTTTGCTAAACACTAGATGGTTTCATTTGATTTTTGGCAATGAAACGAGGCTACTCAGGCGAGAAAAAAAACTCAAATGTATACTGTTAGAAAATATAAATGGACTGTTTGAAAATGGAAGAATTATTATTATTATTATTTTAAAATCTGAATCACATTTTTATTTGGCGTGCCCCCAAAGGCATTGCGTGTACCCCTAGGGGTACTGTTTTAGACAATTGAGACATGGATTGTGTGTGTGCCATTCAGAGTGTGAATGGGCAAGACAAAATATTGAAGTGCCTTTGAACAGGGTATAGTAGTAGGTTCCAGGTGCACCAGTTTGTGTCAAGAACTCCAACGCTGCTGGGTTTTTCAAGCTCAACAGTTTCCCGTGTGTATCAAGAATGATGGTCCACCACCCAAAGGACAGTCCATTCCCTGACAAATTGAGGCTGTTCTGAGGGCAAAACTCAATATTAGGAAGTTGTTCCTAATATTTTGTACACTGTGTATAAAACATTGAACACAGTGATACAGTAGTTCCAAAGAAAGTAGTTCCAAAAAAGTAGTTCCAAAGAACAGTTTTTCTGGACAGGGGATAGATCATACTGTACATTTAAGCTAAAAGCATTATTCAGTATGTAGGGATAATTGTCTTACCATTATCTTACCAGTACTCTATATACTTTCCACTTTGACTCGGTCTATGAAGCTATTTTATAAATATCTCTCTCTCTCTCTCAATTCAATTCAATTCAAGGGCTTTATTGGCATGGGAAACGTGTTAACATTGCCAAAGCAAGTGAGGTAGATAATATATAAAGTGAATATATAAAGTGAAATAAACAATAAAAATTAACAGTAAACATTACACATACAGAAGTTTCAAAACAATAAAGACATTACAAATGTCATATTATATATATACAGTGTTTTAACAATGTACAAATGGTTAAAGGACACAAGATAAAATAAATAAGCATAAATATGGGTTGTATTTACAATGGTGTTTGTTCTTCACTGGTTGCCCTTTTCTCGTGGCAACAGGTCACAAATCTTGCTGCTGTGATGGCACACTGTGGGATTTCACCCAGTAGATTTGGGAGTTTTTCAAAATTGGATTTGTTTTCGAATTCTTTGTGGATCTGTGTAATCTGAGGGAAATATATCTCTCTAATATGGTCATACATTGGGCAGGAGGTTTAGGAAGTGCAGCTCAATTTCTACCTCATTTTGTGGGCAGTGAGCACATAGCCTGTCTTCTCTTGAGAGCCATGTCTGCCTACGGCGGCCTTTCTCAATAGCAAGGCTATGCTCACTGAGTCTGTACATAGTCAAAGCTTTCTTTAATTTTGGGTCAGTCACAGTGGTCAAGTATTCTGCCGCTGTGTACTCCCTGTTTAAGGCCAAATAGCATTCTAGTTTGCTCTGTTTTTTTTGTTAATTCTTTCCAATGTGTCAAGTAATTATCTTTTTGTTTTCTCATGATTTGGTTGGGTCTAATTCTCTCTCTCTCTCTCTCTCTCTCTCTCTCTCTCTCTCTCTCTCTCTCTTTCTCTCTCTTTCTCTCTCTCTCTCTCATTGTTGAAGCATTCCCATCCAGAACACAATGTGACTTTGCTCATTGTATAGATAATTCCTTCTAGCAACTACAGTATCTACACACTCTCCTCCTCTCACCTCTTCCCTTCGCTTGGACTTCAGTGCACAACACATCAGCTGTCTTTGACCAAGCCAAATCTTCATATCATGACCACTAACCTGAATTTGTACAATTTGATTTGATTTGATACACACGGCCTACATTGTTGTCAAGTCATAGTCAACATAAATACTAACGCGTAAACCCGCTATAATCATGCAGTACATTGTACAGTCAGAAAGTGGTTTAGCAGTTACACCGGCGGGCCCCGTTGGCAATATATTTCTAAAACCAAAAGCTTACTTTGACTTTGAAGAGCTACCATGTTGGATAGCCATAGCCAGCTAGCTAATATACTGTAGCATCCCTCTCTGTTTCAGCAGGGTGTTTGAGTAGGCTAAACTAGATAGCTGCATTGCTAGCTAGATGAAAGTACAAAAAATACAACCAAATATAGCTGTGTCTCTCTCTAGCTGTGTCTCTCTCTCCTTCATTTTGGAAGAATTGTCTTTCTCTCTGAGTCAACTACTCAACACATTTTATGCAGTGTTACCTGTAGCTTATGCTTTCAGTACTAGATTCATTATCTGATCTTTTGATTGGGTGGACAACATGTCAGTTCATGCTGCAAGAGCTCTGATAGGTTGGAAGACGTGCTCCGGAAGTTGTCATAATTACTGTGCAAGAACCATGATCCTCCCTGGTTTTGTATAGAAGTCAATGTACCCAGAGGAGGACAGAAGCTAGCTGTCCTCCGGCTACAACATAGTGCTATCCTACATAGTGCTGCTGAAGCTACTGTAGACGTTCATTGCACAACAGTGTTTTAATCAATTATTTGGTGACGTGAATATATAGTATAGTTTTATCTGAAAAGGAAGGTTTTTAATGTTTCACAATAAAAAAAATGTAATTCACTGAGGAGCATGGTCCTCCCCTTCCTCCTCTGCGGAGCCTCCACTGACACACACACACACACACACACACACACACACACACACACACACACACACACACACACACACACACACACACACAGAAATACAATACACAGATACTCTATCCACACTCCTCACTATAGCTGTACTGCATGTGGGTGGACTGGGGCTGAGTAGTGGCACACAGTGCATTGAGAGGTGCATAATGTATTAGATGCTACTGCTACCGTTGCTGCTATTAATGTGTTCACTAATGGACCTACCAAAGGTTCTATGTTGGAAATACCTTTTGAAGTAAGAGGGTCCCTCTGTGCATACCCTCACAATGGAACATCTGCAAACACACAAAAGCTTTTTATATGGACGATATCATTAACACCTATTATTGTCTATATATACATGTGTGTCTATATAGCGGGGGTAGGTCAGGTTACTTAGGGATTTTGGTAATAAGGCCCTTTATCGACTTCTCCAGAGTCAGATTAACTCATGGATACCATTTTTATGTATCCACGTGCAGTTTGACGGAGGTTGCTAACTAGCGTGAGCGCAATTCAAATCAAAATCAAATCAAATTTATTTATATAGCCCTTCGTACATCAGCTGATATCTCAAAGTGCTGTACAGAAACCCAGCCTAAAACCCCAAACAGCAAGCAATGCAGGTGTATAAGCACGGTGGCTAGGAAAAACTCCCTAGAAAGGCCAAAACCTAGGAAGAAACCTAGAGAGGAACCAGGCTATGTGGGGTGGCCAGTCCTCTTCAATTGCTAACAAGCGTTAGTGCAATGACTGGAAGTCTATCGGTATCTGCTAGCATGCTAGTAGATACTGTACCCACAGACTTCCAGTCATTGCGCTAACGCTAGTTAGCATTGGCTTATGAAACTACCCCTAACATCCTTCAAAATGGACACAGAGACATACAAATGCTGATTACATTCAATCTCTATGATATAAGGATGATTAGAATAAAGAATAAAACTTCTATAAATAACCATGAGTGAATCATTCAAACCCACGACTTTTAACGTAGATCAGATATTTGTCACTTTATTGTTTTTGAATGTCAGGAAGTTTTAGTCAAAATAGGTAATTATGATTGATTGCAGTAAAGGCCAAAGACACATCTGAGCAGTTGGTACAAATCTATTAATACGCTGAAATGACATGCAGTGCACAAATCAGTGTTTGATTTAGCCCAATCACAATCAGTGGTTACCAGCAGGGAACTATTCAATACCACTGCACGTGTTAATATTTAGGCCTACCCTCCACTGTCCAATGACAAGAATGCATTTGGCTGCAATGCATTGTTGATTCAATCAACCCTTTTGTGTCACTGGTTAAATATCTAATAATGCCTATGTTCTTATACATCCATCCATCCCTACATTCATCCATCCATCCCTCTTTCTCCCTCTCTTCCTTCAGACACTCTGTCAGTGCCTCGCTGGTCCCCACAGATCCCTCGGAGAGACCTGGGAAACTCCATAAAACACAGGTAACGTGTGTGTGTGTGTGTGTGTGTGTGTGTGTGTGTGTGTGTGTGTGTGTGTGTGTGTGTGTGTGTGTACACACTTGAATGAAGGTATGAGTGTGATCAGGCATTAATTTGTGTGTGTGTGTCTTAATGTGTGTCTTCCTCTACCAGAGACAGACAGAATGTCGGTCCAATTTAAGGGGGCACTAGCATAACTCCTCTCCCTGTTCTATTCCTGTTTGAAAATCTGATGAATCCCAAATGTCACTAATCTCCAAATTAAACAGTACACCTCCGCAATTGGTCATGGGAATCTTCCAACCTACCGACTTTCTCTCTCCTCTCTCTCTCTGTTTCTGTCTCTCCTCTCTCTCTTATTCGCTGTCTTTCTCCACCTCCCCCTCCCCCCCTTTCTCTCAGCCTCAGAAGTACGTGGGTGTTAGCTCACTGCTGAATGTTAATGACGAGGAAAGACAGTGGTTGTGCACACACGTCTTAATGCATCATCAGCCAGGGACGAGCGCAAATGTAATTTATATTGGCATTAAATCTCAAGCTGTTATTAAAAGGACAAATGCTAGTTTCTAGGGAGATGGACAACTTTATTTCTCTTTATACTCTTTCTGACATGGTGATTGTCATAGATCTCTATTTGTGCCTCGATGTATCTTCAAAGATATTGCTCTAAGCACAGGTTATTATTCGTAAGTAAATCATAGCAATGCAATAAACTACTGGCTATAGCAACATCTCCCTGGGAATGAAAAAGATCTATCTGTCAAATCATATCTCACCTTTAATGTCAGTCTAACGGTAACGTATGTACGCCTGCCAAAGCAATGTATCATTTAGGCCCCGATCACCAAAATTAGAGCGGGATGCCAGATTGAATTGTGCCCTCCCTGATTCTGTTTAGCACAATACGAGACAATACGAAGGTTCCTAATGAAGAGATTTGGATTCTGTCAACCCATTCCTATTCCATTACTCCAACCAGCCCGCTGCTGGTACCCAGACGTCAGATCTATCAGAAAATAAACCCAGAGTTTTTCTGAAATTGGGCACTCAGATACTTCATCCAACCCCAAAGTAGGGAATTGCTTTTTATCATTCAAGACAATTGAGACACACTGTAGTCTTGCTCTGAACGCTGTGCCACGGGCTCTGCTGGGCTCCATCTTCATCTCTGTGACTGATTGCTGTGTTACTGTGTTGATGTAGCAGAATGGCCTCTGTCACAGCCTTTATTCACAGACATCACAGCCACAAACTGAACATTGGTGCAGAATATTGAAAGGAGTGGGGGCCCCCAAATTGAATCAAGGTGCATTGGAGATTGGAGCTCAAATTGTTGCGCGGTGGGGAAAGATTAGCCCTATCGGTGTCCATCTTTCTTATGTTATGGAAACATCAACCTGCCAAAGAAATAATAATAATATCATATTTTTTTATGTGACTTGTGAATGTGAGGCATTCTATGACAAAAGCCATTTGTCATCACAAGGCGAATGGGAATGATAATCCAAAAGGTCACAAGCAATCTGTGATGTTTTTCTGCAGTGATTCACACCTGGTGGCTTTTGTTTGCACTCGTTTATGCATGAACAAACAGGTGGAAGAGATGTTTTGTTTTGTTTATGTGCTCTGATCTCTCTCTCTCTCTTTTCCCCTCTCTCTCTTCTTGTGCTTGCAGGTTTTCCACCAAATATTGGATGTCTCAGACGTGCATAGTGTGTGGAAAAGGAATGTTGTTTGGACTTAAATGTAAAAACTGCAAGTAAGGTCCTTCCTTGTATTATTCTATTCTGTGTTCAGAAAACATTACTGCCTGATTATAAACGTTGTATTGCCGTGTATAACATGTTTCTAAGGATTTATTTTGGTGTGCTTTAACAGAAGATAAAAAAATAAAAAAACATCAACCTCAATCAATGATCCTCCTGGTTGGTTATAAAGGTTATAATCAAATCTCAGGCTATAAACTCTTTCTTGTCATCCATATTTGTTCATCCACATTATTATTAGAATTCTGGAAAGGACATTTGTCACCGTATACTTGGGAAAATCTCTGAAAAGAACAAGCAATTATCATTTAAAACAGATTACTTAAGTAAATTAACCAATTTTACAACCAACTGAATGTGACATTTTTGACACAAGGGAAATAATTGGGTGGAACTCAGACAGCGTTTTATTTCCTTAATGACCCAGACTATTAAACGTTCAAGAATGGGTTTCTTTTAACTGTTTGTAAAATGAGTAGCAGAGATTCAGTGATGTCTGGGGTTGCATTTGAAGTGACACCCTATTCCCTATATGTAGGGAATAGGATGCCATTTCTGATGCTGCCCTGGTGAGTGTTTTACTCTGTTGTTTCACCAGGCTGAAGTGCCACAACAAATGTACCAAAGAAGCCCCACCTTGCCATTTACTGATCATCCAAAGAGGAGGAGGAAGTAACCCCCTCAAAGGTAAAAGGACTGTTGGACCAGCAGCTTACTGTAGGACTGAAGACTGACTTCATATGCAGGTCCAATAACTTCAAGGACGATTTCACCACTCGTCTTTCAATTCATACATGTTATGTCATTTAGCTGATTATTTTATCCAAAGTGACTGAAAGCAGTGATTGCATACATTATGTACCATTTTACTTTCAGTAGAACTTCTTAATACACATGGCACAAAACTTTGTTACTGCTTACGATGAGTATTATTCTCATCGTAAGCAGTAACACAAACTGCACATGCATCTCAAGCTAGGAGACACATATATAGCCCTACTGTAATTACGCAGTGCAAAACATATTCATATTAGGTATACTCATTAGGATTGCTAGAATATAGGTGCTTTTGCTATTGAAGTACTATTTTAAAAGCTCATCATTCTCTATTATAGTGCTTTTGTTATTGAAACTTTACTTTAAAAAACGACTCATTCTCTGTTATAGTGCTTATGTTACTGAGGTATTACTTTAAAGGGCTACTCATTCTCTGTGATAGTGCTTTTGTTTGAAGTACTAATTTAAAAAGATTCTCTGTCATCTAAAGTGAGCTTTAACTGTATGTCCTTTACACCTTTCTCTTTTCCACCCAACCGGTGTGACAGATCACCAAGGAAATCAAGGTAAAATGATCCATTTATGAACCGTTCTTTTGTTTTAGTACAGAACCTTCAAAAAAAGCAAGGTTAAGATTCAAGACTCTGCTACGTGAAGTTGGCAAGCTACAGTATCTTAGGGTGTTCTTAAGTGTTCCCTTGCGAGAGCAAAAAAGGACCATCTTCAAAGAAGAAGAGTTTGTCATATTTTCACATTCAGAAATTTGAGAAAATAAAGACTTTCTCTCAGTGTTTTGTTGTTTGTCTGATTCGGTCTATCCCCAGCTCGTTTGGTACGGACTGAATCGGTACCATGTGACATCAACAACCCACTCAGGTACACAGACCTGCACATCAGTCAGACGCTGCCCAAAACCAACAAAATCAACAAGGTAGGAACTACCAGACGCATGAAGGCATGCTCACATGTATGTGCGCCCACACACACACACGCACCCCCCCCGTTCTGTGCTTCCACATCTGAGCTCTGTTGTCTTGATATCTGTTATTTTGGTCTGTTTGAAATGTTTTTTTTGGTCTGTTTGAAATGTGCATCACCTGAAGTCCAGTCAGACGGACCAGCTTTACTGGACCAACCACCGACAACTGGATTATTTAAAAACAAATTCATTTTCACACTTCAAAAGTAGCAGCTCATCAATCCCACAGATACTTTTCAATTCTTCAAACATTGTTTGGGATTTCCGCAAATCCCCCTACCCCATTATTAAGTTTGCAAGTCATCATAACTTCATAAGGGAGGTATTTTGTTTGGAAACCCACACTATGGCGTTTTAGACAACTTTTAGTGGATGAGAGTTATAGTTTTATCTCACTGTGATTGTATTTGTCTTATTGTGTCACGTTCGTTAGTGTAGACGGACCAACGTACGTAGAGTTCCACATATTTATTGGACAGTGAAACTTAGAAAAAACAAAACAATAAAGAATAAACAAACCGTGACTACAATGCAGTGCAAACAGGCAACTAAACATAAACAAACAATATCCCATAACCCACAGGTGGAAAAATGCAACTTAAGTATGATCCCCAATTAGAGACAACGATTACCAGCTGCCTCTAATTGGGAATCATACACAAACACCAACATAGAAAATTAAACCTAGAACCCCACGTAGAAATAATAAACTAGACTAAAAAACCCTAGTCCTGCCCTGACCTACTCGACCATAGAAAATACAGGCTTTCTACGGTCAGGACGTGACATATTGGGTCTTCATCAGATGTCCTGTCACATGAAATATAACCCATTGGATTGCTTTGAGTCTTTATTTAAACAAGACAGAACTCTTTTTTTATTCACTGTGATAATAAGTAGTTTGATATGAGATCTCCCTTACTCTACCACATCAATACAACCACAAAAAGTTCATGGTGTGTATGATTGTGTGTGTGTGTGTGTGTGTGGGGGGGGGGGGGGGGTGCTATTAATGAACACGCATAGCAGCGCTCCATAATAAGCGAGTGCAACCAAGGCCTCTTATTTATACCTTACAACGTAATAGAGCTTTTATCTCTCAAAGAAAAGCCAGCATATCTCTCCCCTAAATCCTATCTTGAGCAGCACTATCTCTATAGACCCGTGTCATAACAACACAATTAGTCGACAGGTGCATTGTCAGGTGTTATCTTTTGAATGAGGAAGTCTGAAAAGAGACAGAGTTCTACCTGCTCTAGGCCATAGAAATGCATTATAGTACTGGTTTATTTAATTCTGTGCTCCAGGCACTGAGGTGGATACAGGAGAGAGGTGCCTGAGGGTTCTAGAAGAAGAGAGTGTGTGACTCACAGGGGGGATGAGCTGTCTGTCAATGTTCGACTGAAGGGCACCAAAAAAGCTATCATGTAAACAGCAAGTAAACTCACAAGCCTAGGAAAATGAAATTATTTTGGATTCACAGTCAGTTTTGAGACTTTCACCTGTGGGTCTGTATTCATTTTACACCTTGAAATTGACTCCCTCACTCGCTCTTTTTTAAATTTATTTTTTACCCCTCACTCACTCTCTCGCTCTCTCTCTCTCTCTCGTCTCTCTACCTTTCTCTCCCTGTCTCTCATCTCTCTCCTCTCTCTCTCTCTCTCTCTCTCTCTCTCTCTCTCTCTCCCTTCCCTCCACCTTTATCTATCTCTCTCTCTCCATCCCTCTCTTTTTCACTCTCTCTCTGTCCTCAGGATCACATCCCTGTCCCGTACCAGCCAGACTCCAGCAGTAACCCCTCCTCCACCACCTCCTCCACACCTTCCTCACCCGCTCCACCCCTCCCTTCCAGTGCCACCCCTCCCTCCCCCTTACACCCTTCCCCACAGTCAGCACGGCAACAGAAACAGTTCAACTTCACAGGTACAGGATGAAATTAAAACCTACTCGTCTCATTTTCACCCCATTTTACACCTGATCTCCTGATCTCAATAAGGGGTCTAAGTTTGACATCATAACAGACCATCAGACCAACTCTTGAATGCCCCACTACTTGAAGTTTATTGTTGTGTCTAAAAACACACATTTGCTCAAAACATTTTTTTAATGCTTAAGTGTGTGTACAGTACATTACTGTATTTATACTTGGGGAAACTTCAAAAATTACTGGAGGATGTCTTTAAAGTGCATTTAGAAATGTTATCTGATAGAAGTAGTAAATGTAGTGCCACTCCACTACTCTTTGATTTTTAGAGCTGTCTGTCCTACATCTCTGCTCTAGGAAAGAAATATCATTATTGCCATTTCAACCCTTCTATGAACCCAGCTCTGTACCACTCAGACCCATTCTCCCTCTCTCCCTCTCTGCAGCGTCTTCTTACTTCAAATACAAGCAGCAGTTCATCTTCCCAGGTAAGTGCCTCTTAATTGATCATTACGCCTAACCAAAATGCACTGCACTAGGCCAAAGGAAGAGGAGGAGGATTTTTTTGACGTTGTGATTTGATGCTTATGTTCTCTCCTCCTTGACAGCTTCTAAACTCTTAGCCTTTTTCTCTCTAAGCCTGTCTTAGTTTTTGGTCCCTTAATGTGGAGACTTGAGCATCTCCTGGCTGGACCATTGCAGAAGGGTCTTTTAAAACAGTGTTTCTTAATCCTGGTCCATTTTGGTTTTGGCCCTAGCACTACACAGCTGATTCCATTTCTCAAGCTTTGATGATTTTATTCGGGTGTGTAGCGCTAGGGACACAACCAAAATGTGCACCCCTTTGGTTCCTGAGGACCAGGATTAAGAAACACTGTTTTAGAGAGATATTTGACTGAAATCATATGGGGGTGGGATAAAACATTTAGGAGATACGAGTATCTAATGTATCTCAAGTCCTGAGTAGTAACAACTCCTAATGCTTATTATTTATCATTTACAGCCCCTGTATTGTTGTAATGATTTAGCATGGACCTCACCCCCCAGGCATGACTCTTGAAGCCCCCAGCAGAGCTCAGTAGATTATTACAGGGTTATTGCATACATAGATTATTACACTGTAGTTACCATGGTGTAAGGGCTATTTTATGATTTACCATAAACTGTATACTGCTCCAGACGTGACCCCAGCACCAGAGGCTCCTAACAGAACACCCCAGGTCATCCTTCACCCTGTCCTGTCTGAGCCTGGGTGAGTAGAAATCTAGATCAAATCGTATTAGTCACATGAGCCGAATACAACAGGTGAAGGAAGACCTTACAGTGAAATGCTTACTTACGAGCCCCTAATCAACAATGCAGTTTTTAAAAAAATACGAGGAAGAGTAAGAAATAAAAGTAACAAGTAATTACAGAGCAGCAGTAAAATAACAATAGTGAGACTATACACAGGGGGGTACCGGTACAGAGTCAATGTTCGGGGGCACCGGTTAGTTGAGGTAATATGTACATGTAGGTAGAGTTATTAAAGTGACGATGCATAGATGATAACAACAGAGAGTAGCAGCGGTGTAAAAGAGGGAGGGGGACAGTCTATGACTAGGGTGGCTGGAGTCTTTGACCATTTTTAGGGCCGTCCTCTGACACTGCCTGGTATAGAGGTCCTGGATGGCAGGAAGCTTGGCCCCAGTGATGTACTGGGCCATACGCACTACCCTCTGTAGTTCCTTGCGGTCGGCGGCCGAGCAGTTTCTATACCAGGCAGTGATGCAACCAGTCCGGATGCTCTCGATGGTGGAGCTCTAGAACTTTTTGAGGACCCATGCCAAATTTTTTGTCTCCTGAGGGGGAATAGGTTTTGTCGTGCACTCTTCATGACTGTCTTGGACCATGTTAGTTTGTTGGTGATGTGGACACCAAGGAACTTGAAGCTCTCAACCGGCTCCACTACAGCCCTGTTGATGAGCACTGGGGCGTGCTCAGTCCTCTATTTTCTGTAGTCCACAATCATCTCCTTTGTCTTGATCACATTGAGGGAGAGGTTGTTGTCCTGGCACCACACGGCCAGGTCTCTGACCTGCTCCCTATAAGCTGTGTCATCGTTGTCTGTGATCAGGCCTACCACTGTTGTGTCATCGGCAAACTTAATGATGGTGTTGGAGTCATACCTGGCCGTGCAGTCATGAATGAACAGGGAGTACATGAGGGGACTGAGCACACACCCCTGAGGGGCCCCTGTGTTTAGGATCAGCATGGCGGATGTTGTTACCTACCCTTACCACCTGGGGGTGGCCCGTCAGGAGGTCCAGGATACAGTTGCAGAGGGAGGTGTTTAATCCCAGGGTCCTTAGCTTATTGATGAGCTTTGAGGGCACTATGGTGTTGAACGCTGAGCTGTATTCAATGAATAGCATTCTCACATAGGTGTTCCTTTTGTCCAGGTGTGAAAGGGCAGGGTGTAGTGCAATAGAGATTGCGTCATCTGTGGATCTGTTAGGGCGGTATGCAAATTGGAGTGGGTCTATGGCTTCTGGGATAATGGTGTTGATGTGAGCAATGACCAGCCTTTCAAAGCAATTCATGACTACAGACTTGAGTGCTACGGGTCGGTAGTCATTTAGGCAGGTTACCTTAGTGTTCTTGGGCACAGGGACTATGGTGGTCTGCTTAAAACATGTTAGTATTACAGACTCGGACAGGGAGAGGTTGAAAATGTCAGTGAAGACACTTGTCAGTTGGTCAGCGCATGCTCGCAGTACACGTCCTGGTAATCCGTCTGGCCCTGCTGCCTTGTGAATGTTGATCTGTTTAAAGGACTTACTCACATCGGCTACGGAAAGCGTGATCACACAGTCTTCCGGGAACAGCTGGTGCTCTCATGCATTTTCCTCGAAGCGAGCATAGAAGCAGATTACCTCGTCTGGTAGGCTTGTGTCACTGTGTAGCTCTGCTTCCCTTTGTAGTCTGTAATGGTTTGCAAGTCCTGCCACATCCGACGAGCGTCAGAGCCGGTGTAGTACGAATTGATCTTAGTCCTGTATTGAAGCTTTGCCTGTTTGTCGGAGGGCATAGCAGGATTTCTTATAAGCTTCCAGGTTAGAGTCCCACTACTTGAAAGCGGCAGCTTTAGCCTTTAGCTCAGTGCGGATGTTGCCTGTAATCCATGGCTTCTGGTTTGGGTTTGTACATACGGTCACTGTGGGGACGACGTCATCGATGCACTTATTGAGGAATCTCAGAAAATATTCTAGTCTGTGCTAGCAAAACAGTCCTGTAGCTTAGCATCTGCTTCATCTGACCACTTTTTTATTGATAGTCACTGGTGCTTCCTGCTTTAATTTTTGCTTGAAAACAGGAATCAGGAGGAGAGAATTATGGTCAGATTTGCCAAATGGAGGGCAAGGGAGAGCTTTGTATGCGTCTCTGTGTGTGGAGTAAAGCATGTGTGTGGAGTAAAGCATGCACATTTAACATGCTGATAGAAATTTGGTAAGACGGATTTAAGTTTCCCTGCATGAATGTTCCTGGTGTCACGTTCGTCGTACAGAGGAGACCAAAGCGCAGCGTGATTAGAATACATACTTTTTAATGAAGACGAAGAACACTTAACCTCTAGCGTCGAGCAATCCCGTATCCGGGAGCGTAATCATAGCCTCAAGCTCATTACCATAACGCAACGTTTCCTATTCATGAAAATCGCAAATGAAATGAAATAAATATATTGAAACACAAGCTTAGCCTTTTGTCAACAACACTTGTCATCTCAGATTTTCAAAATATGCTTTTCAACCAAAGCTACACAAGCATTTGTGTAAGAGTATTGATAGCCTAGCATAGCATTAAGCCTAGCATTCAGCAGGCAACATTTTCACAAAAACAAGAAAAGTCTTAGTTAGATAGCAAATGTTCATTTTTTCCAAAAATATTATTTGTGTAGACGAAATAGCTCTGTTTTGTTCATCACGTTTGGCTGAGAAAAACACAGGAAAATGCAGTCACTTACAACGCCAAACTTTTTTCCAAATTAGCTCCATAATATCGACAGAAACATGGCAAACGTTGTTTAGAATCAATCCTCAAGGTGTTTTTCACATATCTATTCGATAATCTATCAGTGGTGGCAGTTGCCTTCTCATCAGAAGGAAACTGAAAAATACTGCAGCTGGAGATTACGCAATAATTGCGACGGAGGACACCAAGCGACCACCTGGTAGATGTAGTCTCTTATGGTCAATCTTCCAATGATATGCCTACAAATACGTCACAATGCTGCAGACACCTTGGGGAAAACGTTGAAAACGTAAGCTGACTCCTAGCTCCTTCACAGCCATATAAGGAGTCATTGCCATGAGGCGGTTTCAAAAAATGCGGCACTTCCTGATTGGATTTTTATCTAGGTCTTTTCTGTAACATCAGTTCTGTGGCACTCACAGACAATATCTTTGCAGTTTTGGAAACGTCAGAGTGTTTTCTTTCCAAAGCTGTCAATTATATGCATAGTCGAGCATATTTTCATGACAAAATATCTTGTTTAAAACGGGAACGTTTATTCATCCAAAAATTAAAATAGCGCCCCCTATATCCAAGAAGTTAACAAACTATACAAAAACATCAAACCGAACGTGAAGCTATATAAAACTAGTGCAGACACAGGCAACTAGACATAGACATAGATAATAACCCACCAAATACCCCAAAACCAAAACAATAAAGAAAACAAAGAATACTCAGATCAGGGCGTGACTGTACTCCCCCCCCCACAAAGGTGCGGACTCTGGCCGCAAAACCTAATCTAAAGGGGAGGGTCCGGGTGGGCCTTTTTCACGGCGGCGGCGCGGGTGCAGGACATGGACCTGGAGCGGGGACCCTCGCAGCGGGCCCCGGACTGAAGATCATCGTAGAGGGCGTCACTGGACTGAGGAGCGACTCTGGCAGCTCCGGACAGGAGGGAGATTCCAGCATCGCCGGCGTGACAGGCGGCATCGGCAGCTCCTGGTTGGCTGACAGCTCTGGCAGCTCCTGGCTGGCTGACGGCTCTGGCTGCTCCTGGCTGGCTGACGGCTCTGGCGGCTCCTGGCTGGTTGACGGCTCTGGTGGCTCCTGGCTGGCTGACGGCTCTGGCGGCTCCTCGCTGGCTGTCAGCTCTGGCGGCTCCGGACAGGAGGGAGACTCTGGCGGCTCAGGACAGGAGGGAGACTCTGGCGGCTCCGAACTGGAGGGAGACTCTGGCGGATCCAGACTGTGACCCGCCGTGGTAGGTTCCAGACTGCGATCCGTCGTGTTAGGTTCTGGACTGCGATCCGACGTAGGAGGTTCCGGTCTGCGGTCCAACGTACGAGGTTCCGGTCTACGGCACGTCGTAAGAAGTTCCGGTCTGTTGCCGGACGCTCTGGACTGGTTACTGTTGCCGGACGCTCAGGACTGGGTACTGTTGCCGGACGCTCTGGACTGGGTACTGTTGCCGGACGCTCTGGACTGGCGAGGCGCACTGTAGGTGTGGTGCCGGCACTGGTGGTACTGGGCCGAGGACACGCACCTCAGGGCGAGTGCGGGGAGGAGGAACAGGGAGTATTGGACCCTGGTGGCGCACTGGTAGCCTGGTGCGTGGTGCTGGCACTGGTGGTACCGGGCTGGAGACACGCACCTCAGGGCGAGTGCGGGGAGAAGGAACAGGGCGTACTGGACTGCCGAGTCGCACTATAGGCCTGGTGCGTGGTGCCGGCACTGGAGGTACCGGGCTGGGGACACGTACCTCAGGGCGAGTGCGAGGAGCAGGAACAGGGAGTACTGGACCCTGGAGGCGCACTGGTGGCCTGGTGCGTGGTGCCGGCACTGGTGGTACCGGGCTGGAGACACGCACCTCAGGGCGAGTGCGGGGAGGAGGAACAGGGCGTACAGGGCTCTGGAGACGCACAGGAAGCCTAGTGCGTGGTGTTGGCACTGGTGGTACTGGGCTGGGGACATGCAACGCAGGGTGAGTGCGGGGAGCAGGCACAGGACGTACTGGGCTGTGGATGCGTACTGGAGGTCTGGAGTGTAAAGCTGACACAACCCGTCCTGGCTGGATGCTCATTCTAGCCCGGCCAATGCGAGGAGCTGGAATATAGCGCACTTTAGACACCGTGCGCATCTCTGCATAACACGGTGCCTGACCAATTACACGCTCCCCACGGTAAGCACAAGGAGTTGGCTCAGGTCTCCTACCTGACTTAGCCAATCTCCTCGTGTGCCCCGCAACATTTTTTATTGGGGCTGCCTCTCGGGCTTCCGTGCTATATCTTCGCCATTCCTCCATTCTCCTGTATCCCTCCTCGCACTGTTCCAAAGAATCCCATGCAGACTCTGGCACTCTCCATGGATCGATCGACCAACTCTCAATCTCCTCCCAGGTTGTTACCCATTCGTCCTTCTCCCGGGTCCATTTCTCCATTAAGCGCTGTTCCTCCCAATCACACTGCTTGGTCCTTTTATGGTGGGTTATTCTGTCACGTTCGTCGTACGGAGGACACCAAAGCGCAGCGTGATTAGAATACATACTTTTTAATGAAGACGAAGAACACTTAACAAACTATACAAAAACAACAAACCGAACGTGAAGCTATATAAAACTAGTGCAGACACAGGCAACCAGACATAGATAATAACCCACCAAATACCCAAAGAACATGGCTGCCTAAATATGGTTCCCAATCAGAGACAACGATAAACACCTGCCTCTAATTGAGAACCAATCTAGGCAACCATAGACATATATATACACCTAGATCAGGGGTGTCAAAGTCAAATGGACGGAGGGCCAAATAAAAAAATCAGCTACAAGACGAGGGCCGGACTGTTCGAATGTTCATTGAAAAATTTTTAAATGACGCATATAGTCTAGTGAACCTAATTGAACCTACTGAAAACCTAACAAATATATTACAATATGATCAGATAAATAAAGCAATATTTTCTTATGGCTCTGTCAGTAATCTTTAATTTTCAACAGACACAAAAGACACATTTCCTTTATATAAATATCCCCATAACATGAACATTAAATGAAAGAAACCGGTATTCAAGGCACCATCAGTAGACTATATTTTCTATTTTAGCAAAAGTGGGCTAAATTTACTTCAAAGAAAAAACAATAATAGCAATTTTCTATCATCCACTCAACTGAAATATTTTTAAAATATAATTGGATTGAAATACAAAAAAATAAAGTGCAAAAATCTATTAATCAAAAACAACACTTTGTTTAAGGAGAAGTAACATGCAGTGAAAACAAATATTAAATTTTAACTTTTAAACTTGAACTGAGTAAAAACTCTAAATATGTGATTGCACAGTAATGTTCACTTGTTTGAGGTTGAGGGTGATACTTGGTGGTGTCCCATCTTTTCCACAAGTTCATCAATGTTCGGGGTAAGGCTCTGAGCTGAAGAAATCCTCAGAATTGAGTGGAGGTGTTCAGCAGTAAGTCGACTTCTGTGTGATGTTTTGTTCAGGTTCATCAAAGAAAACAGTTGTTCACACAGGTATGTGCTGCCAAACATAGACAACGTTTGAGCAGCCTGGATGCGCAGCTGGGGCATTGTGCCGGGGAGGAAACGGGCGAACTCCGCAGCACCCACTGCCGCATATTTTGCCCTCAGTGCATCATTGCATTGGAGGTCAATCAACTCCATTTGGAGGTTTGGTGGTGAGCTTTCCACGTCAACAGCAAATGGGTTACCGAGCAGTTCCAACCTGCTTTTTTGTGCTTCAAAGTCAGCAAATCGGCGTCGAAAGTCAGCGGCAAGCATACCTATTTTATCAGCCAACTGTGTGCTCGGGAACGCACTGGTAGAGAGCTTCTCTTTCATGGTCTGGCAGCTGGGAAAGTGGCTCAAATTTTCTTTCCGCATCTGCGTCTCCCACAGAGTCAGTTTGGTTTTAAATGCCTTCACTGTACTGTACATATCAGAGATGACACGATCCCGACCCTGCAGCTGCAAGTTTATTGCATTCAGATGACTCGTAATGTCACACAGAAAAGCCATTTCACACAGAAACATTTCGTCTCGGAGTTGTGTTGTGTCTTTCCCTTTGCTGTCCAAGAATAGACAAATCTCCTCACGAAGCTCGAAACATCTTTGAAGCACCTTTCCCTGGCTTAGCCATCGCACCTCTGTGTGATAAGGCAAATCACCATGCTCCGTTTCTAACTCCGTCAGAAATGCCTTGAACTGGCGGTGATTCAAACCTTTGGCTCTGATAAAGTTAACTGTGCGCGTGATGATGCTCATTACATGCTCCATTTTCAAGGCTTTACCGCACAACGCTTCCTGGTGTATGATACAATGATAAGCTGTCAGCTCACCTGTCGCGTTTTCCTCTTGCATCTTTTCCCGTATCTTCGCCACCAGTCCGCTCCTGTGTCCACACATCGCAGGTGCTCCGTCGGTTGTCAAACCCACGAGTTTTTCCCAAGGCAGCTCCATCTCATTTACACATCTTGACACCTCTTCATACAAATCATGCCCCGTAGTTGTGCCATGCATAGGACGTAAAGCCAAAAACTCCTCTGTCACGCTTAGGCTGGAGTCCACTCCGCGGATGAAAATTGACAACTGGGCAATGTCAGAAATGTCGGTGCTCTCATCCACAGCCAAGGAATATGCAATAAAATCTTTTCCCTTTTTCACAAGCTGCTCTTTTAGATTGATGGACAACTGGTCTACTCTCTCGGCAATGGTGTTTCTGCTCAGACTCACATTTAAAAAGAGTTGCCTTTTTTCTGGGCAAACTTCGTCACAAACTTTAATCATGCAGTTTTTGATGAAATCCCCCTCCGTAAATGGCCGGGCTGATTTAGCGATCTCTTCTGCCAAAATAAAACTGGCCTTGACAGCAGCCTGGCCTTGTGATTTGGCTTTTTTGAACAGAGCCTGTCGAGATTTGAGGCCTCGTTTTAATTCCTCTGCCTTTTGTAGCCTTTGTTCCATGTCCATATTCTTGTTTTTGTCCGCGTGTTTCGTTTCATAATGTCGTCTCAGATTATACTCTTTCAGTACCGCCACACTTTCTCCACACAGAAGACACACAGGTTTTCCAGCTACCTTCGTGAACATATACTCCGACTCCCACCTTGTTTGAAACCCCCGGTTCTCAGTATCCACCTTCCGTTTTGCCATTTTTGATGGGTATCTGAAAGTTAATTTTACTGTGATGCTGACGACTGCTGTGCCAATAAATATTGAAATGAAGCAGCCTACTGCTCGGTGCGTCACCTTTGCATTGTGGGAAATGTAGTATTGGTGCGTGTAAAAGATCTGCGGGCTGCCGGCTTGCTGCGGGCCGGTTCTAATAATAAATCAAGATCATCCCAGGGGCCGTAAAAAACCTTCTTGCGGGCCGGATGTGGCCCGCGGGCCTTGACTCTGACATATGTGACCTAGATGATAAACAACCCCATAAACCTACAAAACCCATAGACAGTGCAAAAAACACATACATCACCCATGTCACACCCTGACCTAACCAAAACAATAAAGAAAACAAAGAATACTCAGGTCAGGGCGTGACACCCGGCTACTTTGAGCTGCTCTGTGTGAGCATTTTCCTGTTTGCTTATGGCGAAATACAGCTCATTCAGTGCTGTCTTAGTGCCAGCATCAGTTTGTGGTGGTATGTAGACAGCTACGAAAAATACAGATGAAAACTCTCTAGGTAAATAGTGTGGTCTACAGCTTATCATGAGATACTCTACCTCAGGCGAGCAAAACCTCGAGACCTCCTTAGATATCGTGCACCAGCTGTTATTTACAAAAATACATAGTCTGCCACCCCTTGTCTTACCGCTGTTCTGTCCTGCCGATACAGGGTATAACCGGCCAGCTGTATGTTGATAATGTCATCGTTCAGCCATGACTCTGTTTTGAATGTCCCGTTGGTAGTTTATCTTCCGCTTAGGTCATCGATTTTAAAGCAGTATATATCATTCATGTCGGGCTCGTTAAAGGAAAAAATGATTCTGCCAGTCCGTGGTGAGTAATCGCAGCCCAGAAGTTATTTTCGGTCATAAGAGATGGTAGAAGTAACATTATGTACAAAATAAGTAAAAAAACAAGTTACAAACAACGCAAACACAATTGGTTAGGAATACGTAAAACGTCAGTCTTGTTTCCAGTGCCATTTTGGAGTTAAACTGTTGACAAATACCTCCGGATCCATTCACCAGTGAAGTAGGTCAGAAAATAACCTAACTGTTATTTTTTAATGATGTGCTGAGAAATGTTGTCAAGCGATGCGGTCACAGAGTAATGTCCGTGTGGGCAAAAAAACAGACTGTTTCAGATAACCCTCATATCACATCTTGTCTGCCTATCTCTGTCCCTTCATTGGTTAAAGAGGATAGCGACTTTGAATCATTTGAGCAAAGATGTTTTGGTGACAATTTCAATGAGAGATGAAGGGCTAGACAAACACTCTGGGGCTAATGTTAGCATAGCCTTCACTTCACGCTAGAGTTACGATGCCAACTGGATTCTGCTTGGTTTTTTGAAAACCACGGCTGCGGAAAACAAGCAGACGGAGGAGACAAGGACTGATGGAGATGTCTTTGGACTACTCAGCTAATTAGATTATAATCTCAATCGATCACAAAACTAAACCCAAGGTAGCACTCAGTAACTTTAGCTTTCAGTAACTGCATATGTACCAAGATGTTCAACTAAACCTAAACCTAGCTTTCATAGACGATTTTCAATTGTTTTCAATTATTGGTGGATTTATATGCTTATTGAAATGGTCATTCCTTTTTAGTATCGCTCCCATGGATATCTCATCCCACTCCTCAATTGACGTCTTTGGAGTCTTCAGCTAATTACATTATAATCTCAATCAATCACAAAACTAAAAGGTAGCGTTCAGTAACTCTAGCTTTCATAGACAATTTTTATGGTCAATTGCTGGTGGTTTTTAAACTGATAGAAATAGGTGGCTGTTTGAATGACTTGTGTTTGATACCTTCTAAGTGACTGACACAGGTGTTGTCTCAGTGTCAATATGACAGGGGAAATTAGTTTAAGGTGGCGCCAGCAACAGTCGCTCTGTCTCTCTCGCTATTGCTCTTTTTCCTCCCTATCTCTCACTCGGGCTCACACTCTCTCTCTCTCTCTCTCTCCCCCTCTTTCACCCCCACTGCTCTCTCCCTCTCTGTCGTTCCCCTCTCCTTCTCCGCCTTCTGACAAATGTGAATACATTATCTTGGTTATGAAACACACATTCTCATGATTTAATTAAAGCCCGTCTTCTCTGTGTGCAGCTCCACGCGCTCCCTCGCCTAGCCAGCACCCAGTGGCAGCTGACTGATTCCCCTGCCTTAATGGCCTCTTCCCTGGTTTAATGAGGGCCTCTCTCTGGCCCCGGCTGGATCCTCTCATTAGGAGACAGAGGCCCTACCAGGGGCCCCACGCGCCACAGGGACCACATATAATTCCATACACATATCGTCACGACACTGAGCTGCCAATCAGTGTCTCTCCTCACACAGATACTGTGTGTGAATCTGTAATGATACAGAGAGGTTAGGAAAGGTTAAATGCAGCTAAATGGACAAAAAGGATGGCTCACTAAGTGTATGGTGTTTAATCAATGATGCATGATTCAACACGGTTCAGCGCATATGTATAATGCTAACGTGTGGGATGTAAAGTGCTCATAATTCCCGTCTGCATGCCCTGCTCTTGTTTTCAGAATCGAGGTGAACCCTTTAAACCCTTTACTACAGATTGAAGTTGAACCGACATCAGACGTGAGTCCCCCATCTGATGGCATTGTATGATTTCTTTCTGAATAAGATCTGTGTAGCCTTTGTCATGTCTGTTATAGTTTGGCATGCTGACGCTCCTGTTGGTAATCCTCTGCAACCCCACAACAAGGCTGTCCATTTTCACTGTTTCAATTTAATTGAATTTGATTTTATTTTAATATACAGTAGAGGCCAGAGGACAGCACATTCAATAATTATTATAAAACACTTATTGTTGACCTGGATGGAAATTAGTTTCACTCTTCCTCTCCTGAGCAGAATGAGGAGGGCAACGATGAGGCGGAGTACTCGGAGGATGAGTTTGAGGAGATGAACCTGTCTCTGCTGTCAGCCCGTAACTTCCCCCGTAAAGCCAGCCAGACCTCCATCTTTCTCCAGGAGTGGGACATCCCCTTCGAACAGCTAGAGATAGGGGAGCTCATCGGGAAAGGTAATAGACAGACTTAAATAATCAGCCTCTGACAAGATCAGCAGACTCCATCACCATCATCTGACCAGCTCTCTCCGCTCAAGCCAGGAACTGACCATTTCCATCTTCGGAGGATGCAGCTTTCAAAGACTTGGCCTCTATTGGTTGACTTGTCATGATATATTGCTTGCATCTTTTTTTGTTCTTGAAGTGCTTAGCGATTCTATGAAAAGCGCTATAGAATGTATTGTATTATTATTATTAATACAATACTGTTAGAGCGCTGGCCTATGCTCTAACACTTAAAAGGCATTAAAAACAGACAGAAGTAAAATGTGCCAAAATGCTTAATTAATTGTAAAACGGCAGGATAAACCAAGTAAACAAGTAACTGATGGCTAAAACTGTGGCTCACCTTACACACACAAGGATTTCTCAAACAATGACACACCTGCTGTTAAAAGCAGTTCCTTCAATAATTAGGTCAGAGGGACCACACCTGTGTTCAAACAGCCGCACAACGAGCAAGCCTATCAGGATACAGAACCAATTAACAGGGAAGAGGTACAATTGACATTGTAGCTATAGTATTGCCTGGAATGATAAATGGTTCAAATGAAAGGGATTTTGCATTCAACTTGTTTTACATTAATTGAAATAATGTCAATACGATACAATACCATGCAATACCATACAATAAAATTGTATTAGTCCAACTCTTACAGTGGAAATTGGTCCACCCAATTGATCCACCCCCCTGAAAACGGCAGCCCTCCAGTCACCAATTCAGACCCCACTTTTTAGTGTCAGACTTGAAACCTCTGTGGCGGAAGAATCAGAATTAGTTGTGTAACATAGATAATAAAGATGTCTTATCTGCATAATATGCTTATGTAATATACTTGTTATTTGAATGTATCCCTTTGGACTCTGGTGTTGGCAGTTGCACTTCTTCCCTCAGCTGGGGAACAGTCACTTGGGGCCCAGAGAGGGGAGAGGTCAGGCTTGTATTTCACATGTCCCTGGTGCTATGCAGAATATCAGAAAGGGAAGAGGACAGGATGGAACATTGTCTTCATATGTGAATGAGTCTACCTATTCTTAAACCATGTGAAGGGATGGTGTGATTAATGGGGAACCAATTACTTGTCTCCACAATGTCTGTGCGCCAGTCACTCCATCCCTTAGCATTGGGGGATGTGTGTGGTAGTGTATGTCATCTCTGGTGTTGCACTTATCCTGGGTGAGTGTATGACCTAGAGGCTCACTCCCCTCAGTGAGCTTGTCCAGGAGTGGGGTCAAGAAGGGGTTTTTACTTGAGATGGGAGTATCTGGAGTTGACAATTGATTTATGCCATTGGATGAGTTTGTGTTTTTGTGCTATGAAGTACCAGGAATGAGATTGGAACCTCATTTTAGGGACCAAACTGAATGATAATTTATAGCGAATGCTATCTGGCTATAGGATACTCCTTTCTCATTTAAAGTCTCACCTTGTGACCCGTTCAAAACATCTGTGGTTTGTTATGTCGATTAGGGGGTGGATCTTGGCTTTAAAAGACCTTTGTACTCTTGTCTCGCAGCTTTTCAACGAATCAGAGACACTGATTTGTCGACAAGCCATTGCTATTGCAAAGCTCTTACTATTAAAGATTTAGTTTACGTATAACTCTGACTTGTGTGATAAGTTTGTCTCTCCTCATTTGATAGTAAAGAAATTAACCACCACACCTCTCTAACCTCTAAGTTACAGTACCTTCTGCCCTCTTCAGGTCGCTTCGGCCAAGTTTTCCACGGGCGCTGGCATGGTGAGGTGGCCATCCGCCTCATCGACATCGAGCGTGATAATGAGGACCAGCTCAAGGCCTTCAAGAGGGAGGTGATGGCCTACCGAAACACTCGGCACGAGAATGTGGTCCTCTTCATGGGCGCCTGCATGAGCCCTCCACACCTGGCCATCATCACCAGGTGAGTGATGATGTTTGTAATTCCTGAGCTCTGTTCCAACATGGAATACAGCCAACTGAAGACTTAATCAGCAAGCATGTTGTTACGTGTGCTCTTCAAGTACAGGAGGGGCATTGGATCAGACAACCCTGTAATAAATATGCTTGACAGCTTAGGAGTGGCAATACAATAATTCACGTATTTTGTGTTTATTACCAGCAGCTGTTCTTGCAGTATAGGAAAGGAGCCCAACCCTTTTCCCGTCAACATAACCCCCTCCTTAAATTCACCTATCCTGCCCCTGATCCCCTTGTGTTCATCTCATAGAGTTGTGAAGTGGAATACTAATCGCAATATCAAAATCCCTGCAAAGCTATTGTAAAATAGTTTAGCTCTGTAGAAAAAAGACAATACATACACTTACTATGTAACGTAGATGCTGGGAGTCGAGAAGCAAGTGGTAAGTTTAATATAAGAGTTGGAATGATACATAACATGGAATGATACAACATAGGAGTAGTGTCTAGACAAGAACAAACAGAAATCCGACTGCCTGGGGAAGGAACATAAGGGAGTGTCAGATAAAGTGGAGGTTATGGAGTCCAGGTGTGCTTGATGATGAAGCGCAGGTGCGCGTAATGATGAAAGCCATCATTCCCAGGACCGGTGGTTAGTAAACCTGCAACGTTGAACACCAGAGGGGAGGACTTGACAGTCTAGCCTCCCCCCCCCCCCCCCACCACCACCACCACCACATGAGGCCACAAGATGACGGTGGCCAAAGGGACAGCCCTGAGGATGTGGAGTGGGCTGGTCCAGGCGGCAAAGATGGAAATCATGAATGATGTTGGGATCCAGAATGTCCTCCACCGAAACCCAACACTGCTCCTCTGGGCCGTACCCCTCCCAGTCTACCAGGTATTGAAGCCGACCCCCAGTAGGGATCTGACGGCACAGGCAGGAGCACCCTCGACATTCCAGGGTGGGTGTGGTGTGGGACGGCATCAGCCAGGGGACCAGGAACCACCCGCCTTAGAAGGGAGACATGAAAAGAAGGTGAGATACGGTAGTCACTGGGAAGCTGTAACCTATACGTCAACTCGTTGACCCTACGGTGAACTTTGAGCGGCCCCACAAACCGGGGGCTCAGCTTCTTGCAGAGCAACCGGAGTGGGAGGTTCCTGGTAGAGAGCCAGCCGCGATCCCCAGGATGGAACACTGGAGTCTCACTGCGGTGGCGGTCTGCCTGCTCCTTATGATGGCGAACGGCGCGCCTCGCACAACACTTCTTCTGTGCGCCTGAACCCCTCATCAACCGCAGGAGTGTCGGTCTGGCCCAGGGTCCATGGAGCCAGAGCTGGCTGAAAACCCAGAACGCTCTGGAAGGGTGTCAGCCCGGTGGAGGAGTGACGTAACGAATTCTGGGCATACTCCGCCCATGGAAGTAATTGGGCCCACTTTCCCTGCCGGTTCTGGCAGTAACTCCTCAGGAAACTCCCCAGCTCCTGGTTCATCCTCTCCGGAAAAACAGCTGGAATAGTGCCTCAGTGACCTGGACAGCAGTAGGGAGACTAGAGAGAGGAATAAAACGACAGGATTTAGAAAATTGTCAGAGAAGGGGAGATCAGTGACAAAGTCAATGGATAGATGAGACCAGGGATCCCGATGCATGGGAAGGGGAAGGACTTTCCCTGTTGAAGCGTGTCAAGGAGACTTCGTTTGGGCAAACACAGAACAGGAATTGACGTAGCGAGTAATATCCTGCTCCAAGGTGGGCCATCAATACTTCTCGGAGAGTGATTGTATAGTACGGGTGATCCCAGGATTTCCAGCAACGATAGCTATTTGTGCCAAATCAACAGGCACTCCCTTATCCCTGTGGGAATGTAGATGCGCACAGGAGGACAGGTAGTGGGAGCGGGTTCCTTCTCCAGAGACTGCCGACTGTCCACATTTACATCCCAGACCACAGTGGCTACAACATGAGAGGGAATGGGAAAACAGGTCCTCTGGCATTCGGGTGACCAGTCCGTGATCCTCATCCTTGACCCCACCTTGAGATGGTGGGGTTATGGCGTTGGAGCCATGGGAGACTGAGGATGATCTTGTGAGCTGGTGCATTAGTGATGAAGAAGGGGATGTTTTCCTGATGACTGGACTCCATGGTGAGGTTAAAGGGTGTGGTGATGGTTCCGGATCCTAGTGGCCGATTGCCAAGGGCTTGCACCGGAAACGGAGAGCGGGCATGAGGGAATGTTCAGAGAGGAGGCAGGCTCTGGTCATCCTGCCGTAGTTGGAGTAGGCGCTCACCCCCATCTCTGCCCTCCTGTGGAAAGTCATAAATACCTCTGAACAGTGCCATGAACCCCTCATACAAAGCCAGCTCCTCCTCTCCTCTCTCCCAGATGGCCATAGCCCACTCCAACACCCACCCAGTCAGCAGATAATTTTCTGTGGCAACCTTGGACCTCTCAATGGTGGGGGCTCCCATCTGATGAGCAAAATAGAGGGAGCACTGGAGTCGGAAGCGACGGCATTTAGATTTCGGTTTCAGTTATATTTATCCGGGAGGGACAAACGGGCATTGCTGACCTGAGGGGGCTGCTGAATGGACTGATGTGCTGGCTCGCTGGGTCGACTGGTGGAAGAGTATCCTCCGCTAGTGGAAGGCAACACCTCTCAGGCATGTTCGAGACGTTGTAGACTGCAAAGAACCTCTTCCATGGCCATCCCCAGTTGAGCCAGCTGGTCGTGGTGTTTACAAAGTAGGTATCCCTGTTCATCGACCGTCTGGGAGATGTCCTGATTTCCTGCTGCTTCCATTTGGTGAGGCTGTATTCTGTAATGTAGACGCCGGGAGTCGAGAAGCAGGTGATAAGTTGAATATAACAGTTAACATGGAACGATACAACGTATTGCCCGGGCAAGGAACATAAGGGATTGTCATATAAAGGGGAGGTAATGAGTGAGGTAATGGAGTCCAGGTGTGCTTGATGATGAAGCGCAGGTGCACATAATGATGACAGCCAGGTGAGCGTAATGATGATTCCCAGAACCGGTGGTTAGTAAACCGGCAACGTCAAATGCTGCAGGGGATGAGCGGGAGTAGACGTGACATACTAATTGATTTAGCTATTGTACAGTGTCATCTTTCCCTCGATCCTGACTAGTCTCCCAGTCCCTGCCGCTGGAAAACATCCCCACAGCATGATGCTGCCACCACCATGCTTCACCGTAGGGATGTTATTAACCAGTGGTGCCCGGTTTCCTCCAGACGTGACGCTTGGCATTCAGGCCAAAGAGTTCAATCTTGGTTTCATCAGACCAGAGAATCTTGTTTCTCATGGTCTGAGAGTCCTTTAGGTGCCTTTTGGCAAAGTCCAAGCGGGCCATCATGTGCCTTTTACTGAGGACTTGCTTCCGTCTACAATAAAGGCCTGATTGGTGGAGTGCTGCGGAGATGGTTGTCCTTCTGGAAGGTTCTCCCATCTCCACAGATGAACTCTGGAGCTCTGTCAGAGTGGCCATCGGGTTCTTCGTCACCTCCCTGACCAAGGCCGTTCTCCCCCGATTGTTCAGTTTGGCAGGGCGGCCAGAGCTAGGAAGAGTCTTGGTGGTTCCAAACTTCTTCCATTTAAGAATGATGGAGGCCACTGTGTTCTTGGGGGACCTTCAATTCTGCAAAATTGGGGTACCCATCCCTAGATCTGTGCCTCAACACAATCCTGTCTCTGAGCACTTCGGACAATTCCTTTGACCTAATGGCTTTGTTTTTGCTCTGATATGCACTGCCAACTGTGGGACCTTATATAGACAGATGTGTGCCTTTCCAAATCATCTCCATTCAATTGAATTTACCACAGGTGGACTCCAATCAACTTGTTGAAACATCTCAAGGGTGATCAATGGAAACAGGACACACATGAGCTCATTTTTGAGTCTCAAGGGTCTGAATACGTATGTAAATAGGGTATATCTGTTTCTTATTTGTAAAACAAATTCAAAAAAACGGTTTTTGCTTTGTTATTATGGGCTTTTATGTGTAGAAAGATGAGGAAAAAATGTATTTCAGCAATTTTAGAATAAGGCTGTAACATAACAATGTTGAAAAATTCAAGGGGTCTGAATAATTTCCAAATGCACTCTATGTACCCTGAGTGACCCAGCCTTTGTTACCCTGGGTCCCAGCAGTGTTCAGAGACTCTCTCAACAAGGGTGTCTTGGTGGATCCATTATACATCACACAAGGCTCCATTCTCTTCTGGAGAACTTTCGTGTGTCTGGACTGGGAAGTGGGTGACATGGCTGTGTCAATGAAGCAAAAGGCACTGCAGGGATGTGGTTTGCACACCCCTTGCTCGATCCCTCACTCTCTCCCTACTCCCTCCCTGTGTGTGTCCGGGCTGTGCTGTCTGGCTGGTTGATTTGAAGTGCACTGGGTTGACCTCACTCAGATGTGCAGTGATTCTCGATGGCCCTCGCATCTTGTGTAGAGATCTGTGCTTACACAAAGAGTTGCCTTTCTGAATGGTCTACAAACTCCTCTGAATACTTTTCTAGAGGGACATGTTGGTTTTATTATAGGTTTAATAGCATGGTATTGTTTGTCATTTATCATGTATCAGGGTCCTCCAAGAAACTTGATGATTCATCTCAGGGTGTTTACTGTATGTGGCAGAGAATTTGTATGAATAAAATATGAAATGTTTGTGGCTGTCTAAGAAAAGATACAGACGATGTTGCGGCTAAGAAAATTAATGTATGTTAAGGTAAAGGGGCAATCCAAAATTCCTCACAAGTAGAACTGCATACTTTCAAGTGAAGCAGTTCAATTGATAATCATTCTGTTTAGTTAAGTCATAGCAGAAACATCTGAAACATTCCCTCGTCCAGACATGGCACTGTTGTGGTGTAGTACAGTGTTCACTACTATGAAAATTCCTTCTGGGTGTGGTATTATTCTCAAACAAGACTGAAATTAAGAATACATTAATCTGTACCTTTAGACTATACGGTTCTGCAAAAATATGATTCTGGGATAATTGGCTTTAAAGTTCCGAACCCTCATTGGTTTGAATGTTGTTAGGAATTTATATATATATATATATTTTTACTTAACTACATGAATTTGAGTATTTAGAGCAGTGGTCACTAATCTTTTCTGAGTCAATATCACTTTCACAGTCAAAAAGCAAACTGAGATCTACCGCCCGGTTACATTTTTTATAAACATGACTTAAAAAATGTAACATTAACTTAATAAAAACTGTTCTGTATGAATGAGGTTGGGCAGTAGGCCTAATACATTATCACAGCATGTTGCCTATATGCCTGGCCTGCCAATATTGTTATTCTCAGACCATATTATATTTCAAAACTCAAAGCTTTGATAACAAAATAGATCAGTTGGTGTAGCACTTGTGAGGTACTGCTGAACATGAATGGAATGGAAATAATTCGCTTTTTTATTTTACTGGACTGAAGGTACTTGTATCTGGCCAATGTTGAATGTTTATAATTTTAAGCTTGGAAAAGAGACCCTTAAACCCAGACTTGGGACCACACAACCACTCCACTGAATAGCACGCTAGTGATTGCTTTGCAATGCTTGAAGTTAGACACTGATTCCTTCCAACCACTCATTGTTGAATTTGCGATTTCCAACTTGTTGTGTAATGTTTATGTCCAATGGCCGATAAGCACCGATACGTTTTATCTATAATTTCTCTTCATTATTTGTGACTCACCACCTGGATTCGGGCTTATGTAGCAATATTTGAATTTCTGTGTCTTACATTGGATAAAAGTCGAGACTCAAAGCTACAAATTAGTAGATCAAACACTGCATTTGAGGAAACAATTGGAAAGTAATTCTGCTTTGAAAATAGATCCATTTGTAAACTCAGTTTTGGAGAAAACCGTCTTTCAATGTTTTGGTACTACAATTGGAGAGCCCTTCACTGTCTCCACCCATTCTGCATTGTTCACACCCTCTTAAGCCTTAGCCCCACCCATCTCTTTAAGGGCTGTTCCAACCGTTCTGTACTAACTTGCCAGCTACTTCCAGACATCTAAGAGAGAGAGAACAGCTCACTAAGCATTACATGCCCTATCGCTCTATCTGTGGTTTCGCGTTCAGAGCGCACACTGGACGCTCTGGCCAATAAGTAGGGTTGTTCTGAAAGCTCTGACCTCACAACTACAGTCAAGCACCCAAGCTAACATTACTTCCAGACACATAATGAGAGAACACCCCACTCTGACCATTTTACTCACCCTAGCAGTACTGGTTACACGGAACCCAAACCAGCTGCGCGTGTGCGCCATCGTGCGCTATCGTGCATACATTTATTTTGTCCCCCTACTCCAAAAGCGATCACGACACGCAGGTTAAAGTATCAAAACAAACTCTGAACCAATGACATTAATTTGGGGACAGGTTGAAAAGCATTAAACATGTTTGGCAATTTAGCTAGTTAGCTTGCACTTGCTAGCTAATTTGTCCTATTTAGCTAGCTTGCTGTTGCTAGCTAATTTGTCCTGGGATATAAACATTGAGTTATTACTTATTTATTTATTTTAACTCTGTTTATTAAGTTTTACACACACACATACACAGACAAAACAACACAAAGCAATATAAATAATATACTCAACTAGGAAAAATACAAATAATACATTTAAAAAAATAGCTTTAAATATACCATACATTAGACAAGTAGGCAGAAGGCTACAGAGGTTAAAGGGAAATCTATAGTACAGGGACAGAGCAAACACCTCACCATTGTTCCTGTAAACACTCAAGGGATAGGGGTGGAGAAATGCAACCACTCACAGACAGTCATGGCCACAGACCGACCATCCACTGGACCAAAAAGAAAAAGTTTACAATGCTTTAAAATAAAAAAATGAATAATAATAATTTTATGTAGGCGTGAACAAAATTTAAAATAACTGGGAAAAATAAGCTCACACCATAGTCTCTGCCCGGGCAAGATGAACAAGGTATCCGCAGGTCACAATCAATAAGCACATCAACCTTATCCCCCAGAAAAAACACAACGAAATGCTCATCCAACCCTTAAATCACAGGGGGGTCAAATACAGACTTATTTTGGTTTTAATAAGAATGCCATCAGAAGATGGACTGTTTAAAGTAAGACCGGAATGGAGCCCAAGCCTCATTAAACAGTTTGGGGTTCCCACGTGAATTGAATTAAAAAATATCTAGTTTCAGAGAGCACAACACATCTCTCCCCCAATATTTATAAGATGGGGGAGCTGCCATCTTCCAGCTCTGTATTATTAGCCGTCTAGCTAAAAGAGTTGTATAAGCAACAGTGTCTGACTGGATTCTTGACAGGGGGGTACCTATGGGCAGTACTCCAAAAAGGTCTGTAAGGGGAGACGGATCTATATCAGTGTCATATATATCAGAGAAACATTTAAATATTAATTCCCAGATGACAGCCCCAAAACATATGCAACAGTGTGGCTGGTTCCATTTTACATCTGACACATGTAGGATCAAAATCAGAGAATATTGTTCCAAGTTTGGCCCCAGACCAGTGGATACGGTGAACCACCCTGAATTGAATGAGGCTGTGTTTAGTGCTAAAAGGGGACGAATGCACCCTGTGCAGCACGGATTCCCAGGTGTCTTCCCCAAGTTCCTCCCCCAAATCCTTTTCCCATCGAGTCTTTAAAGGCACCAAAGAAGGGTTCTGTAAGTCATAAATGATTCCATATACATCTGAAATTGCGGCCCTAGGAAGCTTGTTCAGCTCCAAGATGCTCTCTATAGCTGTATTCGCAGGCCTATGGGGAAATTCAGGTGTGTTAGCTCTGACAAAGTTCCTAGTCTGGAGATTTCGGAAAAAGTGGGATTGAGGGAGGTTGAAATTTTCCTGTAGCTGAGCAAAAGAGGCAAATGTATCATCAAAGAATAATTGGGCTAGTGAGGAGAGGCCTAGTGATTGCCAGATGCCAAAAGCCCCATCATTCAAAGATGGAGGAAATCAAATGTTCTGATTGATTGGGCCTGATAGAGAAAAGCCTCGGAGGCTAAAGGCTAAACGGAACTGATTCCAAATTTTAAGAGACTGCTTTACAATTGGGTCGACACACATTTTGCCTAGGGACACTGGGAGAGACGAGCACAACACAGAAGAAAGTGCAGGTTTACACGATTCAGACTCCATCTGGACCCAGAGTGGTCTAGGGCCAGTAGGATCAGTCTGCAGCCATTACAGAAGGGCTCTGAAATTTGCAGCCCAATAGTATGTCTGAATATTTGGTAGAGCTAAACACCCCAATGACTTAGGCTTCTGTAAATGTTTTCTACCAATCTGTGGTACCTTGCCATCCCAAATAAAATGCATGAATGTTTGATCCAGTGAAATAAAAACAAGATTTTGGAATAAAAATGGGTAAACATTGAAATAAATATAAAAATTTGGGCAACACACTCATTTTAATGACATTAATCCTTCCGATAAGAGAAAGAGGTAGCGAATTCCAAAAAGTAAAAGATTGTTTCAAACTGTCTGCTAGAGCAACAAAGTTTCCTGAAACAAATGTGAATATTTCCTTGTCACTTTAACTCCCAAGTAGGTGAATTGATCCCGGACAATCCTAAACTGAGAACTTGTAAAAGAGCACTTTAAAGCAGCCTTGTTTACAGGAAAAAGCTCACTCTTGCCTAGATTCAGCTTGTACCCTGAGATTGATCCAAACTCTTTAAGAACAGATAAGGCACGTGGCAATGAGGTATCAGGGTTAGAGATAAACAAAAGGAGGTCGTCAGCATATAGCGAGACTTTCTGTTCTAAACCCGTCCTGATTATTTCTTGAATGGCATCATTAGAGCGTAGTGCAATGGCGAGAGGCTCGATTGCCAAAGGGGGAGAGTGGACAACCCTGTCTGGATCCGCGGTGCAAGGGAAAATAGTCAGAGGACAAGTTGTTAGTCCGTACCGAAGCCATGGAGGGAAAATAAAGAATCTTTATCTACGCAATGAATTTGGCCAAAGGAAAATCTATAAAGGGCAGCTGTTAGGTACTCCCACTCAACGCGGTCAAACGCTTTTTCCGCATCAAGTGAGACCACCACCTCCGGGTCCTCCGACGCTGTGGAGTACAGTACATTCATAAGGCGCCTAATATTGACCACGCGCAATGAGACTGAGGATTTCTGCCAGACCACCCACTCAAAGAGCTATTATGAGCCCCTCCTTTATAGTAGATTCATACAACCAGAATCTAAAGATGGTTACATCTTGTGGAAGCCCTAGGAAGTGCATAAACATCCATATCTAAGCTGGACTTCAAATGGCACTGTTTTCAAAATCGAGGTCTCACTTCCTGTTTGGATTTCTTCTCAGGTTTTTGTCTGCCATATGAGTTCTGTTATACTCACAGACATAATTCAAACAGTTTTAGAAACTTCAGAGTGTTTTCTATCCACCAGTAATAATAATATGCATATATTCCCATCTGGGAAAGAGTAGGAGGCAGTTTACTCTGGGCACGCCTTTCATCCAAAAGTGAAAATGCTGCCCCCTAGCCCCAAAAGGTTTTAAACTGCTCCATTCAACTGTTTAAGAGCTACTCGATCTCTCTGCCCAACAGATTATATTTAGGTTATATGTGTGCAGTGCGCGCAATTAAATAATCAACATAACTAAAGAACATTTTCTTTTAGAAAAAAAGAAGTTAAGCATAATTACTGTATTTTTTTCACTGGCCCCAAGCACGCTACTGACTGGGATGATCCACTGGATTTGCATGATTTGAAACTGCATTAGCTCTTTAGCTAAATCATACAGGCATATCTCTAGGAGCTTTCAGGGAAGTTTACTCATCAGCGAACCACCAACACTCGCAAACAATAGTTAAGAGGACTCAAAGTCAAAGTGTATGCTTTGCTTTGTACAAAAACACAGTCATCCACGGCAGATGTAGGGTTAGACATTTGCTCTGTACTGTACGTCCATCACCAAAATGGAAATTATAGCATGTTCTTCACAATTGTTCATTTGCAAATGATTCCAGGAGAGTAACATGTTTGGGATTACACCTCATATATGGAATACCCCTATTATATGTGGCTATGGAGGAAAATGATCTCTGCTGTGGTTTACATGTGCAAACTGAATAATTAATTTATGTGCTTTGTTCTTCTTAAATACATGTCATCATGAATAAAAAAGGACATTGAACGACTAATAATGGGAATTAGAATACAATATCATACAGATACCATGTCATGTTGTCTAAAGTATAAGACCGGGCGTAGGCCAAACATGGCTCATAAGGTTTTGACTGCTTGCCTAGAAATGTGGATACAAATGATCGATCTATCGTTCTCTGAAGTCCTGAGTGCTAGAAATGAGCGAGTGCATGAAATCAAAGTAAATGACAATGTCAGAGGAATACTGGTATTTCTTAGTCATAGCTAGCCGAGCTTGCTCTTATTATAGCTTGCGGAACAGGAGTCTTAATTATTCTATTCAGGCCCATTACCCCAGAAAGCATCAGGAAAAACATTTAAAAAATGTAACCTGAATGAGGTAGAAATTGGCTCATACCAGGTGGGGATGCAGGTTTCGTCAGTGATTTGGAAAATATAAATATTGATTGTTTGTGTTTGATTCTTCGTGAGTGGCTGTGTGTGGACTGATTTGCAGGAGCGTACCCAGCGTGGAATAATCTTTTCTCGTCACCGTAGGTTTCTTTCCATACAGATTAAATACTCAGCTTTCAAAGTTAGGCTCTCTGATTGTTTTGGTAACTTTATTTGCTTTTGATAAGAAAAGAGTGCCATCCCTGGCTGTTTTCAAAACCTTCAGTACACGCACATGCATGCACGCACACCCGGACGTGCGTACGACACACCCACTCTTCAATGAGGTATGGCAGTAATTGATGACATCCATGGTTCTTTAACGGTACCTGAAGTTGTTGACGGTGATGGTGCAACATCAGGCGACATAAGGCCCCTGCCTCGTCATCTGGAACCACAGAGGGCCCAGAGAGATGCTAAAAATGGCTCCTGTCACCTTACGACTTGGTATGAATGAATATGCATGAAGCTCTGGTATCAGCTGGCCCTCAGGTCATCTGGATGTCACCTATCTGCGTCAAGCCGTCACAGTCGGGGTGAGGGGAAAGGCTCGAGGGTAAGAGCAGGGGGTAAGGAGGTGAGTGGAAGGGGTGAGGGGGATGGGAGAATGAGGTGAGGAGGGTGAGGGGGAAGGCTTTGGGGTGAGAGGAGGGGTGTGAGGGTTAGGAGGGGAGAGGCGCTATTGGGGCGAGAAGATGTAATTCTGCACTCTGGGATGAAACTTCCTTTGATATCTCCTCCCCCTCCTCCTCGTCCCCTCCCTCTCCACCTCCCCCCTGACCTCTCATGCCCAACCTTGACAAGAATCAAGGAATCCTTCTACATTTGAATGACAGTGAAGCTCCATACTTTCACAAGGGCCTTCAACATGACAGCAAAATGGTCTGGTATAAAATATGGCCTACTCTTGTTTTGATTAAATGATAATGACATACTGTGCAGTTGAGTAGTCGGCGGCTCAAAATGATCAGAGGACATTGCTTTCGTGGAACCATTCTATGATTCACCAGTAGTGGATAGAAAGATTGCAGGCAGCCCCTGGCTTTAGTTGTTTTCTGCTCTCATCCTTCGCCTTCCCTCTGAGCCCAAACAATGGGCCTTGGGGATAGATGTCACACCAGTTATTCCTCCACTACAAAGCCAAATGCTCAGTTTGTGGTCAATTGGCGATGTAATGTAATGTGATTAGAGGATATATCACCAGTAGGGGTTGGCATGACAGGATGGGTTTTCCCTACGCTAGAAGTGATACCATCATCATTGTGCATATTTCATTAATTTAATTTAATTAACAATTCCCCCCTGGTAAAAAAAAACAAAAAAACATAGCATATGATTTCATGAAGCAATGCATCTCTTGCTGTGAAGATGAATATGTTATTCTACTCTACTCTATTCTAATGTATAGTATGATGTGTTGTTAAGGTGTAATGTATATCTCTCTCTCAGCTTGTGTAAGGGAAGGACTCTATATTCGGTGGTGAGGGATGCCAAAGTCATCCTGGATGTCAACAAGACCAGACAGATCGCCCAGGAGATGGTTAAGGTCAGAAAAATGAAACATGCAATATATACACTGAGTGTAAAAAACTTTTAGAACACCTGCTCTTTCCATGACATAGACAGACCAGGGGATTCCAGGTGAAAGTTATGATCCCTTATTGATGTCACTAATTTCAATCCCCTTTAATCGGTATAGATGAAGGGGAGGAGACAGGTTAAAGAAGGATTTTTAAGCCTTGAGACGATCAAGTCAAATCAAGCTTTATTTATACAGCACAAACACAATGTGCATCACAGGAAAAATAAAACTGAAATATTTACTACACAACAAACATGAGGATAAAAAACAAAAGAATAACAATAAAACTGAACGACTAAAAAGCACCCTAAGGAAAAGCAAAGCTAAAAAGGTGCGTTTTGAGATCTCTTTGAAAAATGTCCACAGTTTCGGCCCCCTTGGGTTCTCTGGCAGGCTATTCCATAGGCTCGGGGCATAGTAACTGAAGGCTACCTCTCCATGCCTCTTGGTCCTAGTCTTTGGGATAGTTAAAAGGCCAGTGCAGGAGGACCTGAGGGACCTACTGGGTACATAATTTAGAAGCATGTCTGTCTGGCATGTATTGGGGTCACAATCGTGGATGGATTTAAAAAACAATTGAAGTTTAAAATGAATTCTAAAACTCACAGGCAGTGTGCTCTCCGTCTGGTCTTGGTCAGTACACGTGCTGCAGCATTCTGTATATTTTGCAGTTGACCAATGGCTTTCTTGGGTAGATCAGACAGGAGAGCATTACGGTAGTCAAGCCTGCTTGTAATAAAAACATGGATGAGTCTCTCTGTATCAGCCTGAGAGAGAAACGGCCGCATTTGGCAATGTTCCTCAGGTGGTAAAAAGCTATTTTGGTCACATTCCTAATGTGAAATTCGCAATCAAGTTCAGATTCTAAAATAACACCTAGGTTTTTTCTTTTTACTTTATTGCCTGTGAATTCAAATGTGCGGCCAGATTCTCTCTCTGTGCTTTGGCTCCAACAATAAGTACCTCGGTATTGTCTTGATTTAGCTGGAGGAAGTTGGGAGCCATTAAATCATTAATACAGTCTAATAATTTATCAGAGGAGCTAAAATCCTCTGGTGACACAGAAATGTAAAGTTGTGTATCGTCTGCGTAACAGTGAAAATCAATGCTGTGCTTTCTGATAATGCTGCCAAGGGGTAACATATACAGTATAAACTGAACAGTACAGGACCCAAAATTGAACCTTGTGGAACGCCGCATGTGATATGTATTTTCTCTGAGTTATGTTCACTAATGGTGACAAAACTTTAGACCGGTTAAATAGGTCCTAAACCAATTAAGAACTGGACTGAAGAGACCAACCCACCTCTCTAGTATGTCCAGAAGGACATCATGGTCAACAGTGTCGAATGCATAGAGCTGTTTGGCATCTGTGTTGGCTCTAAGATAATTTACCACTTTAACTGGCTGCCTATGCTGTGGTGGGCCCAAAATCAGATTGGAATTTTTCTAAAATGCAAATACAAAATGATTTGGTTGTTTGAAAACCAATTTCTCCAGAATTTTGCTTAAGAATGGTAGGATGGAGATTGGCCGAAATTGCTAAGAGCTGAAGAATCTAGATTACTTTTCTTCAGAATGGGTTTCACCATAACAGTTTTTAGTGCAGTGGGGAAAGTGCCTGTGAACAGGGAATGATTAGCAATAGCTTGCACTTCTTCAGATATGCAAATAAAAACTGTTTTGACGAAGGTGATGGGGATAGGATCAAGAAGGCAGGTAGAAGGCTTAAATTGTGATAGCACTTCAAATCAAATCACATGTTATTAATCACATACGCCGAATACAACAGGTGTAGTAGACCTTACAGTGAAATGCTTACTTACAAGCCCCTAACCAACAATGCAGTTTTAAAAAATACCAATAAGAATAAGAAATTAAAGTAACAAGTAATTAAAGAGCAGCAGTAAATAACAATAGCCAGACTATACACGGGGGTACCGATACAGAGTCAATATGCAGGGGCACCGGTTAGTTGAGGTAATATGTACATGTAGATTGAGTTATTAAAGTGACTATGCATAAATGATAAAAACAGAGAGTAGCAGTGGTGTAAAAGAGGGGGGGGGGTGCAATGCAAATTGTCTGGGTAGCCATTTGATTAGATGTTCAGGAGTATTATGGCTTGGAGGTAGAAGCTGTTTAGAAGCCTCTTGGACCTAGACTTGGTGCTCCGGTACCGCTTGCCGTGCGGTAGCAGAGAGAACAGTCGATGGCTAGGGTGGCTGGAGTCTTTGACAATTTTTAGGGCTTTCCTCTGACACCGCCTGAGGTCCTGGATGGCAGGAAGCTTGGCGCCAACGATGTACTGGGCCTTTCGCACTACCCTCTGTAGTGCCCTGCGGTTGGAGGCCGAGCAGTTGCCATACAAGGCAGTGATGCAACCACTGCACTCGGTGGTGCAGTTGTAGAACCATTAGAGGATCTGAGGACCCACGCCAAATCTTTTCAGTCTCCTGAGGGGAAATAGGCTTTGTCGTGCCCTCTTCACGACTGTCTTGGTGTGCTTGAACCATGTTAGTTTGTTGGTGATGTGGACACCAAGGAACTTGAAGCTCTCAACCTGTTACTCTGCAGCCCTGTCGATGGGAATGGGGGTGTGCTCGGTCCTCTTTTTCCTGTAGTCCACAATCATCTCCTTTGTCTTGTTGTCCTGGCACTACACGGCCAGGTCTCTGACCTGCTCCCTATAGGCTGTCTCATCGTTGTCGGTGATCAGGCCTACCACAGTCATTTAGGCAGGTTACCTTAGTGTCATCACTAAGGATCTGTTAGGGCGGTATGCAAATTGGATTGGGTCTAGGGTTTCTGGGATGGTGTTTATGTGAGCCATGACCAGCCTTTCAAAGCACTTCTTGACTACAGACGTGAGTGCTACGGGTCGGTAGTCATTTAGGCAGGTTACCTTAGTGTTCTTGGGCACAGAGACTATGGTGGTCTGCTTAAAACATGTTGGTATTACAGACTCGGACAGGGAGAGGTTGAAAATGTCAGTGAAGACACTTGCCAGTTGTTCAGCGCATGCTCGCAGTACACGTCCTGGCGTCAGAGCCGGTGTAGTACAATTCGATCTTAGTCCTGTATTGACGCTTTGCCTGTTTGATAGTTCGTCCGGAGGGCATAGCAGGATTTCAGTCCTGTAGCTTAGCATCTGCTTCATCTGACCACTTTTTTATTGATCGAGTCACTTGTGCATCCTGCTTTAATGTTTTGCTGGTAATCAGGAATCAGGAGGATAGACTTATGGTCAGATTTACCAAATGGAGGGCAAGGGAGAGTTTTGTATGCGTCTCTGTGTGTGGAGTAAAGGTGGTCCAGAGTTTTTCCCCTCTGGTTGCACATTTAACATGCTGATAGAAATTTGCTAAAATGGATTTGTTTCCCTGCATGAAAGTCCCCGGCTAATAGGAGTGCCGCCTCTGGGTGAACGTTTTCTTGTTTGCTTATGGCAGAATACAGCTCATTCAATGATGTCTTAGTGCCAGCCTCTGACTGTGGTGGTATGTAGACAGCTACGAAAAATACAGATGAAAACTCTCTAGGTAGATAGTGTGGTCTACAGCTTATCATGAGATACTCTACCTCAGGTGAGCAATAGCTCGAGAGTACCTTAGATATCGTGCACCAGCTGTTATTTACAAAAATGCATAGTCCACTGCCCCTTGTCTTACCAGATGCCACTGTTCTATCCTGCCGGTACAGCGTATAACCAGCCAGCTGTATGTTGATAGTGTCGTCGTTCAGCCTCAACTCCATGAAGCATAAGATATTACAGTTTTGAAGGCCCCGTTGGTAGTTTAATCTTGTCCGTAGGTCATCAATTTTATTCTCCAAAGATTGCTTGTTTGCTTGCAGAATGGAAGGAAGTGGGGGTTTATTCGATCGTCTACGAATTCTCAGAAGGCAGCCCGCCTTCCGGACCCTTTTTCTCTGCCTCCTCTTCATGCAAATCACAGGGATCTGGGCCTGTTCCAGAGAAAGCAGTATATCGTTTGCGTCAGGCTTGTCAGACTCGGTAAAGGAAAAAAAGGATTCTGCCAGTCCATGGTGAGTAATCGCAGTCCTGATGTCCAGAAGTTATTTTCGGTCATAAGAGACTGTAGCGGCAACAGTATGTACAAAATGAGTAAAAGTTACAATCAACGCAAATAAACTAACAAAAAAACACAATCTGTTGGGGACGTGTAAAACGTCTGCTTTCTTCTTCGGCGCCATTGGTCTTTCCTGAGCATGTCTGTGTCAACCAGGGAAAATTAATCCATAGTGCCTTTGCGTGGTAGGCTAGGGCACGTATCATCAATCCTCTCATCAGGTCTTGCTTGACTGATACCCAGCCCAATGTTTGTTATCTCATCTCTGAAATATGCTACAAACTCATCACATTTAGATGGGGAAGAAGGTTCACATAGGTTTGCGGGAGTAAGATTTATCAGGCTATCAATGGTCGAGAAGAGCACTCTCAAATTATTCTAATTATTAGTGATCAAGTTAGAAAAATGAGCCCGTCTGGCATTTATAATTGCATTGTTATATATGCCAAGTTGCTCTCTCAGAATATCATAATGGACCTGCAACTTTTACTTTTTCCTCTTCCGCTCTGCCTTTCTGCAGTTTCTCTTTAATGTATTAGTTTCCTCACTCATCCAATGGGCTCTCCGTTTGGATGTGGCCTTTTTCATCTTTATTGGAGCTATGGCATCAATGGTTGTCCTTAACTTCTTGCATCGAGCAATCCCGTATCCGGGAGCGTAATCATAGCCTCAAGCTCATTACCATAACGCAACGTTAACTATTCATGAAAATCGCAAATGAAATGAAATAAATATATTCACTCACAAGCTTAGCCTTTTGTTAACAACACTGTCATCTCAGATTTTCAAAATATGCTTTTCAACCATAGCTACACAAGCATTTGTGTAAGAGTATTGATAGCTAGCATAGCATTAAGCCTAGCATTCAGCAGGCAACATTTTCACAAAAACAAGAAAAGCATTCAAATAAAATCATTTACCTTTGAAGAACTTTGGATGTTTTCAATGAGGAGACTCTCAGTTAGATAGCAAATGTTCATTTTTTCCAAAAATATTATTTGTGTAGGAGAAATCGCTCCGTTTTGTTCATCACATTTGGCTAAGAAAAAACCCAGAAAATTCAGTCATTACAACGCCAAACTTTTTTCCAAATTAACTCCATGATATCGACAGAAACATGGCAAACGTTGTTTAGAATCAATCCTCAAGGTGTTTTTCACATATCTATTCGATGATAAATCATTCGTGGCAGTTGGGTTTCTCCTTGGAAGCAAACGGAAAAATACACGCAGCTGGAGATTACGCAATAATTGCGACGGAGGACACCAAGAGAGCACCTGGTAGATGTAGTGTAAAATGGTCAATCTTCCAATGATATGCCTACAAATACGTCACAATGCTGCAGACACCTTGGGGAAATGACAGAAAGTGTAAGCTCATTCCTGTTCCATTCACAGCCATATAAGGAGACATTGGAACACAGCACCTTCAAAATCTGGGGCACTTCCTGTTTGAAATTTCATCTTGGTTTCGCCTGTAGCATCAGTTCTGTGGCACTCACAGACAATATCTTTGCAGTTTTGGAAATGTCAGTGTTTTCTTTCCAAAGCTGTCAATTATATGCAGTCGAGCATCTTTTCGTGACAAAATATCTTGTTTAAAATGGGAATGTTTTTCATCCAAAAATTAAAAGAGCGCCCCCTATATCGAAGAAGTTAATTTGCTATTAAAGTTATCAACTAAATCATCACAAAAGGAAGGCAGAATAGGTGATGGAGTCTTGTTCATACACTCAACAAAAATCTGTAGCAACTTCAGAGGTAAGATAGCATTTCTTAATAATGTGTTCAGTATTACCCTGTGCTATGGGCAACAAGGTATTAAAAATACACAGTGGTGTTTAGATAAGGCAACATGAATAATAGAGGATATGTCAATAGAAAGGCCCTTTGGTAATAATCAGGTCCAGAGCATGGCCGCGGTTATGGGTGGGCCCAGTAACATGTTGGATAAAGTCCAAAGAGCTCAAATATTCAGAAATTCAATGGCATTGGAGTCAGTCTCCTTGTCAACATGAATATTAAAATCACCCAACACAGTGATTTTATCATAGTTCTCAAGGACAATAGACAATAGTTCAGAGAAATCAGTAAAGAAAGTAGGGCAGTGCTTTGGTGGCCTATACAAGGTACTGGTGGCTGACATTTAAACAGTATAGCATGATGCTCAAAAGACCCAAAGTCGCCAAATGAAATGTCCTTACAGCTGAGAGCATTAGTAATAATAGAGGCTGTCCCCACACCCTTTTTCCCTTTTCTGATAAGAGTATGAAAAGCTGTAGTCCGGGGGGAGGCTTTGAAAAAAGCGACACTACAGTCTGAAGACAGCCATGTTTCCGTGAGAAACATGCAATCAACGTTGCGCTTAGTAATGAGGTCATTCACAAGAAAGATTTTACTATTGATTGCTCTAACATTTAAAAGTGTCTGGGGCATCTGCCTAGAGATAACCAATTGAATAACAACCAAATTATTAACATCTCCAATCTATCAGAATGGTAGGAGATGACAGTTTGTATAAACACATTAGAAGGCAGAGTTAAAGGAACATAAATTAGATTACTTACAATAACCATAGCTGAGACATGGATTGTGTATGTGTGACATCCTGCTAACTTGACACAACGGTGGGAAGCATTGGAGCCAACATGGGCATCCCTGTGGAACGCTTTCGACACCTTGTAGAGTCCATGCTGCGACTAATTGAGGCTGTTCTGAGGGCAAAATGGGGGGAGGGGTGCAACTAAATGTTAGGAAGGTGTTCCTAATGATTGGTATATTCAGTGTATATGGTTTATAGGTAACATCATGAATAGTGTTTCAACGTTATCTGTAGCACAGCATGGTCAATACATGTCATAGAGACTGGGGTTGGAATGAGATCAATCAAGCAACTTCAGTCAGGTTTATTGTGACATTGGTCACAAAATGCTTTACAGTGACTCAACCTAGACTCCTATGAGTTATATTGTTTGTGTTTGTTTGTTTATTTGTTTGTGTTTGTATTGTTTTAAGGGGATGGGCTATCTCCATGCCAAGGGGATCCTACACAAGGATATGAAGTCCAAGAATGTCTTCTACGACAATGGCAAAGTGGTCATCACCGACTTCGGACTTTTCACCATATCTGGGGTTCTGCAAGCTGGCAGGTGCGTAGCTACTGTTGTACTCAATTTATTTATTTTTTGGGTTCAACTAAGGTCTCCCTCAGAAAAGTTATTATTTGTCTGAAGGGACTTCATGGTTAAAAAAAAAGGACACACAGCAAGTGTTAGTAACCCCTACTGTTGTGACAGTTATTATATTGCAGTGATGATTATACTCTTTAGTGGAAAATTATATGGATTGGTGCTAATCTCTTTTTTTTTTATTCTCCCTGAGAGTGAATCAAGTCTATCTTGGCTGCTACCGCTGTGCTGAAATGACTGCTCACTGACATGGCTTCTCCCTGGAATGCTAACAGCCACAACTTTCACACAGCAAGGAATACTAATCCAACTTAGACATAAAACTATATAAGCAGCAAGGAAATGTAATAAATCTTTGATCTAGAAATGGAGCAACTCAACAGGTTATCAACGTGTTGTGTGTGTGTGTGTGCATTCTTTTGTGTGTGTGTGTGGGTGTTTTGTTGTCTATGCAGTAAGTTTATGTGTCTATAGATTTTGATTGACATGTATGTTGAGATAACTGCTATAATTGACTGGATCTGATTTGTCATAATGGATTTTTGTATTTATTTAACATTTATTTATTTATTTAATTTAACGACATCAATTAAAAATATCTAGCAGTAGGTGTGAGATGTTTTCCAGCTAATGAATGTGAGAGGATTACACTTGCTTTGTGCTACTAATTATTATAATCAAAAAAGATGTTGATTATATAACTGACTTGCATAGTGTGTTTTCAACAAGTTCGCACAACACAGTTTAACCCTGGGGTTGCGGAGGAGTGCATTGCATCACCATGGATGGAAGAGTATAGGTGATGAACAATAGTTGTTTATGTAAAATGAAGATGGATGGTTTCATAATGGCATTCTTATCAGCTCATTAAAACCATAAGCCTCTTTCAAACTAGATGCTGAGGAGTTGCTGTAGACAGACAGTTATGCAATGCATTGAAATGATGCAACATGCACCTAGATCTTATCCTGTCTATTGTTCGTTTCCAGTGCAGCTAGCTCCCATTTTAGGTTTGCTGTGAAATCAATACTTCGTATAGTGAACATCTCCCACGACTAGACACAAGCAGAGAGCCATAGAGCATTGTGTTTATGGACAAAGGCAGACTAAGAATTCTAAAGATTCTAAAATAACATTTAAAGATTCTAAGATTTGTAAAGACTTTGTGAATCACTCTGCTCATTGTGTTAGGATGGTTTTCAGGAACTGTTGGTACCGCAATGCAGAACAAAGAGAAAACCTGGAGATGGTTGTTTTAGTATTTCCTGTTGTGCTAGTTGACTTGCAGTGTGCAGTGTGCTAGTTGACTTGCAGTGTCCAAAAGTGGCCAAAAGTTTTGAGAATGACACAAATATTCATTTTCACAAAGTCTGCTGCCTCAGTTTGTATGATGGCAATTTGCATATACTCCAGAATGTTATGAAGAGTGATCAGATGAATTGCAATAAATTGCAAAGTCCCTGTTTGCCATGCAAATGAACTGAATCCCCCAAAAACATTTCCACTGCATTTCAGCCATGCCACAAAAGGAACAGCTGACATCATGTCAGTGATTCTCTCGTTAACACAGGTGTGAGTGTTGACAAGGACAAGGCTGGAGATCACCCTTTCATGCTGATTGAGTTCGAATAACAGACTGGAAGATTCAAAAGGAGGGTGGTGCTTGGAATCGTTGTTCTTCCTCTGTGAACCATGGTTACCTGCAAGAAAACATGTGCCGTCATCATTGCTTTGCACAAAAAGGGCTTCACAGCCAAGGATATTGCTGCCAGCAAGATAGCACCTAAATCAACTATTTATCGGATCATCAAGAACTTCAAGGAGAGCGGTTCAATTGTTGTGAAGAAGGCTTCAGGGCGCCCAAGAAAGTCCAGCAAGCGCCAAGACCGTCTCCTAAAGTTGATTCAGCTGCGAGATTGGGACACCACCAGTACAGAGCTTGCTCAGGAATGGCAGCAGGCAGGTGTGAGTGCATCTGCATGCACAGAGAGGCAAAGACTTTTGAAGGATGGCCTGGTGTCAAGAAGGGCAGCAAAGAAGCCACTTCTCTCCAGGAAAAACATCAGGGACAGACTGATATTCTGTCATAAATACCCAGAACCCTCTCCTTTCAAAGTTAAATACATTTCTGAGAACAGATATCTTGGTGTGACGTGGGTAGCATCACTCGAGCCTCAGTCAATTCCGCGACTCGTTTGTGTTGTTATTTATTTATTTATTTCTGCCTAAATGTTTTAATTGGACGGCAAAATGGCTAGCTAATTAGTAGGTCTGACAGAATGACAAGAGAAGCATTTATTGACCGCCCCACTCTGAGCAGGAACATTATGTTCAATTCAATTCAATGAACTTCATCATCTGAATAACATGGCTGTTTGCCGTAGCAGAGGAGGGGTGAGCATTGAGAAGCTCTACAAACAATCATGCCCCTGAATATTATCCTGCATACACTGAGTGTATAAACATTAGGAACACCTTCCTAATATTGAGTTGCACTCCTTTTCGCCCTCAGAATAGCCTCGATTTGTCAGGGCATGGACTCTACAAGGTGTCGAAAGCGTTGCACAGGGATGCTGGCCCATGTTGACTCCAATGCTTCCCACAGTTGTGTAAAGTTGGCTGGATGTCCTTTGGATGGTGGACCATTCTTGATACACATGGGAAAAAAGTTGAGCATGACAAACCCAGCAGCGTTGCATTTCTTGACACAAAACGGTGCGCCTGGCACCTACTACCATACCCTGTTCAAAGGCACTTAAATCTCTTGCCTTGCCCATTCATCGTCTTAATGGCATACATATAGTGTAATTCAGAAAATATTCAGACCCCTTGACTTTTTCCACATTTTGTTATGTTACACCCGTATTCTATAATATTGATTAAATTACATGTTTTACTCATCAATCTACACACAATAAATACCCCATAATGACAAAGCGAAAGTAGTTTATTTATTCAAAATAAAAACTGAAATACCGCATTCACATAAGTATTCAGACCCTTTGCTATGAGACTCAAAATTGAGCTTAGGTGCATCCTGTTTCCATTGATCATCCTTGAGATGTTTCTACAACTTGATTTGAGTCCACCTAATTAATTGGACATTATTTGGAAAGGCACACACCTGTCTATATAAGGTTGTTGACAGTGCATGTCAGAGCAAAAACAAAGCCATGAGGTTGAATGAATTGTCCGTAGAGCTCAGAGACAGGATTGTGTCGAGGCACAGATCTGGGGAACGGTACCAACACATTTCTGCAGCATTGAAGGTCCCCAAGAACACAGTGGCCTCCATCATTATTAAATGGAAGAAGTTTGGAAGAACCAAGACTCAAAACTTAGCAATCGGGGGAGAAGGGCCTTGGTTAGGGAGGTGACCAAGAACCCGATGTTCACTCTGATAGAGCTCCAGAGTTCCTCTGTGGAGATGGGAGAACCGTCCTGCAGCACTCCACCAATCAGGCCTTTATAGAAGAGTGGCCAGACGGAATCCCACCTGGAGTGTGCCAAAAGGCACCTAAAGGATTCTCAGACCATGAGAAACAAGATTCTCTGGTCTGATGAAACCAAGATTTAACTCTGTGGCCTAAGTGCCAAGCAACACGTCTGGAGGAAACCTGGCACCATACCTGGGGATATGACGATAGATATCGTGTGACAATAGAAAAAGATCTATCGTTTCATATTATGCTGTATCTTTTATTTCGTTGTGTCGCAAATCACGCTCTTTACGTCAATATTTTTTGACAATTGGATAACGCTTTGTGTTCATCCACACGTGCCATGGCAGCATCATGCTGTGGGGATGTTTTTCAGTGGCAGGGACTGGGAGACTAGTCAGGGTCAAGGGAAAGATGAACCGAGCAAAGTACAGAGAGATCCTTGATGAAAACCTGCCCCAGAGTGCTCAGGACCTCAGACTGGGCCTTAAGCACACAGCCAAAACAACGCAGGAGTGGCTTCGGGATAAGTCTCTAAATGTGCTTGAGTGGCTCGGCCAGAACCCAGACTTGAACCTGATCGAACATCTCTGTAGAGACCTGAAAATAGCTGTGCAGCAACGCTACCCATGCAACCTGACTGAGCTTGAGAGGATCTGCAGAGAAGAATGGAAGAAACTCCCCAAATACAGGTGTGCCAAGCTTGTAGCGTCATACCAAAGAAGACTTGAGGCTGTAGTCGCTGCCAAAGGTGCTTCAACAGTACTGAGTAAAGGGTCGGAATACTTATGTAATTTCTAAAACCCTGTTTTTGCTTTGTCATTATGAGGTTTTGTGTGTCGATTGATGATTGGCAAGAAATGATTTAATACATTTTAGAATAAGGATGTAACGTAACAAAATGTGGAAAAAAGTCAAAGGGTCTGAATACTTTCTGATTGCACTGTACACAATCCACGTCTCAATTGTCTCAAGGCTTAACAATCCTTCTTTAACCTGTCTCCTCCCATTCATTTACACTGATTGAAGTGGATTTAGCAAGTGACATCAATAAAGGATCATAGCTTCACCTGGTCTCACCTGGTCAGCTAATGTCATGGAAGAGCAGGTGTTCATAATGTTTTGTACACTCAGTGTACAGTGCCTTGCGAAAGTATTCGGCCCCCTTGAACTTTGCGACCTTTTGCCACATTTCAGGCTTCAAACATAAAGATATAAAACTGTATTTTTTTTGTGAAGAATCAACAACAAGTGGGACACAATCATGAAGTGGAACGACATTTAGTGGATATTTCAAACTTTTTTAACAAATCAAAAACTGAAAAATTGGGCGTGCAAAATTATTCAGCCCCTTTACTTTCAGTGCAGCAAACTCTCTCCAGAAGTTCAGTGAGGATCTCTGAATGATCCAATGTTGACCTAAATGACTAATGATGATAAATACAATCCACCTGTGTGTAATCAAGTCTCCGTATAAATGCACCTGCACTGTGATAGTCTCAGAGGTCCGTTAAAAGCGCAGAGAGCATCATGAAGAACAAGGAACACACCAGGCAGGTCTGAGATACTTTTGTGAAGAAGTTTAAAGCCGGATTTGGATACAAAAAGATTTCCCAAGCTTTAAACATCCCAAGGAGCACTGTGCAAGCGATAATATTGAAATGGAAGGAGTATCAGACCACTGCAAATCTACCAAGACCTGGCCGTCCCTCTAAACTTTCAGCTCATACAAGGAGAAGACTGATCAGAGATGCAGCCAAGAGGCCCATGATCACTCTGGATGAACTGCAGAGATCTACAGCTGAGGTGGGAGACTCTGTCCATAGGACAACGATCAGTCATATATTGCACAAATCTGGCCTTCATGGAAGAGTGGCAAGAAGAAAGCCATTTCTTAAAGATATCCATAAAAAGTGTAGTTTAAAGTTTTCCACAAGCCACCTGGGAGACACACCAAACATGTGGAAGAAGGTGCTCTGGTCAGATGTAACCAAAATGTAACTTTTTGGCAACAATGCAAAACGTTATGTTTGGCGTAAAAGCAACACAGCTGAACACACCATCCCCACTGTCAAACATGGTGGTGGCAGCATCATGGTTTGGGCCTGCTTTTCTTCAGCAGGGACAGGGAAGATGGTTAAAATTGATGGGAAGATGGATGGAGCCAAATACTGGACCATTCTGGAAGAAAACCTGATGGAGTCTGCAAAAGACCTGAGACTGGGACGGAGATTTGTCTTCCAACAAGACAATGATCCAAAACATAAAGCAAAATATACAATGGAATGGTTCAAAAATAAACATATCCAGGTGTTAGAATGGCCAAGTCAAAGTCCAGACCTGAATCCAATCGAGAATCTGTGGAAAGAACTTAAAACTGCTGTTCACAAATGCTCTTCATCCAACCTCACTGAGCTCGAGCTGTTTTGCAAGGGGGAATGGGAAAAAATTTCAGTCTCTCGATGTGCAAAACTGATAGAGACATACCCCAAGCGACTTACAGCTGTAATCGCAGCAAAAGGTGGCGCTACAAAGTATTAACTTAAGGGGGCTGAATAATTTTGCACGCCCAATTTTGAAGTTTTTGATTTGTTTTATATCTTTATGTTTGAAGCCTGAAATGTGGCAAAAGGTCGCAAAGTTCAAGGGGGCCGAATACTTTCGCAAGGCACTGTATATCTCCATTATAGAATAGAGAACAGAATAGAATAGATAGAGGTATAATAGAATAGAATAGACTTTAGAGTTAGAATATCATCAGATTCAGTTGGGAGTTAAATTAAACCAACGGCTTTATGACTCAACGGATTGTTAACTGTCATCATGACAATACTGTTACTATGAATACTCATGGGCTAGACTAGACAGATACAGTACCATTGGATGGACATACCCACACCAGTTCTCTACTGTGCTGTGTTAGAGAGCTGGCAGTGTGCCTGTCTATCTGAGTAAGCACTCAGGATGCATTTTGAAGTAGTTGTGAATAGAGGGAGAGAGACAGCAAGAGGGAGAGAGAGAGATCGAGAGAGGGATATAGGCAGTTTGGAACATAGTGGAGACAGAGTGGAGAGGCTGACTGAGTCATCAGGAATTAAAATTTCTAATGGCGTTTGATTGCATCCAGGATTTTTCAGGGTTCGTTTGGACTAACGGGTGAGGAAGGAAAGGACAGATTCAACCTTGAGACAAAATGCTGCTTTAATTCCATTCAAAGTTTTTCCAGTGTTTGAACGAACTATAAGCAGTTATTCTGTAATTTAGATCAAAATTACTTGGCACAAAAATGTTTAAACATTTGACTACAACTTATGTGGAGGGATGAAATTTGGAAATCCTGAACAATTAGAAAAGGAAAATGGCCGTCCTAAACGTTGAGATAAATATGAAAAATCACCACACACCACGTCACAGAATTCAGACTGTGTCCTGTCTCTTTTCTGTAGCCGTAGAGAGGACAAACTGAGAATCCCCAGTGGATGGCTTTGTCACCTGGCCCCTGAAATAGTCTCTCAGCTCTCCCCTGAAACAGAGGAGGACAAGCTGCCTTTCTCCAAACAGTCAGATGTCTTTGCTTTCGGGTGAGTACAGCTACATCTCAAATGGCACACTATTCCCTATTTAGTGTACTTGTTACGGTGAGTGAATGAGGACCCAAAAGCGAACTAACTTAAACAGAGCTTCTTTAATAACCAAACGTAGGTAGGCTCAGATAGACCGGCATATTCCGACAGGACAGGACAAGGTTACAGCAAACAGGACGATAGTCTGGTTCAGGCATGAAACACAACAAACAAGAATCCGACAAGGACAGGAACAAAAACAGAGAGAGATATAGGGACCTAATCAGAGGGAAAAAGGGAACAGGTGGGAAACGGGGTGAATGGGTAGTTAGGAGGAGACAAGGCACAGCTGGGGGAAAGAGGGGGAGAAAAGGTAACCTAACAACGACCAGCAGAGGGAGACAGGGTGAAGGGAAAGGACAGAAACACACAACATGACAATACATGACAGTACCCCCCCACTCACCGAGCGCCTCCTGGCGCACTCGAGGAGGAAACCTGGCGGCAACGGAGGAAATCCTCGATCAGCGCACGGTCCAGCACGTCCCGAGAGGGAACCCAACTCCTCTCCTCAGGACCGTACCCCTCCCAATCAACGAGGTACTGGTGACCACGGCCCCGAGGACGCATGTCCAAAATCCTGCGGACCCTGTAGATGGGTGCGCCCTCGACAAGGATGGGGGGGGGGGGGGGAAGACGAGCGGGGGCGCGAAGAACGGGCTTAATACAGGAGACATGGAAGACCGGGTGGACGCGACGAAGGTATCGCGGAAGAAGAAGTCGAACTGCGACAGGATTAATGACCCGAGAAATACGGAACGGACCAATGAACCGCGGGGTCAACTTGCGAGAAGCCGTCTTAAGGGGAAGGTTCTGAGTGGAGAGCCAAACTCTCTGACCGCGACAATATCTAGGACTCTTAGTTCTACGCTTATTAGCAGCCCTCACAGTCTGCGTCCTATAACGGCAAAGTGCAGACCTGACCCTCTTCCAGGTGCGCTCGCAACGTTGGACAAAAGCCTGAGCGGAGGGGACGCTGGACTCGGCGAACTGAGATGAGAACAGCGGAGGCTGGTACCCGAGGCTACTCTGAAAAGGAGATAGCCCGGTCGCAGACGAAGGAAGCGAGTTGTGGGCGTATTCTGCCCAGGGGAGCTGTTCTGACCAAGACGCAGGGTTGCGAAAAGAAAGACTGCGTAAGATGCGACCAATAGTCTGATTGGCCCGTTCTGCTTGACCGTTAGACTGGGGGTGAAAGCCGGAAGAGAGACTGACGGAAGCCCCAATCAAACGGCAAAACTCCCTCCAAAATTGAGACGTGAATTGCGGACCTCTGTCCGAAACGACGTCTGACGGAAGGCCATGAATTCTGAAAACATTCTCGATGATGATTTGTGCCGTCTCTTTAGCAGAAGGAAGCTTAGCAAGGGGAATGAAATGAGCCGCCTTAGAGAACCTATCGACAACCGTAAGAATAACAGTCTTCCCCGCTGACGAAGGCAGTCCGGTGACAAAATCTAAGGCGATGTGAGACCACGGTCGAGAGGGAATGGGAAGCGGCCTGAGACGGCCGGCAGGAGGGGAGTTACCGGACTTAGTCTGCGCGCAGACCGAACAAGCAGCCACGAAACGACGCGTGTCATGCTCCCGGGTGGGCCACCAAAAACGCTGGCGAATGGAAGCAAGCGTACCCCGAACGCCAGGGTGGCCGGCTAACTTGGCAGAGTGAGCCCACTGAAGAACGGCCAGACGAGTAGGAACGGGAACGAAAAGAAGGTTCCTAGGACAAGCGCGCGGCGACGGAGTGTGAGTGAGCGCTTGCTTTACCTGCCTCTCAATTCCCCAGACAGTCAACCCGACAACACGCCCCTCAGGGAGAATCCCCTCGGGGTCAGTGGAGGCTACTGAAGAACTGAAGAGACGAGATAAAGCATCAGGCTTGGTGTTCTTAGAGCCCGGACGATAAGAAATCACGAACTCGAAACGAACGAAAAACAGCGCCCAACGCGCCTGACGCGCATTAAGTCGTTTGGCAGAACGGATGTACTCAAGGTTCCTATGGTCAGTCCAAACGACAAAAGGAACGGTCGCCCCCTCCAACCACTGTCGCCATTCGCCTAGGGCTAACCGGATGGCGAGCAGTTCGCGGTTTCCCACATCATAGTTACGTTCCGACGGGGACAGGCGATGAGAAAAATACGCGCATGGGTGGACCTTGTCGTCAGAGAGGGAGCGCTGAGAAAGAATGGCTCCCACGCCCACCTCTGACGCGTCAACCTCGACAACGAACTGTCTAGAGACGTCAGGTGTAACAAGGATAGGAGCGGATGTAAAACGATTCTTGAGGAGATCAAAAGCTCCCTGGGCGGAAACGGACCACTTAAAGCACGTCTTGACAGAAGTAAGGGCTGTGAGAGGAGCTGCCACCTGACCGAAATTACGGATGAAACGACGATAGAAGTTCGCGAAGCCGAGAAAGCGCTGCAGCTCGACGCGTGACTTAGGGGCGGGCCAATCAATGACAGCTTGGACCTTAGCGGGATCCATCTTAATGCCTTCAGCGGAAATAACAGAACCGAGAAATGTGACGGAGGAGGCATGAAAAGTGCACTTCTCAGCCTTCACAAAAAGACAATTCTCTAAAAGGCGCTGGAGGACACGTCGAACGTGCTGAAGATGAATCTGGAGTGACGGTGAAAAAATCAGGATATCGTCAAGGTAAACGAAAACAAAGATGTTCAGCATGTCTCTCAGGACATCATTGACTAATGCCTGAAAGACAGCTGGAGCGTTAGCGAGGCCGAAAGGAAGAACCCGGTATTCAAAGTGCCCTAACGGAGTGTTAAACGCCGTCTTCCACTCGTCCCCCTCCCTGATGCGCACGAGATGGTAAGCGTTACGAAGGTCCAACTTAGTGAAAAACCTGGCTCCCTGCAGGATCTCGAAGGCTGAGGACATAAGAGGAAGCGGATAACGATTCTTAACTGTTATGTCATTCAGCCCTCGATAATCTATGCAGGGGCGCAGAGACCCGTCCTTCTTCTTGACAAAAAAAAACCCCGCTCCGGCGGGAGAGGAGGAGGGGACTATGGTACCGGCGTCAAGAGCTACAGACAAATAATCCTCGAGAGCCTTACGTTCGGGAGCCGACAGAGAGTATAGTCTACCCCGGGGGGGAGTGGTTCCCGGAAGGAGATCAATACTACAATCATACGACCGGTGTGGAGGAAGAGAGGTGGCCCTGGACCGACTGAACACCGTGCGCAGATCGTGATATTCCTCCGGCACCCCTGTCAAATCACCAGGCTCCTCCTGTGAAGAAGAGACAGAGGAAACAGGAGGGATAGCAGACATTAAACATTTCACATGACAAGAGACGTTCCAGGAGAGGATAGAATTACTAGACCAATTAATGGAAGGATTATGACAAACTAGCCAGGGATGGCCCAAAACAACAGGTGTAAAAGGTGAACGAAAAATCAAAAAAGAAATGGTTTCGCTATGATTACCAGAAACAGTGAGGGTTAAAGGTAGCGTCTCACGCTGAATCCTGGGGAGAGGACTACCATCCAGGGCGAACAAGGCCGTGGACTCCCTTAACTGTCTGAGAGGAATGTCATGTTCCCGAGCCCAGGTCTCGTCCATAAAACAGCCCTCGGCCCCAGAGTCTATTAAGGCACTGCAGGAAGCTGACGAACCGGTCCAGCGTAGATGGACCGACAAGGTAGTGCAGGATCTTGAAGGAGAGACAGGAGTAGTAGCGCTCACCAGTAGCCCTCCGCTTACTGATGAGCTCTGGCTTTTACTGGACATGAAGTGACAAAATGGCCAGCAGAACCGCAATAGAGACAGAGGCGGTTGGTGATTCTCCGTTCCCTCTCCTTAGTCGAGATGCGGATACCTCCCAGCTGCATAGGCTCAGCTCCCGAGCCGGCAGAGGAAGATGGTAGTGATGCGGAGAGGGGGGCAACGGAGAACGCGAGCTCCTTTCCACGAGCTCGGTGACGAAGATCAACCCGTCGCTCAATGCGAATAGCGAGTTCAATCAAGGAATCCACGCTGGAAGGAACCTCCCGGGAGAGAATCTCATCCTTTACCTCTGCGCGGAGACCCTCCAGAAGACGAGCGAGCAAAGCCGGCTCGTTCCAGCCACTGGAGGCAGCAAGAGTGCGAAACTCAATAGAGTAGTCAGTTATGGATCGATTGCCTTGACATAGGGAAGACAGGGCCCTGGAAGCCTCCTCCCCAAAAACAGATCGATCAAAAACCCGTATCATCTCCTCCTTAAAGTCCTGATACTGGTTAGTACACTCAGCCCTTGCCTCCCAGATTGCCGTGCCCCACTCACGAGCCCGTCCAGTAAGGAGAGATATGACGTAGGCGACACGAGCAGTGCTCCTGGCGTAAGTGTTGGGCTGGAGAGAAAACACAATATCACACTGGGTGAGGAACGAGCGGCATTCAGTGGGCTCCCCAGAGTAACACGGCGGGTTATTGATTCTGGGCTCCGGAGATTCGAAAGCCCTGGAAGTGGCCGGTGGATCGAGGCGGAGATGGTGAACCTGTTCTGTGAGGTTGGAGACTTGGGTGGCCAGGGTCTCAACGGCATGTCGAGCAGCAGACAATTCCTGCTCGTGTCTGCCTAGCATCGCTCCCTGGATCTCGACGGCTGAGTGGAGAGGATCCGAAGTCGCTGGGTCCATTCTTGGTCGGATTCTTCTGTTACGGTGAGTGAATGAGGACCCAAAAGCGAACTAACTTAAACTGAGCTTCTTTAATAACCAAACGTAGGTAGGCTCAGATAGACCGGCATATTCCGACAGGACAGGACAAGGTTACAGCAAACAGGACGATAGTCTGGTTCAGGCATGAAACACAACAAACAAGAATCCGACAAGGACAGGAACAAAAACAGAGAGAGATATAGGGACCTAATCAGAGGGAAAAAGGGAACAGGTGGGAAACGGGGTGAATGGGTAGTTAGGAGGAGACAAGGCACAGCTGGGGGAAAGAGGGGGAGAAAAGGTAACCTAACAACGACCAGCAGAGGGAGACAGGGTGAAGGGAAAGGACAGAAACACACAACATGACAATACATGACAGTACCCCCCCACTCACCGAGCGCCTCCTGGCGCACTCGAGGAGGAAACCTGGCGGCAACGGAGGAAATCCTCGATCAGCGCACGGTCCAGCACGTCCCGAGAGGGAACCCAACTCCTCTCCTCAGGACCGTACCCCTCCCAATCAACGAGGTACTGGTGACCACGGCCCCGAGGACGCATGTCCAAAATCCTGCGGACCCTGTAGATGGGTGCGCCCTCGACAAGGATGGGGGGGGGGGGGGGGGAAGACGAGCGGGGGCGCGAAGAACGGGCTTAATACAGGAGACATGGAAGACCGGGTGGACGCGACGAAGGTATCGCGGAAGAAGAAGTCGAACTGCGACAGGATTAATGACCCGAGAAATACGGAACGGACCAATGAACCGCGGGGTCAACTTGCGAGAAGCCGTCTTAAGGGGAAGGTTCTGAGTGGAGAGCCAAACTCTCTGACCGCGACAATATCTAGGACTCTTAGTTCTACGCTTATTAGCAGCCCTCACAGTCTGCGTCCTATAACGGCAAAGTGCAGACCTGACCCTCTTCCAGGTGCGCTCGCAACGTTGGACAAAAGCCTGAGCGGAGGGGACGCTGGACTCGGCGAACTGAGATGAGAACAGCGGAGGCTGGTACCCGAGGCTACTCTGAAAAGGAGATAGCCCGGTCGCAGACGAAGGAAGCGAGTTGTGGGCGTATTCTGCCCAGGGGAGCTGTTCTGACCAAGACGCAGGGTTGCGAAAAGAAAGACTGCGTAAGATGCGACCAATAGTCTGATTGGCCCGTTCTGCTTGACCGTTAGACTGGGGGTGAAAGCCGGAAGAGAGACTGACGGAAGCCCCAATCAAACGGCAAAACTCCCTCCAAAATTGAGACGTGAATTGCGGACCTCTGTCCGAAACGACGTCTGACGGAAGGCCATGAATTCTGAAAACATTCTCGATGATGATTTGTGCCGTCTCTTTAGCAGAAGGAAGCTTAGCAAGGGGAATGAAATGAGCCGCCTTAGAGAACCTATCGACAACCGTAAGAATAACAGTCTTCCCCGCTGACGAAGGCAGTCCGGTGACAAAATCTAAGGCGATGTGAGACCACGGTCGAGAGGGAATGGGAAGCGGCCTGAGACGGCCGGCAGGAGGGGAGTTACCGGACTTAGTCTGCGCGCAGACCGAACAAGCAGCCACGAAACGACGCGTGTCATGCTCCCGGGTGGGCCACCAAAAACGCTGGCGAATGGAAGCAAGCGTACCCCGAACGCCAGGGTGGCCGGCTAACTTGGCAGAGTGAGCCCACTGAAGAACGGCCAGACGAGTAGGAACGGGAACGAAAAGAAGGTTCCTAGGACAAGCGCGCGGCGACGGAGTGTGAGTGAGCGCTTGCTTTACCTGCCTCTCAATTCCCCAGACAGTCAACCCGACAACACGCCCCTCAGGGAGAATCCCCTCGGGGTCAGTGGAGGCTACTGAAGAACTGAAGAGACGAGATAAAGCATCAGGCTTGGTGTTCTTAGAGCCCGGACGATAAGAAATCACGAACTCGAAACGAGCGAAAAACAGCGCCCAACGCGCCTGACGCGCATTAAGTCGTTTGGCAGAACGGATGTACTCAAGGTTCCTATGGTCAGTCCAAACGACAAAAGGAACGGTCGCCCCCTCCAACCACTGTCGCCATTCGCCTAGGGCTAACCGGATGGCGAGCAGTTCGCGGTTTCCCACATCATAGTTACGTTCCGACGGGGACAGGCGATGAGAAAAATACGCGCATGGGTGGACCTTGTCGTCAGAGAGGGAGCGCTGAGAAAGAATGGCTCCCACGCCCACCTCTGACGCGTCAACCTCGACAACGAACTGTCTAGAGACGTCAGGTGTAACAAGGATAGGAGCGGATGTAAAACGATTCTTGAGGAGATCAAAAGCTCCCTGGGCGGAAACGGACCACTTAAAGCACGTCTTGACAGAAGTAAGGGCTGTGAGAGGAGCTGCCACCTGACCGAAATTACGGATGAAACGACGATAGAAGTTCGCGAAGCCGAGAAAGCGCTGCAGCTCGACGCGTGACTTAGGGGCGGGCCAATCAATGACAGCTTGGACCTTAGCGGGATCCATCTTAATGCCTTCAGCGGAAATAACAGAACCGAGAAATGTGACGGAGGAGGCATGAAAAGTGCACTTCTCAGCCTTCACAAAAAGACAATTCTCTAAAAGGCGCTGGAGGACACGTCGAACGTGCTGAAGATGAATCTGGAGTGACGGTGAAAAAATCAGGATATCGTCAAGGTAAACGAAAACAAAGATGTTCAGCATGTCTCTCAGGACATCATTGACTAATGCCTGAAAGACAGCTGGAGCGTTAGCGAGGCCGAAAGGAAGAACCCGGTATTCAAAGTGCCCTAACGGAGTGTTAAACGCCGTCTTCCACTCGTCCCCCTCCCTGATGCGCACGAGATGGTAAGCGTTACGAAGGTCCAACTTAGTGAAAAACCTGGCTCCCTGCAGGATCTCGAAGGCTGAGGACATAAGAGGAAGCGGATAACGATTCTTAACTGTTATGTCATTCAGCCCTCGATAATCTATGCAGGGGCGCAGAGACCCGTCCTTCTTCTTGACAAAAAAAAACCCCGCTCCGGCGGGAGAGGAGGAGGGGACTATGGTACCGGCGTCAAGAGCTACAGACAAATAATCCTCGAGAGCCTTAGGTTCGGGAGCCGACAGAGAGTATAGTCTACCCCGGGGGGGAGTGGTTCCCGGAAGGAGATCAATACTACAATCATACGACCGGTGTGGAGGAAGAGAGGTGGCCCTGGACCGACTGAACACCGTGCGCAGATCGTGATATTCCTCCGGCACCCCTGTCAAATCACCAGGCTCCTCCTGTGAAGAAGAGACAGAGGAAACAGGAGGGATAGCAGACATTAAACATTTCACATGACAAGAGACGTTCCAGGAGAGGATAGAATTACTAGACCAATTAATGGAAGGATTATGACAAACTAGCCAGGGATGGCCCAAAACAACAGGTGTAAAAGGTGAACGAAAAATCAAAAAAGAAATGGTTTCGCTATGATTACCAGAAACAGTGAGGGTTAAAGGTAGCGTCTCACGCTGAATCCTGGGGAGAGGACTACCATCCAGGGCGAACAAGGCCGTGGACTCCCTTAACTGTCTGAGAGGAATGTCATGTTCCCGAGCCCAGGTCTCGTCCATAAAACAGCCCTCGGCCCCAGAGTCTATTAAGGCACTGCAGGAAGCTGACGAACCGGTCCAGCGTAGATGGACCGACAAGGTAGTGCAGGATCTTGAAGGAGAGACAGGAGTAGTAGCGCTCACCAGTAGCCCTCCGCTTACTGATGAGCTCTGGCTTTTACTGGACATGAAGTGACAAAATGGCCAGCAGAACCGCAATAGAGACAGAGGCGGTTGGTGATTCTCCGTTCCCTCTCCTTAGTCGAGATGCGGATACCTCCCAGCTGCATAGGCTCAGCTCCCGAGCCGGCAGAGGAAGATGGTAGTGATGCGGAGAGGGGGGCAACGGAGAACGCGAACGCCTTTCCACGAGCTCGGTGACGAAGATCAACCCGTCGCTCAATGCGAATAGCGAGTTCAATCAAGGAATCCACGCTGGAAGGAACCTCCCGGGAGAGAATCTCATCCTTTACCTCTGCGCGGAGACCCTCCAGAAGACGAGCGAGCAAAGCCGGCTCGTTCCAGCCACTGGAGGCAGCAAGAGTGCGAAACTCAATAGAGTAGTCAGTTATGGATCGATTGCCTTGACATAGGGAAGACAGGGCCCTGGAAGCCTCCTCCCCAAAAACAGATCGATCAAAAACCCGTATCATCTCCTCCTTAAAGTCCTGATACTGGTTAGTACACTCAGCCCTTGCCTCCCAGATTGCCGTGCCCCACTCACGAGCCCGTCCAGTAAGGAGAGATATGACGTAGGCGACACGAGCAGTGCTCCTGGCGTAAGTGTTGGGCTGGAGAGAAAACACAATATCACACTGGGTGAGGAACGAGCGGCATTCAGTGGGCTCCCCAGAGTAACACGGCGGGTTATTGATTCTGGGCTCCGGAGATTCGAAAGCCCTGGAAGTGGCCGGTGGATCGAGGCGGAGATGGTGAACCTGTTCTGTGAGGTTGGAGACTTGGGTGGCCAGGGTCTCAACGGCATGTCGAGCAGCAGACAATTCCTGCTCGTGTCTGCCTAGCATCGCTCCCTGGATCTCGACGGCTGAGTGGAGAGGATCCGAAGTCGCTGGGTCCATTCTTGGTCGGATTCTTCTGTTACGGTGAGTGAATGAGGACCCAAAAGCGAACTAACTTAAACAGAGCTTCTTTAATAACCAAACGTAGGTAGGCTCAGATAGACCGGCATATTCCGACAGGACAGGACAAGGTTACAGCAAACAGGACGATAGTCTGGTTCAGGCATGAAACACAACAAACAAGAATCCGACAAGGACAGGAACAAAAACAGAGAGAGATATAGGGACCTAATCAGAGGGAAAAAGGGAACAGGTGGGAAACGGGGTGAATGGGTAGTTAGGAGGAGACAAGGCACAGCTGGGGGAAAGAGGGGGAGAAAAGGTAACCTAACAACGACCAGCAGAGGGAGACAGGGTGAAGGGAAAGGACAGAAACACACAACATGACAATACATGACAGTACTACTCTTGAGCAGGGCCCATAGCTCTTCTTTTTGTTCTGAGGAGTGTTTTAGGGGCCTCTTTACTCTGATAGTTTTTCCAGTCTCTGTCTTGTTTTCATTGGATTTTCAAGCCTGATTTTATTGAATTGAATTCATTTGAATCAACTTTATCCCACAAGGGGAAATTTGATTTGACACCAGCAAGACACATATTATAATGTTTTTTGTTTAGTTTTTTTGTAGGTCCTAATCCATCTCCTAAAGTTAAATCTAAACTTGGTTTCCTCTAGCGTAATTGCTGCTCTTTCACCCCAGCTGCCAAACTAACCCTGATTCAGATGACCATCCTACCCGTGCTAGATTACGGAGACATAATTTATAGATCGGCAGGTAAGGGTGCTCTCAAGAGGCTAGATGTTCTCATTCGGCCATCAGATTTGCTACCAATGCTCCTTATAAGACACATCAAGGCGTTCTATACTCCTCTGTAAACGGGTCATCTCTGTATACCCGTCGCAAGACACACTGTTTGATGCTTCTTTATAAAACCCTCCCAGGAGTCTTTCCTCACCCTATCTGAGATATCTACTGCCACCCTCATCCTCCACATACAATGGCAGTCATATTCAGTTAAAGGTCCCCAAAGCACACACATTCCTGGGTCGCTCCTCTATTCAGTTCGCTGCAGTTAGCAACTGGAACGAGCTGCAACAAACACTCAAACTGGACAGTTTGATCTCAATCTCTTCATTCAAAGACTCAATCATGGACACTCTTACTGACAGTTGTGGCTGCTTTGCGTGATGTATTGTTGTCTCTACCTTCTTGCCCTTTGCGCTGTTGTCTGTGCCCAATAATATTTGTACCATGTTTTGTGCTGCTACCATGTTTTATTTCTTACATGTTGTTGTCATGTTCTGTTGCTACCATGCTGTGTTGTCATGTGTTGCTGCCTTGCTATGTTGATGTCTTAGGTCTCTCTTTATGTAGTGTTGTGTTGTCTCTCTTGTTGTGATGTGTGTTTTGTCCTATATTTAATATATACTGTATATATTTTAAATAAGAATTTGTTCTTAACTGACTTTCCAAGTTAAATAAAGTTAAAGTTAAATAAAGTTAAAGTTAAATAAAAATCCATCTTCCCTCCCAAATCATGTATGGAATGGTTATAATAACCAAGCCCAGGAGTCTTTCCAGGCCACCTGTCTGACCAGGAACAACTCTGTTATCCTAGTTATAACACTCCATGCTTCAGGTCAGCCTTTCCATTTATGTTTTTTTTTTTAATCTTCTGTGATCGTCACAGATGCAATTGCGTGGCTGGACCCTGCTCTGTTGACTCCTAACACAATTGCATTTTCAGATGCCCTCCCATATGGAGGGACTGTCACTGAATCAGTCTGAGGGGTACGGATGCAGCATTCACACACGCTGTATGAGTCCCAAATGGCACCCTATTCCCTATATAGACCAGAGCCCTATGGGAATAAAGGGAATAGGGTGCCATTTGGGATGCATCCACTGTCCAGCTGGTCTGTTGGTGCCTTAGTGTTACCTAGAGGTGACCCCTGAAGCTGTTTTACATATTCAACAATCCTCCATGTGTTTTTCTGTCTTGGCCGAATGCTATTTTTATGCTACTCAAACCCGGTCGTTGACATGGCAGTGGAAAAAATGGCTGCTCATAATGCTAAGAGAGGATGCTGTGACGATGTTGATGACGTATGACTATGTGTTAATGGACTGTTTATCAGAGCATTTACATCTAACAGGTTTGATATAAAGTTAGTTCCTCAGCATTAAAGGGCTGTTTCTTTAAAAAAGGCAAACTTGTGGTCTGTCTGTCAGACTCATTGTGGGGGCTTCTGGGGCTTTTAAATGGATTCAGACAACCACGACAGACATACAGTATAGAAATCCACATTTAGATATTCAACTTGGTGAACATACCCTATGTGTGTGAACATCTATTGTAGAATTTTTATTTTTAATAATGTTAACATTATAGGAAAACATTACATGTATACATCCAATCTCTATGAGCGGGTGCTGGATATATTTTTTTTTAAAGAGACGCGGCAACCCCACATGGTATGCTACCACGTGGATTTATCTGTGACAAAGTTAAATGCACAATGCCATCATTTCCATTTTGTAAACCATGGGATATTTCATACATCCGCTCCAACTGACCCCCCCCCCCCCCCCCCCCCCCGTACTGTCCCTGCAGCACTATCTGGTATGAATTGCATGCACGTGAGTGGCCTTACAAGAACCAGCCAGCAGAGGTTATCATCTGGCAGGTGGGCAGTGGGATGAAGCCCAACCTCACACAGATCGGCATGGGCAAAGAGATATCGGTGAGTGTTCCTCATACACGGTAAACTGGTTGTACCACACTTCAGGTAGAAGTCGCTCACTAGTTGTAGGTGTACATATTGTATGTCTATGGGCAAAGAGTTATCGCTGAGTGGTGTTCTTCGTAATACTGCACTGTTGACTGTTTTTCTTCACAGAGCGAAGCTCCACACCTGGTTATTTTTATGTGTGATCTGCATACTTGTTTATTTGTATTTATTATGGATCCCCATTAGCTGCTGCCAAAGCAGCAGCTACTCTTCCTGGTGTCCAGCAAAATTAAGGCAGTTTATACAAAAAAAAAAAAAAAAATCAATACATTCACAGATTTAACAACACACCGTGCCCTCAGACCCCTACTTCACCACTACTACATACGTAGCTATAGTACTAAATCCATGTGTATGTATAGTGTGTGTGTGTGTGTGTGTGTGTGTGTGTGTGTGTGTGTGTGTGTGTGTGTGTGTGTGTGTGTGTGTCTCTCTGGCAATGTTTGTGTTGCTTATTATTTCCCAGGTGTTCAGAATGAGCATCTTCATTCCTGGAATGTTCTTGGAATAAGACTAAATTATCAGGTACACCTGTCTAGGCAGTCTGGGATGTTTTTGAGTTTTCTGTTGGCTGTTGTTTAGTTATTTGTGTTTTCTGAACCACTCCACACAATAAGTTCTCTCACAGTGAAGAATACAGTTATCTGAATCGGGTGGCATTCATAATGTTGTCCAGTTACACTTGTGGCTCTTTCGCTCCAGTGTTTCCTTTATATACCTGGGTCTCTAAAGGGGAGTCTGTTCTGTCTCTTTCTCTCTCCAGGACATCCTGCTCTTTTGCTGGGCGTTCGAGCAGGATGAAAGGCCCAGCTTCTCCAAGCTGGTGGATCTGCTAGAAAAGTTGCCAAAACGGAACCGTCGCCTTTCCCACCCAGGGCACTTCTGGAAGTCAGCTGAGTATGTCAAATGAGATAGACGCTAAACAACAACAACTTTTACTACTACAATACCTACCACTCACAAAACCACAACTCCCTTAGAGTGCACTGAATCCAAATACCAATCAATGAGTAAAACTGTCCAGACTACAGTATGTATCCTCATGGAGTGTGTGTGTGTGTGTGTGTGTGTGTGTGTGTGTGTGTGTGTGTGTGTGTGTGTGTGTGTGTGTGTGTGTAAGAATAGGTGCAGTTGACCAAGACCCCCTGAAACTAGACTTCTCAACATCCTCTGAAATCACATTTTTGGTTTAATCACATGGAATATATGTTTTATTTGATTACTCAAAAAGACCTGTTCAGTTTGTTTGTTAGCTTATTTATTTTGGAATGTCTTTTTCTCAGTGTCATGTTTTTTTTGTGTCATGAATCACTTAATTATCTATGGAAAATGCATTTTTCTGAACAAATGTGTGTTTTGTGTTTTCTTTTGGGAATTAAATTGTTTTTATAGTGAAAGTAATTATTTTACGAATTGTGAAATGTACATTTTTAAGTCATTGTCTTGCCATTTCCCTTGTATGTCAACTGTCTCTGTCATGTGTTTGACCCTGGTTACCTCATGGTCTGTCATGTGTTTGACCCTGGTTACCTCATGGTCTCTCATGTGTTTGACCCTGGTTACCTCATGGTCTCTCATGTGTTTGACCCTGGTTACCTCATGGTCTCTCATGTGTTTGACCCTGGTTACCTCATGGTCTCTCATGTGTTTGACCCTGGTTACCTCATGGTCTCTCATGTGTTTGACCCTGGTTACCTCATGGGCTCTCATGTGTTTGACCCTGGTTACCTCATGGTCTCTCATGTGTTTGACCCTGGTTACCTCATGGTCTCTCATGTGTTTGACCCTGGTTACCTCATGGTCTCTCATGTGTGAATGTCTACATGTTTGTGTTTTCTACGTTTGTCTCAAAGCTTTATCTTATAGTCATTATTTACTATTGAATGTGATCACTCCTGCCAATTGTAGGGCTGGATGATGGTACAGTACCTTAGTAGGAAACTGTTCTCCAATTGGCCTGTGCTTTGATTATCGGCTGTGAACACTGTTGAGCATGCATCAAAAATGGCATCCTGTTCCATACATAGTGCGCTACTAAGGTCAAAAGTAGTGCACTAGATAGGGAATAGAATGTGAGCTGTTTAAACAAGAGCCTTTTTTTCAAACTGTGCCCTTTGGCTGTTGGTTCAGTCAGTAGGCCTACACTGACTGACTAGAAGTCTAGAAGTCTCTAATGTGAAAACACTGTCACTCGAAATGTATCTCACTACAGTACCTACTATGAACTTGCTTAAACACCTTGGAGAATTGCTGTTACTGAGCCCATGGAGAAATAGGTGTATAGTGGTTACTTTATTGTTTTAAAGTGGACGAGGGTAATCACAGATGTATAGCTAGCTAAGCTCACTATTTACCTCCATGAATTATGACACAATCGATTTACTTTGGGAGTTCTTCAGCCCTATAATTGACAAAGCACTTTCGGAACAGACACCATGATACAGTATATTCTAGTAACATGACTGTGTCCATGACCTGGCCATTTGTATAATATATTTCACTGCGATATTTTAAATATAGCCCACTAGAGCCCAGTCAGACTGAATGATATCATCGTGGATGAAAAGAAGTGTCTCGGTAAGAACTGTATGGCAACTGCTTTGGGGTCTGTACAGCCATGTCTTATATATAGATGCAGACAATCCTGTCCTGTGAAAGCCATTTCTACTACACTATATTATACAGTTTCCGATAGTGTTGGAAATGCATTCAAACAATTTGCTGCTGTTTTATTTGGAGTACATCTGTCTATTTTGGATTTGCTGCGATTCCGATATTGTACGTGGTCATTTATATTTGTACTGTTTACAACTTCTAAGTGCATGAAATGGACTATAAAGGATCTATTCTTGTTATTGCGATAAATAGTTGACTCCTTCAACTTTATCGGGTGGCAGGCAGGTAGCCTAGTGGTTAGAACATTGGGCCAGTAACTTGAAAGGTTGCTGGCTCGAATCCCCGAGCTGACAAGGTAAACATCTGTCGTTCTGCCCCTGAGCAAGGCAGTTAACCCACTGTTCCCCGGGCACTGAAGACTTGAATGTTGATTATGGCAGCCCCCCGCACCTCTCTGATTCAGAGGGGTTGGGTTAAATGCGGAAGACATATTTCAGTTGTACAACTGATCACTGGGGTATTTCCTGATTTACCTGTTGTAAGCATAGGGCCATCAAACGATATTGATACAACAGTTATACTGCTGGCTTTGTAAAAAAGGAAATGTTCAAAAATGATGTTTAAGAGAATGATTGTAATAGTATATTTATACATTATAATAGCCTATCGTGAAGAGGAATAACACATTGTTCTGAATTCGACAAGAATCTGACCAGAAAACGATTCTACATTTAGTGTCACGTGTACATAACAGATTATAGACATACAATCTTTACCATCACTTGCTGTAAATCAATATTACGGCAGCACTTTATAAAAACTCCAGGTAATAATGCATTTATAAGGAATTATTAAATAATTTATTCATAATGTATTAATCATTACTGCCACATTTGTAAATGTTATTAACCTATTTATTCACACATTTATAAACAACTTTTAAAGTATTTCATAATGATTCATGCGATCATTCAAAATATGTTTAATATCGGTCTTTATAAGCATTTACTAATCATTAGTTAAGTGTTTTTTTATAAATACTTAATAAACATTTTGCATGGCTAGTGTAATTTCCATCAAAAAGATGGACATGCCATTGCGAGACATTCCAGCAGTACCTGGTGCTCCTTCAGGTCCCAAAATGTTTCCTAGAACATATCAATGGTTAAACAATCACACAATACAGAGGATGTTTAAGAAAATATATTGGACATGTTATTCCAAAACAGTCACACTGTTGTAATAGTGTGATGTGGAACTTCAGACACCCTCTACGCTGAGTACAATTATGTGTTTAGTCCTTAAGTGCTAACATAAGCGTTTCTTGGCCGTGACTTTTCTACCAAAACCAAAGTGTGGATTTCAGTCACTCCTTAGAGAATTCTAATCTTGGTTAACCCAGAACTAAAATCTCATGTAATTTGGTCAGAAATTGGGAGCTCCAGTTTGCAAAATCTCAGCCAAACACTGGAACTACTGCTGCTCGTTATCCTACACATTCCATCCAGTTGTCACAGATTCTTCGGTTTACGTGCAGGACCTGTCTACGAGAGATTAAGATTAGCCCATAGACTGTTTGCAAATATCTGTATACATTATTTGTCTTAATTATCCCATTACCTTACTACCTTTAAAGGTCCAGTAGAGGTGCCGCCAAACAAAGCCATGCATGAAAATAGTGCAGTTAAAAGGCTAAAGCACTGCCTCCCGAGTGTCGCAGCTGTCTAGGCTACTTACACATCGCAGTGCCAGAGGCATTACTATAGGCCCGGGTTCATTCCCGGGAGTACCTAATTGTCATACCCTGATGCAGTGGCGGTTCTAGCTATGGCTCCCTGGGCCAACTGGGCTTCAGCGCCCCCCGCAAAAAACAAAAAACAAATCACCATTCTGCACTAACACATTTTTATTCAGACATTTGGAACACAAATAAATAATCATAACATTTGAAACTATATAAATATCAAAAAGAAGTAACAAAGACAAATAGAAACACATGGCACTCGAGCATCAATACATTACCCATCCTCCAACACTATCAACCAAGAGTCAAGACTAAACCAATTCACCTTGGTGGTGTGCAGACTGGTTTTATATTATTCTTAACGATTTCGTACAAACCAGAAATAAATGCAACAATATGGCTGCGAAACTATATATTCACAGTATTATGAATGAATTGTGGCTTATTTGGTAGCATTTCAGTGTGATTTCACTAATTGCATTAGTACTGTACAAAGTTAGATGTGCGCTATTTGATAGATTCCCCCGCTCTCGCTCCCCCACCTCGAGCTTCCAGTGGGGAGACCTGAGGTCAGCCTAACCCCGCACCCCTCCCCATCTCGTACTTCTGAGTGGGAGATGTTCCCAGGCAGTAGCCTGCCTAGCTCACAAACTAGAATCAGTGTGCCCACTCCGACAAGGTTAATTGACCCACAGTCCCACACGGTGACATGATATCATTGACGTGACGTGCAAATGAGCAATAGAAAACCGATTTCGCAAATGTCACCAATCCAAATTTTTGTGTGTGGGCGACCCGTGCCGCCCCCGGCAAGATGCCATCCTGGGCGGCTGTGTCACAGACGTCATATAGAGGAGACGAAGGTGCAGCGTTGTAAGCGAACATAACTCTTTAATTAAAGAGAGAATTGAATTGAATTGAGAGAACACTGAACAGAACTAAACAAAACAACCAACCAAATCGTGAAGCAATATGGCTAGTGCAGAACAGGCAGCTAAACATAGAATAACAACCCACAAAATAACCAAGGAATATGGCTACCTAAATATGGTTCCCAATCAGAGACAACGATAAACAGCTGCCTCTGACTGAGAACCAATCTAGGCAACCATAGACATATAAACATCTAGACTAGAAAAACCCCTAGACATACAAAACCCCCTAGACGATACAAAAACTAAATAAACCACACGTGTCACACCCTGACCTAACCAAATAATAAAGAAAACAAAGATAACTAAAGGCAGGGCGTGACAGGCTGCCCATGTCGCCTATACCTAAATCTGCCACTGCCCTGATGTAAAAATACCTTAATAGAAATTGACTCAAGTAAATGTCAGCCAGTAAAATAAAAATCAATCAAAAGTAAATGTAATTGCTAAAAGAAACGTATCAAAAGTAAAAGTATAAATCACTTCAAATTCCTTATATTAAGCAATCCAGACGGCACCATTTTCTTGTTTTTTAAATTTTCATACAACCAGGGGCACGCTCCAACACAGACATAATTTACAAACCAAGCATGTGTTTAGTGAGTCCGCTAGATTAGAGGCCATAGAGATGACCAGGGATGTTCTCTTGATAAATGCGTGAATTAGACAATTGTCTTCTCCTACTAAGCATTCAAAATGTAACAAGTACTTTTGGGTGTCAAGGAAATTGTTTGGAGTAAATAGTACATAATTTTCTTTAGGAATCAAATCAAATCAAACTGTATTTGTCACATGCGCCGAATACAAGTGTAGAAATGCTTACTTACAAGCCCTTTACCAACAGTGCAGTTCAAGAAAGAATATAGTGAAGTAAAAGTCAAAGTTGTCAAAAAAAAAACGACTTAAGTAGTAAGTTCAAGTAATTTTACTTAAGTACGTTTCACCACGGCCGGTGGGGCTTTACTTGGCTCATCGCGTTGTAGCAACTCCTTCGCAAGTGTCACGCCCTGACCTTACTTATCTTTGTTTTCTTTATTATTTTGGTTAGGTCAGGGTGTGACGAGGGTGGTATGTGTGTTTTTGCCTTGTCTAGGGTTTTTTGTATTCTATGGGGTTTTGGTATGTATTCTTATCACGCTGCGCCTTGGTCTCCTTATGACGAACATGACAGAATAACCCACCATAACAGGACCAAGCAGCGTTAAAAGGAGGAGCAGAGGTTATGGACTTGGGAAGAGATTTTGGATGGAACAGGATCCTGGACATGAGAGGAAATACTAGATGGAGCAGGACCCTGGACGCAGCCTGGGGAGTATCGCCGTTCTAAAGAGGAGAAATACCGGAGAATAGAGGAACGGCGACGATATGAGGGTACACGGCTAGCACGGAAGCCAGAGAGGCAGCCCCAATAAAAAAACAATTTGGGGGGGCAGACGAGGAGATTGGATGAGTCAGGTCGGAGACTTGAGCCAGGGAGCGTGTAACTGGTCGTTTAACTGGTCAGGCACCGTGTTATGCAGAGATGAGCACGGTGTCTTCAGTGCGCTATTCTAGCCTGGTGCTCTCTATTCCAGCTCCTCGCATTTGCCGGGCTAGAATGGGCATCCAGCCAGGACGTATTGAGCCAGCTCTATGTTCTGGATCTCCAATGCGTCTCCACGGTCCAGTGTATCCTGTCCTTCCTCCTAGCACTCGCTCTGAGATGCGTGTCACCAGCCCGGTACCACCAGTTCCGGCACCACGCACCAGGCCTCCAGTGCGCCTCCAGGGTCCAGTACGCCCTGTTCCTGCTCCTCGCACTCGCCCTGAGGTGTGTGTCCCCAGCCCGGTACCACCAGTGCTGGCACCACGCACCAGGCCTACAGTGCGCCTCGGAAGTCCAGAGCGTCCGGCGACAGTACCCAGTCCAGAGCGTCCGGCGACAGTACCCAGTCCAGAGCATCCGGCGACAGTACCCAGTCCAGAGCGTCCGGCGACAGTACCCAGTCCAGAGCGTCCGGCGACAGTACCCAGTCCAGAGCGTCCGGCGACAGTACCCAGTCCAGAGCGTCCGGCGACAGTACCCAGTCCGGAACCTCCAACAACGGGCCACAGTCCGGGGTCTCCAGCGACGGTCCCCAGTCCAGAACATCCAGCGATGATCAGTGCAGCGATGATCAGTGCAGCGAGGGTCCCCAGCCCGGGGCCTACGGCTAGAATCCGCAGTCCAGATCCTCCGACGAAGATCCACAGGTCAGTGCTACAAGAGCGGACTTAGGGTAAAGAAGGGGGGCGGCGTTCAGAACCAGAGCCGCCACCGAGGTTAGATGCCCACCCAGACCCTCCCATATAGGTTTAGGTTTGCGGCCGGGAGTCCGCACCTTTGGTGGGGTACTGTCACGCCCTGACCTTAGTTATCTTTGTTTTCTTTATTATTTTGGTTAGGTCAGGGTGTGACGAGGGTGGTATGTGTGTTTTGGTCTTGTCTAGGGTTTTTTTGTATTCTATGGGGTTTTGGAATGTCTAGGTCTATGGTGGCCTGAATTGGTTCCAATCAGAGACAGCAGTTGATCGTTGTCTCTGATTGGGGATCCTATTTAGGTTGCCATTTTCCATTTTGGTTTTGTGGGTTATTGTCTGTGTAGTTGCCTGTCAGCTTCACTTTCGTTTTGTTAGTTTGTTTAGTGTTCGTCGTATAATAAAAGGAAGAATGTATTCTTATCACGCTGCGCCTTGGTCACCTTATGACAAACGTGACAAAGGTGGACAACATTAGCTCATTAACCTCTTACAGCTACCCCCTTTTCCGCCTGAAGACATACCCAAATCTAACGTCCTGTAGCTCAGGCCCAGAGCCAAGGATATGCATATTATTGGTTTCATTTGAAAGAAAACACTCTGAAGTTTGTGTAAATGTGAATTGAATGTAGGAGAATATAACACAATATAATTTAGATAAGTTTAGATAGTTTAGATAATACAATGAAAAAAACCATACGTTTTTTATTTTTTATTGTTGTATCATCTTTCAAATGAACAAGACAAAACAAACATTCAGATAGGATGATGGGGACAATTTCAGTGAAAAACATAAGAGGGCAACAGTACTTGTTCAGAAATATTTCTTCCAAAATGAGTGTGCTACATGACATTTATCATGAAGTCACCCAGGTGTCCCACACAAGTAGCCCAAATGTACCCAAGTGGCCAAATTGGTGAAGTTATACATTTTGAATGGAATAACTATATACAAAATACCAAAATGGTATTTTAACACCCCCCCCCCCCCCCCCCCCCCCAAAAAAAAAGTGGAGAAAAACATATATATACATTTACAAAATAACACTTTCAATATTTGGAAGACCCTCAGTCCTCTACACAATATTGTGCTGCTGATGCCAGGTGCCATAGCAGTCTCTTTTTTTTCACCAAGCATGTGGGACTTCATTTTGCAAAGAACACAGCGACGCCTCCATGCTGTGCCCTTTTGGCCCTGAGGCACATCCATGCATGCAGAAATAAATTTGGGCAGATGAACACCACTTGTGGCAGGAGCAGAAGGGACAGGGGTAAAGGGGCCAGAACGTGGTGCAGTGGTGCTGTAGCCAGCAAGCTCCTTGATGAGCAGCTCTCTGAAGGCTAGCTGTGAGATGGGGGGCTTTCCACAGCTCTTAGCCATTTCCTTGTGTAGGATGAATGCATTCACCACAGCAATGTCGATGAAATGATAGAAGAAGGTCTTGTACCATTTCATCGTCTTATGGAGAACATTGTAATAGCCTATCAGCGCATCTGACAGGTCCACACCTCCCATGCTCTTGTTGTAGTCCTTTATTGCAGTTGGAATGGGGACATTTTCTGTGGTCCATGCCCCAGTAGCGCTGAGACAACAGGTGTCCGCCTGGATGAACCAGCTTCAGTGGGGGATGGACACCTTGGCACTGGGGGCTCCCATTCGGAGTCAGTGTCACTGTGAAAGAAAATGTTCAGTTAGAATAGTTTCACATATGAGCCCTGTATCAACAGGTATAATAAACAGATATATATAGAGTACAGGGAACATAAGATTTAATATATTATTATAGACCTGCTAGATCTACTGTCTCATTTATATTATGACAGACCAGCTAGATCTACTGTCTTTATTATATTACAACAGACCAGCTGTATCTACTGTCTCCATTTCACTTTGGCCATTGTTGTGGGCCTGCCCTCCCCTCAACAGTCTCAAATAGGCTATTTCATGTGGGGGTGGGGTGGAGCAGCAGACACACGCATCTCGGCCATGCTCCCTCTAATCCACAATATGTACAGTGCCTTGCGAAAGTATTCGGCCCCCTTGAACTTTGCGACCTTTTGCCACATTTCAGGCTTCAAACATAAAGATATAAAACTGTATTTTTTTGTGAAGAATCAACAACAAGTGGGACACAATCATGAAGTGGAACGACATTTATTGGATATTTCAAACTTTTTTAACAAATCAAAAACTGAAAAATTGGGCGTGCAAAATTATTCAGCCCCTTTACTTTCAGTGCAGCAAACTCTCTCCAGAAGGTCAGTGAGGATCTCTGAATGATCCAATGTTGACCTAAATGACTAATGATGATAAATACAATCCACCTGTGTGTAATCAAGTCTCCGTATAAATGCACCTGCACTGTGATAGTCTCAGAGGTCCGTTAAAAGCGCAGAGAGCATCATGAAGAACAAGGAACACACCAGGCAGGTCCGAGATACTGTTGTGAAGAAGTTTAAAGCCGGATTTGGATACAAAAAGATTTCCCAAGCTTTAAACATCCCAAGGAGCACTGTGCACGCGATAATATTGAAATGGAAGGAGTATCAGACCACTGCAAATCTACCAAGACCTGGCCGTCCCTCTAAACTTTCAGCTCATACAAGGAGAAGACTGATCAGAGATGCAGCCAAGAGGCCCATGATCACTCTGGATGAACTGCAGAGATCTACAGCTGAGGTGGGAGACTCTGTCCATAGGACAACAATCAGTCGTATATTGCACAAATCTGGCCTTTATGGAAGAGTGGCAAGAAGAAAGCCATTTCTTAAAGATATCCATAAAAAGTGTCGTTTAAAGTTTGCCACAAGCCACCTGGGAGACACACCAAACATGTGGAAGAAGGTGCTCTGGTCAGATAAAACCAAAATTGAACTTTTTGGCAACAATGCAAAACGTTATGTTTGGCGTAAAAGCAACACAGCTGAACACACCATCCCCACTGTCAAACATGGTGGTGGCAGCATCATGGTTTGGGCCTGCTTTTCTTCAGCAGGGACAGGGAAGATGGTTAAAATTGATGGGAAGATGGATGGAGCCAAATACAGGACCATTCTGGAAGAAAACCTGATGGAGTCTGCAAAAGACCTGAGACTGGGACGGAGATTTGTCTTCCAACAAGTCAATGATCCAAAACATAAAGCAAAATCTACAATGGAATGGTTCAAAAATAAACATATCCAGGTGTTAGAATGGCCAAGTCAAAGTCCAGACCTGAATCCAATCGAGAATCTGTGGAAAGAACTGAAAACTGCTGTTCACAAATTACCTCCACTGAGCTCGAGCTGTTTTGCAAGGAGGAATGGGAAAAAATTTCAGTCTCTCGATGTGCAAAACTGATAGAGACATACCCCAAGCGACTTACAGCTGTAATCGCAGCAAAAGGTGGCGCTACAAAGTATTAACTTAAGGGGGCTGAATAATTTTGCACACCCAATTCTTCAGTTTTTGATTTGTTAAAAAAGTTTGAAATATCCAATAAATGTCGTTCCACTTCATGATTGTGTCCCACTTGTTGTTGATTCTTCACAAAAAATAAGGTTTTATATCTTTATGTTTGAAGCCTGAAATGTGGCAAAAGGTCGCAAAGTTCAAGGGGGCCGAATACTTTCGCAAGGCACTGTATATATACATACACAAACATAGGCTATGGGTCATACACATACATACAAACATACCCCCACCCACAATGTATAGCCAACATGTACTTCACACATTTATATTGCTACTAACATTTAAAATAAATAAATCACAAATAATATTTTAGATTATTAATTTCAAACAACGGCATTAGCATGAGAAGAACTTACCAGTCCAAAACGATGTCCTCTCCGTTAAAAAAATATTCCTCCATTTGGGAATCAAAACTATGCTAGCTAAATTAATCGTCCTCCATCAATCTCTGTCTCACTTTCCCGATCAATTTCTTCTAAAATTGTGTGTACATCTGTATATCTAGACTTAGATTTAGCTTTCCCTGACTTAGTCGCCATACTGATTGACATATAAACAGCTGAAGATGCGCTTTATCAAAATAGTGCTGTACGTAACATGCGTGGCTCCTTCCAATATGAATCTTCAATGGCGAATGACCATCTTTACGCTGGAGTTTACTACATGGGTTGGTCTTCCAACACATAGCCATTACATATTGCCATTTACCTCAGCTCATTGGCTATCCACCAAGCTAGATTTCAAGACGACCAATTGGGTTAAAATACAGTCAATCAACGAAACAGCTGTCATATCATTGGTGCACAATGATGTCATTACTTGTTGTCTTCAAATTGGTTTCTTTCAGTCAATACGTCCCGCGCAATGACCCATCATGTTTGGTTGTGTTACAAACAATCAGTTGATTGCAATGAAACCAAACATGACCGGATAAAGTCACGTTTAGTGTGTGTATTTACATCGAATGTGTCGTCGAAAATTGAATGAGACGGAATTCACGACACAAGCGGTTCACAAAATGTTTCGTGTTAGGCTATAAAAATGTATTTTATCAAACAAAAGACCATTTATTGTGTAACAATGAGCATTGGGATTGCAAACAGAGGAAGATCGTCAAAGGTAAACAATTTATTTTATAGCAATTTGTTATTTTGTTATGCCTGTGCTGGTTGAATTTTTTTTATTTTTTATGGGGCTCTGTCCTCAGATAATCGCATCGTATTCTTTCGCAGTAAATCCTTTTTTGACAACGCAGTTGGATTAGCAAGATTCTAGGCTTTCGGAACATGTGAGGCACTTGTATTTTCATGAATGTTTAATATTACTATAATGTTACATTCATGCTTAATATTACTATTTATGTAGCGATCACCGTATGTTGCCGAATTGAATTCCGCTAACGGGTTCGGTGCGCAGAGAGGTTAACTCTTCGTTAAGTCCTTGCAACAGTTGTTTTTGTGAATAAAATGTTCAATACATTTCCTTTAACATCCTGTGTTGTGTGCTTATTATTTTACCATTGATATGTTCTAGGCTATTTTGAGACCTTATGGAGGATCAGGTCCTGCTGGAATGTCCTCCAATGGCATGTCCATCTTTTTGTGAGAAATTACACTGGTCACTCAGAACATTTGTAAAGTATTTATAAAGTATAAATAGTCCGCACTTTAGACAAGGTCCCACAAAATACTTAACTAATGATTAATAAATGGTTTGTAAGGACCTATATTAAACATCTTATGACTGGAGTAATGATTAATACATGATAAATAAACTATTTACCAACCATTAGAAATGCTTTATGTGGAGTTATTATGAAGGGGTACCAATATTCCATGTGAAATCAGCAGTTTTGGTGTACAGGATTTTTGGCTTACTTTATGAATTGTGTTGTGATTTTGTCTTGTTTTTTTATTAATACAGATGTATTTTTCTCCGTATACCTTCCTATATTACATAAGCATTGATGCTGTGTTTCTTTTCTGATTCAGTCCTTGTATTGTAGAGTATAGCTCCAAAAGCTTGTATTTACCGATGCCTTACTGTCCGTGGCTTAGTGACGGGTAGATTCATCAGAAGCTTTTTATTTGCACTCATCCTCAACGAAAAATGTATGACAATAAAATGTTTTAATTTTGGACGTTTTTTGTTAGTTTTTTACTCATCTTATATCTTACCCTCTCCTTTTTTCCTAGTTTGCACTTTTTACTTTGAAAACTTTTAACACACCCAAAGATCTTTATTTAAACTGGACTAAAAATCAGTTTCTAACATCCAATCAACTGACATTAAAAGGTCTATAAAATCTATTAAAGATAACTGAAGCAGTTAAACACACATCTGGATTAAAGGTATCAATCAGGAAAAGTTTGAGTCGCATCAAATGCAATGGACTTCAATGGCATCAATCTCAACCAACAACCCCCATCAATAGTCCTTCCCAGTATTTAAACAGTAACGAACTTCAAAATGGCAAGCCTATCATCCATGTTTTTTTATGGACATGACACCTAAACTATGTGTGTAAATGAGATTAGTGAGATATACTGGAATTGCATTTTGCAACATCTTGAAAACTTGATTGCTGACATTGCAAAACATTTTGGGACTGTATCAACAGTGGATTAATGAATATATATATATAATATATATTTGTCCTTTTAGCAAATTGGCAGCAATAGTGTATTTGCCTGGGTCTCTTTAGGTCTGTAGGGACCTGGAAGGTTCACTGTGCCAGGGTATTTTTTTTGATGTATTTTTTGGTCACACATTCCTGCCTACCCCAAGAGAAAAAATGGTTCAAGACCATAGTTCAGGGAAAACTCACACGATGCTGTGATGTCGCATAATTGTTCAAATAGCGCATTCCCACTGAGACTTCAGGTTATTTTGTCTAAAGCCCTGCCTCTGTGAGGGAAAGTCACAACGCCTTTGTGTAAAGGGTTCTATCTGGATCCAAAAAGGGTTCTTCACAGGGTTCTCCTATGGGGACAGCCAAATAATCATTTTAGTTTTTTTCTAAGAGTGTGGTTGGGAGGAGAAAGGGAAGACCGAGAGACGGAAGGGGGAGGTGGATGGATGGGTGGGAGCACTGGGTCCTCCACACATTCCCTTCTTCCATATCTACCTTCTGTCTTCCATCTCTACCTCCTGTCTTCCATCTCTACCTCCTGTCTTCCATCTCTACCTCCCACTCCACTACTTCTGACCACCCCCACTCAGGTGTAAAATTCACAGAAATTCTGGAGATATCTTTCTCAATGATGGCGTAGTCAAGTCTTTTGAGGCAAAGAAATAGCTGTCTACTTACTCAAAATAGCTGTTTTTGTTTCTGCTAGGAGATCATGTGCCTTGTTGAGTGTGTGGGGAGATGGGGTTAGGCGGGGTGTGTGGAGAGGTGGAGAGATGGTAAATTAGGAAATATCAGTAACACCACCAGATCCTGGGTTCTCCACCTCTAACGGGAATAATAATTAACTCATCGTATCCTGATCCTCACACAATTAGCCCAAATTATCTTGATTACTTTTCTGCTGTTCTGTACGTCAAACACATGTACATCATTTCCCGGTAAATCCCCTCTAAACGAGGAAGATCTGGTGGAGGAATTATCCCGTAGATTATAGAATGCCGTCATTAGTGACGATGTCATGCCCTGGTGATGAAGATTCCATTCGCAGGTTCATCAGGAGTATATTGTTCTTTCATGCCAAAATCTGGGAATAACAAAAATGATATACACTAAAAACATGTCGATTAGACAAAAACCTAAACCCCACTTGAATGAAATGTATGTTTCTTTTGTGTAGTTTTTCCTTTTGTTCCACATGATGTTTCGTTGGACCCTTTGGATCGCTCCATGACCATCTTCTCTCTCCCCCATCATGTATATTTTGCTTCGTTCCATTGTAAAGTTGTCATACAGAGAGCTGAACACAGAGCAACACAGGCTGCAGGTAAAGAGACCTTATTTCTAAACGCTGTCCCTGTTGTATCAATGGCTTCAGTATGGTTTCTAAACCAATAGGTATAGGTAAAGTATGTAAGGCCCAAGCATGGTCCAAGGTCTTGCATATCTCACTAAGAGAGAGCAATGAAAGCTATACCTTTACGGACTGGAGTGACTGAAACGCAATGAAGCAAAATCTGTAAGACAGATTGGAGCAACTGCAAGTTAATGAAACCTATAGCTTTAAGAGTGTATCAAAACAATGAAGCACATACAGTAGCTTTAGAAACTGCCAATTTGGTGCAACAAATGAGCTGTCTGAGAGTTAGCGGTAGTTTCACAGCCTCCAAAGTGTGTGGGCTTTATTCCTCCAAACACACCGACACACCGCACTTCACTGGAAATGTAGTTCATTAGGCGTGCAGCTTAGTTTGAGAAGCCAGGGAGCTAGAGAGGGGGGGGGGGGGAGAAGAGAGGGAGAAAGATTGAAAGAGAGAAATAGAGAGGCGTATACCCTGCAGCATGAAAACAATCGTAACAATTTCCTGAACATTCTTCCTTTAGTTGGCTATGTTTTGGACCAGAGCTTGCATTAATTCGTGCTCTAAGGTGTCAGATTGCCCTCTGGCTGTCACACATGCTCCTCTACAGCAAGCAAACACCTGTAAAGTTACATCTCAAGCATCTGGCGACCTCCCCCTCTTCTCCAAGAGAGCCAACAACTCAAATTCATGCCAAGACTTTTAGTCGCCCTTGATTGACTACTGTAATAGCGTGTGTGTACGGGGCAGGGAAGTCAGGCGCAGGAGAATCGAAACTTGGTATAAATGGACTTAACAAAACTCCAAAACTACATTTACAAGATAAATAAAAGTGGGTACAAGAACCCGTCGCGCACCAATACTTAATACACAAACATACAAACAAACAATCTCCGACAAGGACATGATGGGAAACAGAGGGTTAAATACACAACATGTAATTGATGGGATTGGAACCAGGTGTGAAGGAAGACAAGACAAAACTAATGGAAAATAAAAAATGGATCAGTGGTGGCTAGAAGATCGGTGACGTCGACCGCCGAACCCCACCCGAACAAGGAGAGGGACCAACTTCGGCGGAAGTCGTGACAACTACATTACATTTTTCCACATTCCTAACCCCACAAATCTTTCCAGCCATACAACATTGTGCATACTCACAACCTTTTTGGATTATTTTGGGATATTATTTGGATTAATAATCTAGTGGCCAAATAAGAGAGAAATCCCCTGGGACTGGACAGATACCCAAAGGGTAGTTCTGGTTCCCTCACTGACAGCCACATGGCAGACACACGTCAGTTCATACTGTAGAAGCCCAAAATAAACCTTACATAAAAGAAAAAAGAGCAGGCAGGATGTGATGTGACCCTTTCCTTCCCTGCAGCAGTCCCCATGTTGGTCCATCTGCCAGCTAAATGAATACTGTACCAGTGAGCCTCTCAGAATAGCGAAGGCCTATTGTAGTCACAATGTCATGCTGCTGTATAAATCTGCTCAGCTAGTATCAGGGAGTTTAAGGTGCAAAATGAATAGTTGGATGATCATAAATAGATACTGTAGATAAATATATAAACAAAATATCCCTTCCAGATTTAGATAATTTATCAAACGTCTCGTTTTCTAAATTTTAAATTATGCCCCCTGTCATGTAGTCCACGTGGGAATTCGTGTTTGTACGTCAGTGTGTGTGTTTCTGTGGGTGTTTGGATCTAATTTTCTCTATTTCGTCTCGCTATCTTGGTGTTCCTCAGGGCGTTGCAAGGTTTAAAGGTTTAAGGAAGACCACTAACTGACTTAATGTTGTTTCTTGTTTTTCCTTACTTTCCTTCTTCTGCTCCAGGCTGTAACAGAAGTAACCATGGGACTGTGTCTTTGCGTGGTGAAGCTTGTCCCCAGCTCCTTCAGCTTGCTTCTGCTCCATCACTTGCGCACCTCCCTGTCGCCTCTTCTCAACCCTCCCCGTTCCCCGCAAACCCCTCCACCCACAGCTCAATCAGCTTTCCCCATCCTCTTGCTTCAGCCTCACTTGCCCACCTCCTCTCTCAGCCTCCTCTACCCCCCGCCTCGGCCTACCCCCCGCCTCGGCCTTACCTTTCCCAACCCCTAAGCCTCTGCTTCGACCCCCTCTGCCTTGGCCCTCACCCCAAACACACACTCTCTCTAGCCATCACCTGATGGGAACCTGTGGGGGTTACGACCCCTGACCCTTGACCTTACACTGCCAGAGGGGTTGAGAAGAGAAGACAGACAGACTACATACAGTCTACAGAACAGATCAACAGAGAGGCCTTTTTCCGCTCTACAGTATGCCTAAAACTTTTTCCCAAAACTACTTCTATAATCTTTGGAGTCCATTGTTCATTCATTCCATACAGGTAATTTTCACATCCATCTCATTTGCACATTTGTCATTTGCAGCAGTGTTCATTAATCTGTAAACACAACACCTCCATATCCACAGTTTTCCAGCTTTGTGGCTAATTCTTAAAAGTGACATATTGCATCCAATTCACTTACCTCCAGATACTTTACCTCATCCTCATCACATTCAAGATCCACTAAGACAGAGTTTTTATTTATTTAAATATGGACATGTTCATAAAATTGACTCCATTTCAGCATATAGCTATTTACCCTGTCCAACTCCTTCAACAGCTTGGAAGTACTTTGGTGAAAACAAGCCAATAACTCATACCACAACGGATGTTTATGTTCCAGTATAATAACCATGAAGATAGACTTATGGATGAGTTCATTCAGTCCTTACACTTTCCATGAAATTTGAATAAATAACATTATACTATGTTTTCTTCTTCCCCCATCACACTTGTCTAAAACCCTGCTGTTTGTTTTTGACAGAATGAGCAACTTCTCTTCTCCCCTTCACTGCAGTGTGCCAACATCCACCAGTAGTGCTGAGCGATTAGTGCTTTTTGAGGTGGATTCTGTTTCGGTTCGATTATGAAAAAATAAGGTTTTCGATTTCGATTTTTTGGGGGGACATTAATTACATTATATACAGTATGCTGTAACAACACAGAATAAAACAATGAATAGAAGTCCTATGATGGTAGTGACTGCCCATTACTGCCTACTACAATAATTTATTCACATTACTTTACTTTAATAAAATATTTCAGCTGGAATTAATTTGTTGTGTAAATTACACTCGTTTTATTTGATGACTTTATTATTTAATTCCAAGTCATCTCATCTCTATAAAGCTGCTGCCCATGCTGTCTGACAAAAACACAATTTTAGTGTTAGCTACTGAGCTGTCATTGAGAGGTACATACGTATCCATAAATACGGTACATCCATAAGAGTCACCCACTCTTTTTTTCCCCCCAGTTATCTGCTTCAGGAATTGTTAATGTCTTACTGGATGGTTTGGTCAAAATAATTATTGAATGGAGCAAGATTTTTGAAGGGGACCTTTGTGTGAGATTTGGTTATAATTCACTTTTCTTTTTGGTTTGTTTGTTGTTGTTCTGTGGCAAAGAAGCACAGAGAGAATGTGATCTTAAGCAGGTTGTTGTTGAAAAGCAAAGACCTGACATACAAACTAAACTTTTAACGAAAGTGACTCCACGTAACCAACTCTATTACATGGTCTACTAACTTAGAAATCTGCAAACTCTTTAAGAAAGTGATAGAATTGTCTGAACGACAATTGGCTGAACTGACAGAATTAAGAGGTTTCCATTGAATGAATTAGATAATTATGCACAAACTAAACATTACTAGACAGGGATGTGTCCCCATAAGAGCATTAAAACAGCTTATTGATATTCCCCACCAGTGAAATTGTTGTTTTAAACATACCTCTAGTCTAGTTGATGGGACTTTTTCAAGTTAGTCATTCCTGTAGGGTTTGGAGAGCTAATGAGAGAATGCAGGTGGTGAGAAAGAGTTAATTGGGCAGAATTATGTGTTTGTTTGTTTAATGTGGGTGTATGTTGTGAGTAGGCAATTGTGTGTGTGGGCACATGTGTGGGTGCATGCGTGTGTGTGTGGTGTGTGACTGTGTGCGTGTGTATGCGCTCATGCTTGTATGTGTGTTTGTTTCTGTGTGTTTATGTGTGTGTCAATACGTAAGTGTGTGGGTAATGTGTGTGTTTGTGATCAGTACTCCCCCCCCCACGCATCTACACTCTTAGAAAAGGGGTTCTTCAGCTGTCGCCATAGGAGAACCCTTTTGGGTTCAATGTAGAACCCTCTGTATAAAGGTGGGTTCTACCTGCAACCAAAAAGGGTTATTCAAAGGGTTCTCCTATGGGGACAGCCAAAGAACCCTTTAAGGTTTCTAGAGAGCACCTTTTTTTCTATGAGTGTAGCGTGTCTGATTAAACATACAGATATGCAGTAAATGAATTTGCCGCTACAGCAGACAAAATGCTTAATCCACTCTCTCCATTTTCATATACCATATCCCAAATGCTTTATGACTTCACAGCATACTTTTTTCTCATCCACCTTACCAAATATCGTTTTTTTTCTCCCTTGTGGGTTATTGATACAAAGACATAATGTCTGTGTTCCAAATGGCATACTATTCCCTATCTAGTGCATAACTTTTGACCAGTGCACAATATAGGGAATAGGATGCCATTTGGGACATAGCCCATTAATCAATTAATTGATGTGGAGTATTTGGATGCACTCCAAATAGCGTTGCGTATAGGCGGATGGTGTTTGTGATGCTGTAGTTCTGCCTACTTAGGTATAAATCATTCACAGCTCATGTGATTTACAAATAATTCAGATTAGAGCATATTTGACTAAATAGCCTAGCAAGTGTTGAAGGGAGAGTGATCTGATAATGAGCACCCTTATTTTTGATTCACTAATTGAGTTGGAAATTAAATATTAATTCTCCCTGTACTCTAATTGGCAACTGCACTTAAAACAGCATTGACAACATGCTCCGCTCCTCCACCACTTCCTCCTACTCCTTAAATTTGATAAAATTCTATGGGGGAGCAACAAAAAGGAATTCATTCATGAGTCATCTTTGTCTGTCCCTGCCTGCTCTGCTGTTTTTAATGCAGACACTCCCATGCCCTTTTGGCAAATGCAACTTAAACATATTAATGCTTAATAGTGCATAAAAACATGGAATAGGTCTAATATTTTCTATTTGTATCAGACATATACCGAATAGACTGTGAATATTGGGAAATTGTGACCTTGAATGACTTCCACATCAAATTTGTCCTACAGCAAGAGTTTGTCTTGTATCTTTAAATACATATCAGCATAGATTATGGCCAGTTTCTTTCACTATTAGTCCCCACCACGTTTCGCCTATAGATGATTGGGTTTTCTGACACATGATATGTATGGAGGTTATGTTATGATTCCATGTGCTGTTCTATAGTTCTGAAGTTTCATGACTGTGTTCTGAGAGGCAAATGTGGGCAGTGGACAAACCAAATGCCTTTCGGTCCTATTGCTCTTAAATTTGCCCCTGAGCCTCCCTTATGCACTGCTGCAACCAAGGCCTGGTGAGAGCAAGAGCAGCAGGACTTAAAGACAGAGATCAGCTCATGATCGTATGAGAGAGGAGAGGAGAGAGAGCTCTACAGAACTCTATAGCCACCAGCACAATTCATTCCATCATACAGACCTTAAAGCCTGACAACCTCTCCGCTGACATGAGTCCCGCCACTGCACCACATGCCACCGACCTTCCGGCAAAGCAGCTTTTAGTGGGGAAAATGCTAAATAAATCCACCCAATCTGCCAGTGAGAGATATGTTTATAATGCTAATAATGGAATGCCCCCCCCCCCCCCCCCCCCGCCCCCCCCCCAAAATAATCCAAATAGGAAAAAAGACAAGGTCTTATTTTGTATGTTGTATGGAGGCCTGACAGTAAAACATACTTGATGCATAGGCTACATGCTGACTGCAGCCTGCTTTGAACCACTTCCACACCTACTTAGTCCCATAATGTAATCATCCAGGCCTGTAAAAACACTCAGCAACAACCTGATTATAACTGAAACAACTTCAGAGCAGTAGAATCTTAGGATTTAAAAAAAAATAAAAGGTTCTTCAGCTGTCCTTGAAAATACTAGTGTTGATTGTAGATAGCACCTTTTATTCTCATTCTCAGTGAACTGAAGAACATCATTCTCCAGTATCCATGTCTTAGTCTGACTGTTAAAGTACAACAATGTACAACGGGTACAATGATGCAGAAGGGATTAGTACTACAGTCCGGTACAGTACAGTTGAGTCAAGGAGGAAGTTTCTGGTCTAGGTAGGTAGCTCTTACTGTACAGTATCTTCACAAAACCTTGTTTCCCTTGAGAATGTTCTCTACATTGTAGCACATGTAAACCATATGATTGAGTTGT